>NC_033800.1:71324581-71368747 GCF_001876935.1 Asparagus officinalis | reverse complement strand
CATGACTTTATCAACGTTCCCTAAGACCCTCAAAACAATCACGAATTTCCTGTAGCCCCCAAAACCTTCCCCACGTGACTCGACGTGCGAAAACAATAAAATTTTCCCAAAATACCCTCAAGCAGCAGATACTCTATCATTCCTTCATCGGAGAGTGAACAGTATGTAGCATTAAATGGTGATTAGAATGCAGTTTTGGAGGGGAAAATCCCCATTTCCCTCCAAATTATTACAATTTCCTTTCCTCCCCCACAGTAAATCCATCTCCTCCCCATTTGCTTACCCCAACTACTCTCTCCGACCACTTAATTCCCTCAATAAATCCTCTTCATTTTTTCAACTATTCTTTAAAATGATGGATGGATCCCTTTTTTGCATGGTTACAAACACAAAAAGCAACAAAGAGGGTGAGGGTGTTTTCGTAGTTATCAATGAGTCTACAGAAATCATTAGGGTGAAATATGAAGTGTCCCAAAGGCTTAAACTACCATTGCAGTCTCTTTCACTAAAATTCATATCTGAAAGGGAAAAGAAGTTTAGTTTTGCAATTGATAATGATGATGACTTGCGGTTGATGTTCGAGTATTGTCGTCATAATAGATTTACTGACATAAATTTGTATGCTACCTCCGCTGGGGAATCCTCAACTTCTCAGAACTCCCAAACTTCTCCAGAAAATGTGTAAGCATTTCACTTTTAATTTCTGTATGTGTTCATTGATAGGTTATGAGTTGGTTGTTAATCTTATGTATTTGTTACTGAGGTTATGAGTTGGTTGTTAATGTTATGAGTTGGCTGTCAACCTTTATGCGATAGTTTTAAGTTGGTTGCTAAGGTTATGAGTTCGTTGTTACGTTTACGAGTTGGTTGCTAAGGTGATGAAGTTGTTGTTAAGGTTACGAGTTTGTTGCTAAGGTTATGTGTTTATTGTTATGGTTACGAGTTTGTTGTTAATGTTACGAGTTTGTTGCTAAGGTTACGTGTTTGTTTCTAAGGTTATGAGTTTGTTGTTAAGGTTACGAGTTTTGTTGTTAAGGTTATGAAAATGTGTAAATATTAATATTTTTTTCACATTTACATGACTATCCCAACAAAAAACTCGCAATGCGCAGCAACTATGCTCACCCTAACATGTAATGATGGAGCGTATTACTAATGATAATCCTAATGGCGACTTGATCACGATGATGGAAGACATGATTAACAACCAAATCAAGATCCCAGCTGAGTAGCACATAGCCATACGTGAAATTGGTCAGAAATTTGATAATGCTGCTGATGTTAGATTAGCACTTCAATACTACTCAATTGCGAAAAGGTTCGAGTATGATTTTTACCATAATGACGTATAAGAGTCTATTGCCGATTCAAGCACATGTTGGTTGCCCTTAGATGTTGTTTGCTTCCCCACTCAGAAATTCCTCAATTGTGTCTATAAAGAATTTCTATTCTACCCACATTTGCGGTCAACATGGAGCTAATGCTCAAGGGCATCAAGAAAGTTTATTGCAAGCCAAATACAATCTGTTTTGAAGGTTAGGCCATATCTTCGTCCAATTGATATCAAGAACGACCTATTCTTATACTATGCATCACGATTAACTACTATAAAGCATGGCAAAGCAAAGGGAGAGCACAACAGGAACTGTTCGGTGATGATGACGAGGCTTATGATCCACTAACATGGTACATTCTTTTATCCTTATGTTTTAGTTGTGAAGGTTATGTATTAGTTGCTAACCTTATGTTTTAGTTGTTGAGGTTACTTCTTAGTTGCTAACCTTATGTTTTGATTGTTAAGGTTATGCGTAGGTTGTTAAGAATATGGGTTAGTTGTTAAGGATATTTATTGGTTGTTATGGTTATGGATTGGTTGTTAAGGTTATCGATTGGTTGTTATGGTTATGGATTGGTTGTTAAGGTTATCGATTGGTTATTATGGTTATGGATTGGTTGTTAGGACTATTTGTTGGTTGTTAAGTTTATGTGTTTGTTGTTAAGCTTATGTGTTGGTTGTTAAAGTTATGTGTTTGTTGTGAATGTTATGAATCGGTTGCTAAGGTTACTGCTTTGTTGTTATATTTATACAAGTATGAAGCCATGGTTCAAGCAACTAATCCAGGAAGTCGTGTTGCTATTGATGCTAATGACGGAAGGTTTAGGCGTTTGTTCATAAGTTATAATGTCTGTATCGAAGGGTTCGTTGATGGGTGTAGGTCTCTCTTATTTTTGGATGGAACATTTCTTAAAGACCACTTCAGAGGTATACTACTTAGTGCCACATGATATGACGATAATCAAAGAATATTTCCTCTTTCTTAGTGCTATAGAGGAACATTTCATAATGTTTGGCAACATTATTTTTTACATCAAACTCCAAGAGATGCCAATGATCTTCTTGGACAATGGGAACTAAGAGGTTAGTAATTCCTTCATCGATGAAATTTTTAATGAAGATTCCATATGCATCTCAGTAGTCAGGTCTTTCCACATGTATTGTATACTGTAATCAGGAATTAAACTGATCAGAAACTTTTAACATAGATTGAAATAGATAATAGATATATGCTATAGATATATATACTTACTGAAAAGAAAACAGAGACCAGCCTATTTTTTTGTGACTAGATTCATCCTGACATTCACGTATTGTATCAAGTAACGCATCAGTAGCCTATAAGATGCCAAACAAGATATAAATAATAGTAATATAAAAGATGAAAAAAATAATTATTAAAAATAAATTTTATCTTACTGAATCATCCAGTCGACCACCACGTAAAATATTAAGAAGCTCAAGTGGGTCAATTGGCGACCATTGACCTGTGTACACTTTAAACAAACTGCAAAAAGAATGAAACAATTAATATAGTTAGCAATAAATATGTAACATTAACAACTAATACATAAGCTTCACAACCAATGTCTAACCATACAACCAACCTGTAACCTCAACAACCAATTCGTAACAATAACAACCAACCAGTAACCATAACAACTAACCTGTAATCTTAACAGCCAAATCGTAACCTTAGCAACCAACCCGTAACCTTAACATCCAAATCGTATCCTTAACAACCAACCCGTAACATTAGCAACCTGTAACCTTAGCAACCAAGCTGTAACCCAAACAACTAGTTGATAACCTTAAAAGCAAAGCTATAAAATTGTAATAAGAGCTAAATACTTACTTGTTACACCTACAAATGTAGAAGTGGTTGAGAACTTTAATCTCCTCTTCCGTCAGCAGGGCAGCAACATCTGCCGACACCTTATAATTATGAATGAATGTTGGGTGCTTATCACAAAATTTGATGATGAAGCCTTCAGAAAAGGGAATCCTAATGTTTAAGTTATCCTTGTACTTTTATTATTCCTCGCTAATAGGGGAACTCATGAGGGTTTTCCAGATTGAGTGGGGATCGCCATGTAGCCCAACAGGCGGCAATGTTGTTCTCTTTTCATCCACCTTCACTTTCTCCTTTTCCATCACTTCTATAAGTTCTTTTTCCCCCAATTTTTTTTTCTTTCTTTCTTCTTCCCCTCAGTGTAAGGGGTAACTATATATTTGGAATGCTTCATCCTTCTTTTTGCTCAACTTTTTTTAAGGGGAGTGGTCACCTTTGCATCCCTCTTTCTCTTATTCATTTTGATAGTAAGAGAAACATATTCGTCCTCATGAAATATATCAGTTTCTGGTGGAGGGAATTTCTCTGGTAGGGGTTGAGGGACTTCTCTCTCAATGTTAATGCCAGCCACATTGCGTGGAGTGCCTGATTCAAAAAACATTCAAAATACAATCATGAAACAACTTAACAACAACTATATAACCTTAACAACTAATCCATATACTTAACAACCAATCCGTAAAATTAACAACAAATCCATATACTTAATAATCAATCCCTATACTTAACAATCAATCTCCAACCTTAATAATCAACCTCTAATCTTAACAACAAATCCCTAACTTTGACAACCAATCTGTAACCCTAACAACCAATATCTAACCATAACAACCAATTTGTAATTTTAACAACTATGCAATATAATAAGTAATGAAAAAGGATCTAACATGTACAAGTTTGTAGCTCCATCGTTGGGCTAGACACCTCTCCAGTCGGCTCCTTCTTTCCCTTATTTATTTCTTCTTCATCCTTAATAAATATGTTAGCTTCTGGTGGAGGGACTTCCTCTAGGCGAGGTCCTTCCATCTCTGTATCAATGTCAGTAGTATCAGGTTGAGGAAAATCCTCTGTTGTAGGGACTTTCCCTGGTAGAGAACCTTAGCTCTCCTTATTAATGTCAGTAAAGTGAGGTTGAGGGACTTACCTCTCAATGTCAATGTTCATGCCAACCACGCTACGTAGAGTGCCTGATTCAAAAAAATAAAAACTCAAAATATAATTATGAAAAAGCTTAACAACCGCTATCTAACCTTAACAACTAATCCATATACTTAACAATCAATATATAAACTTAATAACCAATCTGTAAGCTTAACAAATAACCTGTAAACTTAACAACAAATCTGTATGCTTAACAATCAATCCCTATACTTAACAATCAATCTCTAACCTTAACAATCAACTTCTAATCTTAACAACAGATCCCTAACTTTGACAACCAATCTATAACCCTAACAACCAATATCTAACCATAACAACCAATTTGTAATTTTAACAACTATGCAATATAATTCACAAAGTAATGAAAAGGATCTAACCTGTATAAGTTTGTAGCTCCATCGCTGGGCTAGACACCTCCCCGGTCGGCCTCTTATTGTTATATATAGTGAGGCTTCTGCATCAGGCATCACTTAGCTCCTCTCTCAGCCTCCTCACTTGTGCAGACAGAGATACCACTTTTACAGAAAGAGAAGTTATCTCTAGTCGGTCGGCAGCAATCTGATCTTTGAATTTCCTCTCATTATCGCGATACTCTTCCAATAGCTCACTTGCTAAGGAAAATCCATTTGATCAACTGCCTCATTGTGCTGCTTGACCGCTTCACCAATATTATGTGGCATAGTCTATGCAATGGACTGTAGGTATCTAAAAATACCTATAGGTGTCTGCACATAGCTCGAGATAAAGAGAAAGTGACGAATGCCATTATCCAAGTTGAAGGGGATTGTCTGAGTCAAAGAAGATCATTTGACGCCGACAAGCGCATGAAGCGAATCAGCAAAACATTGATGACGTGATGACGAACCACCAGAACGGTCAACGCCAGGTGACCCGCATGCTCACCAGCAACCACCAAGTAGACCGCACGCTAATCAGCCACCAAAATAGCAAACCAAGTGGCTCACATGTTCACCGGCCACCTCTAAGTGGCCCCCGCGCTCATCAGCCAGCTCCAAGTGGCCCGCACGCTCATCAGCCAGCTCCGAATGACCCGTGCGCTCATCGGCTGGCTCCAAGTGGCCAACACGTTCACTGGTCACCTCCAACTTAACGAAATGTATGATGCAAATTGGTGAAGCATACGAGTCAACGTGACACACGAAATGGAAAAATAACTCAGGTAGGATTTGTGTTTCACCCAAAAGGGGCGAAACACCATGTGTGACTCACACACACCATGTATGGCTCGGCTATTGAAAGTTGTAGGCCTCTTCTCCAGCTTTCCAATAGCGTGTTTGGTTTGCTTATTCTTGCTTGTTAGAGGGGATAGGGTTTATGCTAATCTAATCCGATTTTATGCCAATTTAAAACTTATTAACAAATTATTCTTGCAAGATAGATATACAATGTGATATGAGAAAGAATAAGCAATATAACTAAGGTGATATATCCTAGCAATGAGATATACTATATGGTATATGCAAGGATATATTTAAACTATCACAAGGGTGAAACAAAGTAGTGGACAATGTAAACAAGATGCAATAGGCTATAAGATCAACATTTATAAGTGTGCCAATGCAAACCAAACACGCTATATGTTCACGAGATTCGGACCTTCCGTCCTACGTACCCGCTCCCCACTCTCGAGGAGAATCTACTACATAACCCAGTTTGGAAGTCGGAACTTCTCTACACACTAGATTTTCTAGCTAACCGAAAACTCTACACACTCGGTTATCAAGTCAACCGACAACTCTCACAAATCCTCACAAAGTACATACACAAGCTACAACCTCAAGTGTTGGGCCTCACGTATCGACTCCCTCAAGTGCTCAGAATTATCACCTCTCACTAGGCCACCGACGCCACTCCTCTCGGTATCGACTCCATTCTCATCACACACTCCTCTCGATGTACAAGTGTATTACAAAGTGAACTTCACAATTAGGCACATAACAAATGATTGTTCTCTAAACAAGGTGAGAACTCAATTAGGCTCAACTCAATGTTATAATATCTCACAATCCCAATTATACTATGTATGAAAATACTAGAAGCTCAAGTGGGTGTGTGTAACAATGAGATTTAATAAAACAAACAAAACTCAAATAAATCTAGCTTTAAGGAAATGTAAAACAAACAAATAAATAGCTAGATAAGAGTTTAGAAAACTTCTCAATAGATGACAAAAGATGGAGGGAGAATAGTTGATTGCTCAAACTCTAATAGATGATCTCCTCAAGCTCTTGTGGAATTGAAATCACAAACTCAAACTCGAAAATGCTTAAAAGCTTTTAAACACACTTAAACAAAACTTAAACCCTTGTTAAACTTGATTAAAATATTTTCTTAGTTATTGGGAGAGTTGAATACAATGGGGTATTTATAACAACCCAAGACATCAGCCTAATCCCAACTGAAAAGACAAAAAAGCCCCCAGAAAACATTGCTGGAAACTAGCCGTTACTGTGCAACGGCTCTTTCAAAAGTCGACTTATGAGTCGACTCATGAGTCGACTTATGAGTCGACTAATGAGTCGGCTTATATGAGTCGACTCAGCAGAAGAAAAATCATAACTGTGCTACACTTCGTGAGTCGACTTATGAGTTGACTGAACATGTACAGACCTGAAGTGCACAGAAAAACTCAACTTTAAACTGGGTTTAAAAATATCAAATAAATTTAGAAAAATGTAATGTAAACATATAAATTTTGACATTTTGGCTAAACCATGTTTTGAAACTTTACAAAATGATTTTGTAGACTTAAAGAAAGATGTAAACTATTATTATGAAGTCTATAAACTAGAAACACAATCTTTTCACAAATATGCATATTCTATGCAATATTTTCTAAAACACAATAATAAATATGAAATATGTGATTTCATATTTATGAACATGAAAACTCAAACTATGTATGTATATATATATATATATATATATATAGAAACCAAACATATATGTATATATGAAACTATATATACATGGAGACCAAAACTAAATTGTGTGTGTGTATATATATATATATATATGAAAACCAAAACTTGTGTTGTATATATATATAACTATATATATACAAGGAAACCAATATAATGTGTGTGTATATATGATTGAGCTTAAAGTACTGTTTCATATTTAAACTTGAAAAACCAAAACAATAAATATGAAAGATGTAATTTCATATTTATATAAACTTGGAAACAAAAACATGTATGTATACATATACTTATATATACCAAAACTAGAATGTGTATATATATAACTATGTATATATATATATATATATAAACAAAGCTTGTGTTGTATATATATATAACTATATATATACAAGGAAACCAATATAATGTGTGTGTATATATGATTGAGCTTAAAGTACTAATACACATAATATAAACCTAAACTAATGTTACCCAAGATTGATCTTGATCTTCATTAAGCTTGACTTGGTACACATTGCGGATGAAGCTAGAACTTGGATCTTCAACTTGAATTGCATAGGCTTCACCCACTATCCCGCCAACCTCCATTTGATATGATCGTTATGACGTAATCCATCCATCCTCTAACATATTGTTTGTCTATAATAAATAATAAAACACAAACACTAGACAAATAATATTGGATGTAAATTGTTTGTTAAATCATCATCAAAACAAGAAGGCTAACATGGCCGTCAGCCCATACTTCGCCACCGCCTCACTACTCTCGACCGAAGTGACCAATTTACCCTTACCACCTAAGTATAAATACAAGTACTATTTTAACATGAAAAAGGTTCATAAATCTAATCTGTTAACACAAATACATCATAATAACAAGAACAAACTGTTCTTATTTTCTCAATCAAGTTCATCAGCTAACTTGATCGTTGGAGGTACAATGGGGGAACAAAACCTCATCCTCTTACGAATCTCTACTTGTGTAGATTCTTCTGACACCCAAATCAAGAACTAATCATAAAGTCAGAGAAGAAAGCGGCCCCTCTTCAACACTGAACAAACTAATCCTATCCTAGATTTAACTAACTGTGTGATCATATAAAGCACCAACAGTTTGGCGCCCACCGTGGGGCCTTCTTTTCTTTTTTGAGAAAAAAATGTCAGGTTCTGAGCAAGGGTCTGATTGGTCTTACCCTGTAGAACGACACCAGAGCTACATTATCCAAGCTCATCTTGAGGAAATAGTTCACAAACTCTCCTAGTCTTTCAAAGAGCAATTTACCGTCTTTTTGGACGAACTTCTCCGCCGACTTCTACAGCCACATCAAGCCACTTCACTTCCTCCGCATTCTGAAGACTGACGATCAGAAGCTCATCCTTCTAGAGCACAGCGAGATGTCTCACCTCGGACTCCTCATAACGCTGCTAAGCAGTTGGAGGGCCACAACAAACACTCGAGCCCCCTCCCCATCATGAACAACATCGTCGTCCTTGTCACGAAGTCACCGGTGAGAGTCCCAATCCAAGCCACTTTGAAGAGTGTGCCAGGGGAGTAGTCTTCAAGGCACCCCATCACCATACCTCTCCAGCTCCTTCAGCCACCATAGAAGCCTCCAGATACAACCGGGTATACAGACAGATTGTCGACACCACAGGTGGTAATGCCCCTCTCTCCGAAGATATCATAAATGCCTCATGTGAGAAGTTCAAGATGCCCCACGTGGAGAAATACAAAGGCGAAGGAGACCCCTCTGAGCATGTTCAAAATTACTATGACATAATGAGCATGCTTCAGGCTTCGGAAGTGATCATCTATCAATGCTTCCCTATCACTCTCTCAGGGAGTACCAAACTCTGGTGGAATGCTCTTGAAAAGAAGTCCATCAGCAGCTTCTAACAACTTAGCCAAAAATTTATCCATCATTTTTTGGCTGACACCAAGTAGAAGCCCCCCTCACGTATTAATCCAGATGAGGTAGGTGCCTGAAGAGAGCCTCCGAGCCTACTTCAAGAGGTTTCAGGCGAAGAAGCTAGAAGTTAATGACTCATGGAGTACAGTCGCCATGTCCACACTCGTTACAGGCCTGTAGAGCAATGAGTCGGCTGACTTGCTTGCCAAGAAGCTAGTCACCAACTATGAGCAGTTGATGGCCAAGGCTCACAAGTACATGGAGATGAAGGATGCACGTGCTTATAAAGCATCGGCCAGAACCATAAAGACCTCCACGGCCACAACTTCAGTGGTGCCGACTATCCCAGCCACCCTGTCGACCTCAGTAATTCCTCTAGAGGTGGCACCAACACCAGAGTCGTCTACAGGCTCCTTGTAAAAAAGGAGTGGGCAAGAGACCCTCCAAGGATCGACCCTTATCCCAATCGGTCAAACAGGAGGGACTGATAGAAGGATCTGGTACCTAAGGAAGCTCTCACCATCTTTGACATCTCTCTTACCAACGCTCTCGCTGTGGTTCAAAAGGAGAGATATCTCAAAGAGTCTGTCCCAAAGATGAGGTTGAATCCTAAGAACAGGAATACCAGGTAATTCTACCATTACCATCAGGATCACGGCTATCTCACAAATGATTGTCGAATCGTGAAGAGGGATATAGAGGACTTGATTGAGAGAGGGTACTTGAGGAATCTTGCCTCTTAGAGGGACCGTAGAGAAGCTGCTCAAGCTAGAGATGATAGGAGATCTCGCTTGTGATTGCCTCATCCTCGACCATAGAAAGATAGCCGACCCCTAGAAGCTAGCCACAAAGGGGTCATCAACAAAATCAGTGGAGGTCCCACTATTAGGGGGTCATCCAACAACGCCCGGAAGAGATATGGCAAAAGGGTGTTGCAAGTCGACCAAAACCAGAAGAATACAAAGGCGGAGGAGCCCATATCCTTTAGGGACGCTGATCTGCAAGGTGTTGAGATGCCTCATGACTATCCTATCGTCATAATCGTAGCAATTGATGGTTATCAAGTAAAGCAAGTTATGGTTGACACAGGGAGTTCGGTGGACATCCTGTATGTCAGTGCCTTCAACCAGATGGGTATTTGTAGGCTGTCTAAAAATTATAATGGATAGCTGATCCCCATCAAGCTTTAATAATGAAAGTTACAATCAGATCACTTCCATGCCAACAAATGAAAGCTACAAATGGAAAACTTTTCACATAGATCGAGAAGAGTTACGATTCAACGATACTTCCAACGACTGATGAAAACTCTATTTAGTGGTCTTCACAATCAACGGTGAGAGTTACAATCTGACGACTTTTACACCCCACAATAGCTAAAGCGAGGATTACTGAACAATAGTCCTTGCAACGCTCTACAGAAGAGGTTACAAGTTAACTAGCCCCTTCTAAAACACGGAACTCATCTTCGCGTTACAATTCTTGAAATGCAAGCGACCCCCATGTTTCCAAGCTGCAACAGGCGAAATGTGAGCGACCCTCGCGTTTTTAACATTCAGTCAATACCCAACTCCACGTCTCAATTCTAAGACGCGAAGTTAGGGTCCTGAACGCCAAATTGGGTGTTTGACTCATTCAAACATGAGTCGAACGGTTTCAGAACTGTTTTCCCACGATCTGAGGGATTTTCGTCCACTTAGGAGCGGATTTAGGGGTTGGTTACACCTCTTATCATCCTATAAATAACCGCCTTACTCAACCGAGTAAAGGGGTTGAAGATTTGGAGATAAAAACCGCAAGAGGTTTGGTTACCGGAGGCAGAAGATCGGATTTTGGAAGATCTTCTGGATATCAACAGCACCAAGGCAGTTCAATTCAGCTGGGGAGCATTAATCAATAGCTAAGGGCGAATCTTGGAGGAGATTAGCATCCTCAATTTCAGCAACAAACAAATCTATTTTGGCTTATTAACCGATTATTCGGTTTTAACAAACTCTTTTCGAAGAGTTCTAACTTGTTCTGAGTTCTTAAAACTCGTTAAGAGTAATTCTTCAAACTTACCATGAAAGTTCATCGTTCCCACGAGGTAAAAATATCTGGATCGTCAACGGAGAGCAAATTCGACGCAAACATTCGAAGGAGGCACTCCATCGCTACCGAGAAGAACCCAATTTTAAACAAAGGGGAGAATTTAGATCGTTCTCTTCTCTTTTATAATCGGAATCCAATTGTAATCAAGATCGAGAGAATACCAATCAAATTTCTTTCATTCTTTTTACTACAAATTTTTCACAAACAAAAGATGGCGACTCCGCTGGGGACTAGCTTCTCTGACGAGGAAGTGGTGGTGCAATCCGACGTCCATCTCATGGGAACAACTGTTGAAACTCTCATCATGGAGTTTGACCAAGCCAAATACGAGGAAGCCATCTCCTCTGGATCACTTAGCCCTAAGGCTAGGCGCGACACCCGCAAGATCTCCAAAGAGATCAAAACTGCTACTGAAACACCAAAGAAAGTCCTCTCCTTTGGCCAAGATTCGTCAAACAGCCCCTCTCCTCAGAAGCAGGCTTAGCCTTTGCCGAACTCGCCCAACGAGTTGAACATCCCACATCCACGTCAACACGACGTGCTACGGGCCATAAACGGCCTATAGAGGAGACTGTTGGCCTTCTTGTTTTGATGATGTTTAACAAACAATTTACTTCTAATGTTGTTTGTCTAGTGTTTGTGTTTTTATATTTATTCTAGACAAGCAACGCGTTGGAGGATGGATGGAATAGCGCTTCAACGATGATATCAAATGGAGGTTGGCGGAATTGTGGAGTGAAGCTTATGCAATTCAAGTTCAAGATCCAAGTTCAGCTTCATCCGCATAGTGTACCAAGTCAAGCTTATTGAAGATCAAGATCGGCTTGGGTAATCTAGTTTAGGTTTTATATTATGTGTGTTAGATACTCTAAGCTCAATATCATATACACACACATTTTATTAGTTTCCTTGTATACATATGTAGTCATATATATATACAACACAAGTTTTGGTTTTTATGTTTTTAAATATAAAATTACATATTTCATATTTATTATTGTGATTTGGTTTAACTACTTAGATATGAAACAAATATATTTTCATATACATACTCATATATTTCATTTTCTATTGTATTTGTAAAAATATTGTATTCTTAGTTTTTAGACTTAACAATAATCATATACATATTTTATTAAGTCTACATAATCATTGTGCAAAGTTTCAAAACATGGTTAGCCTAAATATCAAAATTCATATATTTACATTTTCGTGTTTTGGACTATTTTTCAAAATGATGATATTTCTTATTTGGGAAGTCCTTTTTGTAAACCAGTTTTTGTAGCATGTTTATTATCATGTCTACAATCATTTCTCAAAGTTTCATAATTTTTGAAATTTATTTGATATTTTTAAACAGTGTTTTAAAAATCAGCAAACTATTTTCAAACTTGAAATTTCATATATCAGTTCACGGTCGACCGCCACGGTCGACCACGCCTATGTTTTCCCCTGAGGAGCCAGCAGAAACTTTCACGGTCGACCGTGGAGGTCAACCGGCGCCTATGTTTTCCCCTGAGGAGCCAGCAGAAACTTTCACGGTCGACCGTGGAGGTCAACCGTCAGTCTGTAAGTTCTCACGGTCGACCGCCGCGGTCGACCGTAGCCTGTTTTGTTTGTTTTCTCAATTTCAATGAGCTTCGCGGTCGACCGCGATTTTCCCACGGTTGATAGCCAATCGTCCAACGGTCATATTTGGTACAGAATCATATTTCTGATTCGTTGGGGGTTTATGGTCTTTTGTTTGGGGTTTTTGGCTGAGTTTTTGGGAGGCTATAAATACCCCCTTGATCTCAGTTCTCAATCCAATCCAAGAAATGTTTTAAACAATTTTTAAAAGAGTTTAAGTTTGTTTAGTTTTTTCTTGGGGTTTGCTGTTACAAAGAGGAGTTTGCATCATCTGTTGAAGAGTTCATCTTCAATATCTTCTCATCCTCTCTTTGTGTTTATAGAGAAGTTTTCTAACTCTTTTCTCTAGCAATATTATTATTGATTTTTATATTCTTATTATTGCTAGTTTGCTATTTGAGTTAGATTTGATTTTACTCATTGTTTACACACACACCCACTTGAGCTTATTGTATTTTCATACATAGTATATTTAGGTTGGTGAGAGTTGTAACAATTGAGTGTGAGCTTTTATTGTGTTCTTATCCATATTAGAGAACAATCATTCTTTGTATTGTGCTTAATCGTGAGATCACTTTGTAATACACTTGTATACCGAGAGGAGTGTGTGGTGAGAGTTGGGGATCGTCCCAAGAGGAGTGGCATCGGTTAACGAACCTAGGGAGATGTTATAATCGAGCACTTAAGGGAGACACGGTTAGGTCCAACACTTGTGAGGGTGTAGAGTGGGTTTGCAAGAGTGTGAGTTGTAGAGTTTTCGATTAACTAGAAAACCGAGTGTGTAGAAGTTTCGACTTCCAAACCAGATTGTGATAGTGGATTTCTCCACGGGAGTGGGGAGCGGAGACGTAGGACGGAAGGTCCGAACTCCGTGATCATTTGATTGTGTTTGAGTGTGCTTTGGCGTTTATTCTTATTTGTGCTCTTTGGTCATATCGTCATTGTCTCATTATTTACTTTGCCCACTATCTTGTTTATGTTTATTTCACCCATGTGTTAATTTGTATATCCTTGCATATATCTCATATTATATCTCATTGCTAGGATATATCTCATTATTCATTTTTCTTATCCTAGCTCATATATCTTGTTGTATTTCATACTTGCTAGGATAACTTGTTAATTAATTTTAATTGTCATATAATCAGATTAGATTAGCATAAGACCCTAATCACCCCCCTCTAGGGTCCAACAATTGATATCAGAGCTTGGTGCTCTTTGATTTAAGGTCTAATCACCTTGAGTTAAAGATCCAAGTTATCTTTTTGTGCTAATCTTGTTTTGATTGCATTTGTATCTTGCTTGTATATTTTTACAAATTATGGATATGAATGATGCATCTTGTTTAGGCTATGATTCTAGTATTGCTCCTAAATTCAATGTTTTCCCTTATGCTCAATGGTGTTTTAGATTCAAAATATTTCTTCAATCTAAAAATATCAATTTATGGGAAGTCATTGATTGTGCTTATATTGTGCCCACATTGGAGAAATCCAAGTGGAATAAAAATGATAAAAGATTATTTATTATGAATAATATTTTGTTAGAATATTTGCTAAATGCTTTTAATTCATCTTTGTCTAACAAGTTTGTTCATTTTGATAGTGCTTACACCTTATGGAAATTTATTGAAGCACATCAAGGGGACTTGAAGGTGATCCGACAAGCTTTGGAGGATCCGGCTTCAAGCTCATATGGAGCATCATGTACACGGCCACTAGGCGATAGCCCTAGTGAGGTTTGTGAGTTCGAAACCACTAATGATTTATCTAGTGATAAACTTGCTTGTGCTAGTGAAAAATTATTACATGCCTATAACAAATTGCATAAAGATTTTATTGATTTACAAAGCAAGCATGAAGATTTGAAATCCGATCATAAGTTGTTAGCATCTAAGTTTGAAACTATTTCTAATGAAAATGTGATCCTTAAAGAAAACAATGAAAAATTAAAATTGAATCATGTTTCTTTAACTTCAAATGTTGCTAGTTTAACTCATAAAAAAGATAATGCCATGTTAGATGTAGAGAACATAAAAAATGATACTGCTTCTTTTATAAATAATTATTTATGTTCTACTTCTAAAGTTAATGCTAATATGCCTAATGATGAGTTGAACAATGTTAAAAACCGTATTTCTTCTTTAGATTCAACTCTTAATACATGCATTAACAACCATAAGAAGCTTATGAATATGTGTTCTAAGTCTAGTGCAAACAAGTCATCATCCACTCATTATGCACACATATATAGCAAAGCTTACAAGTGCTCTATTTGCGGTCGTAAAGGCCATTTAGCTAAATTTTGCTATGATGCACACAAACATAAAAGTGTCAATGCTCCTTGTGCATCTCATCAAGTTTCTTCATCACATGTACACACACATGCACCCATTGTTCATCATAAGCATGCTCATGTGTATAGATATGATCATTGTGGTCGTTTTGGTCATTTGGCCAAGTTTTGCTTTGATTTGAAAAAAACTCAAATTTGCCAAATGCTTCAAGTAGACCACATGTTTTTAAATGTAATATTTATGGTAAGTTTGGACATCTTGCAAAATTTTGTTATGATATGCAAAAATCTTCTAAATTGCAATATGTTCCAAATAGACCATTGTTTAAGAATGTTTCTCATTTGCAAAATAATTCTAAAAGACAATCTTTATTTGCAAATGATTCCCGTGCACAAGCTAATGGTCCACAAAAACAAATGGATCTCTTTCATTGCACATATTGCAATCGGAAGGGTCATTTGAGTGATTATTGCTTTGACCGTGTTAGTGCACTACATTCGCCCAAGAGGGTTCATAATCCTAGGGCTTTAAGCTTTATTGATAGGGGTCATGTCCCTAAACAATTCGGCATCAAGAATGCTTGGGTGCCAAAATGATTTTTAAATTAAGAATTTTAGTGTTTTTATTTTTTTCTTTTTTCTTGGTTTTGAAAAATTATACTTTGAACTTTTGAACATGAAAACAATTCTTTTTATTGGTCAAATTCTTTTGTTTTCATGATTATTAGTTTTGATTTTAATGAGAGGTTTGTGTTTATATAACCCTCCGGGTTTATTGGGTGTTTATTCCCAAATCATGTTTACCGGATGATAGAATGATTATATGGGTTGGAACAAGCTTAAGAGCTTGATATATTGTTGCCTCTCTTGAAATTCTTTTATCAAAGATTTTATTTTGAATTATTGCTTTGGATTCATTATATTTAGAGGCTTTACCCGAACACAGCGTTTCCACCTCGGAAAGCACGCTTCGCGGCAATGAGCCTAACTACGAGCCTCGGCTGATACAGCTGAAATACGACCCTCAGTGGCGCGTTATTCCTCCAAAACACAGCCCTCAAGAAAGCGTTGCCAAAAATAAACGCACACCTCACATATGCGTTCAAACAAAATATGACCCTCAAATGTCTGTTTCACCAACCAAACGCGACCCTCAGGGGTGCGTTCAACCAAAAAGTGACCATCAGGGGTCTGTTTCATCATTTAAACGCAGGCCTCGGCCTAACGTTTACAAATACAAACACGACCCACGCGTTTCTTCTCAAGAACTCGACCCTCGCGTTTCCTCTCAAGGACGCGATGTGGTCCGCCAAGATCGACATGGGTTTAAAATCCATGTTTGATAAGAGTCAGTATTACCCACTCAAGAGCAGGGGGTGCCATCTCCTTCCGTGCGCTCAGAAGGAGACCCCTCTCAGGTGTTTGACTTGCAGGAATTGCTATCAAGGGGCAAACCATCACAGCAAGCGGCTCATTTATGCCAATGTGAGCGGCTTATTTCCACAGTCCTTTTAGAATGCCATTGTTGCGCATCCGTACCGTGGTAATCTGTGTTCAACAGATTAACGAATGCCGTTAGACCGGCCAAACGACAACGTCGCCACAAAAAGAAGATAGCCGAAACTGAATACCCTGAAGTCACTATAAATATGATAGGTAGAGGGAAGGCTTCAAATCCCGGTGCTGATGAGTCATAAAGAAGTCATTCCCCGAGTGTTCGGGAAATTTGTGATGAGTTCGAAGGAGTATACCGGCATACTCGGACTCGGACAGGAACCATTCGCTTGATTGACTACCAAAGGTTGGCCAAGGGAATCGTTTCAGATGATGAACATTTGGCAATTGCCGAATCTCAATCTTCAAGCTCCGTCGTGGCACAAGAAGCTCCCGTTTACATGACTAGAGGCCCCGATGACTTAGCAAAGAGAGTTGACGAACACCACGTTATGCTCCAGGTGCAACAGGAGACACTTCTCCATAAGAAGGATATGCTAGCCCAACTCCTTGCTGAAAAAGGTCAAAGACCGGAGTCCTCCCGGAGGATAATTTCTAAAGGAAAGCAGAAAGCACCTGAGCATTCGGATCGCGAAACTCAGAACATAGAATTTTCTTCTGAAAATGAGAAGGAGATGGAAAGAGAGCTACACCCTCAGTCCTCTAAGGTGGATGAATTAGAAGCTCTCCTCAACACAATCGCCAACAGGAGTGAGCTCATACGACCCTATCCTGCTGAGTGGGACACAACTCCCTACCCACCAAAGTTTAAGGCCCTAACCTTGCAACCGTTCGATGGCACAGGATCGCCGAACCAGCACATCTACTACTTTAAGTCACAGACGGGGGATGTGGTGGCAAACGACGCCATTCTAACTCGACTGTTTATCGGCACTCTCAAGGGTGTCGCTTTCAAGTGGTTTATGAAACTGCCTGCTGGATCCATTCAAAAATGGGTAGATCTGGAAAGGCTTTTCTTAGCCAGGTTCTTTGAGGACGATACAGAAGTCTCGGTCCTGAGTCTCCTCACCACCAAGCAGAGGAAGGGAGAGTCTATCAAGACTTATGTGGAAAGATTCCGTAGCATGGCATTGTGATGCCCATCAGGTATGAATCAATCAACTTTGGTTGAAACTTGCAGGCACAATTTGCAGACCCAGCTCCTTGCTCAGATGGGGATAGCAGAATGTCACTCTTGGAGACAATTGGTATCACAAGGAGAACAAGCCGAAGAAATCGTTGCTCGAGTCAAGGCTGAAGAAGTTACCCAACCTAAGCCACAACAGCAACGCAACCAGAACAATGCTCCTCGATCCAAGGAAAAAGAGACTTTGGCTGCCGACACCAACACACGAGCACCACCTGCTAAGCAAGGCAAGGTACCGAATCAACAAAGAGCGCCCAAGCAGTATTTGTTTAAAGAAGAGCATGTGGACACCTTATTCCAGTTACTTCGTAAGAACAACAAGTTGCAGCTTCCCGAAATCAGGAAGCCGGATGAAGTAGGAAAGGTAGATGACCCTAATTATTGCCGCTATCACAGGTTCCTAGGACATCCTACCAGAAAATGTTATGTCTTCAAAGACATTTCCTAATTATTGCCGCTATCACAGGTTCCTAGGACATCCTACCAGAAAATGTTATGTCTTCAAAGACATTTTACAAAATCTGGTGAATGCTAACGTGCTTACCTTGAAGCCAGAACAGAAGACCATATCCACTAATTTGGTAACGGTCCAGTTCGGTGATTTTCCCCCTGTGGCGGCTACAGATGGCGTCATTCCCATCCATAAAGGGGAAATACACCTAAAAAATACTGACTTACACAGTCAGAAGGATAGGGGGTTAGTACCATTCACTGCCCCAAAAGGGGAGATCATGTGGGTCCATCCCGACCTAGTTGAAGATCAACAATGGACAAAAACTACGTCCAAAAAGAAGGGAGACAAGCCTAAGTCATCCAACATGATTAGCCCATCTGTTAATGAGAATGATGATCATCTCAAACCTCTTACTGACTCAGAAGAAGAGAGGATTGCCCTGGCTGCATACCCGGGAGGCAACCCTGGCACTCGGTCAGGAAAAGCTTACCTGAGGGACTACGACCAGAATGCTCAATAAGCTAAAGAACAGCCCCAAGACGCTGGGGGTTCTGTACCAAAGAAGCCAGTTGATAAAGGGAAACAAAAGGAGATCCGGTTCAACAAAAATCTTCTCCAAGAGCCCAGAGAGTCAAGCGCTCCCTTCCAATTCAATGTCATGGCGCAGCTGGCCAACATACCGGCCATGATTACTCTATATGAGCTCCTAAGGTTATCCAAAACTACTAAGGAAGCTCTGATTGAAGCATTAAAGAATACGGAGAGTTTTATTACACAAGTCGCTCTAATCCTTGAAGCTTCTGAAGACCAGCCTTGCCTGCAATGCCTACAAGCAGCAAGAAGTTTTCCTTGCATATCATTTACGCATGAAGACATGTAGGTCAAGCATAAGCACGACAGACCGCTATACTATACGGGGTATATCGGGTCCTCCGAAATCAATCGTGTTCAAGTTGACCCGGGCTCGGCACTCAGCATCATGCCTTACAGGGTCATGCAGGTCTTAGGGATTCCCATGCATCGGCTGAACACCACTCAGACTACCATCTTCGGGTTCAATGCTAACAGCACTCGGCCCCTGGGAAAGATCAAATTCAGATGCCAGATCAGAGATCTTAAGTCCGAAGTGACTTGTTACATCATAGATGCGGACACGTCCTACAATCTATTGTTGGGACGACCATAGATTCACGCAAACCAGATTGTCCCATCTACCCTACATCAGGTCATGAAGTATGTTAATGATGAAGGGGAAGTTCGAACCCTAATTACGGAAAAATACCCCTTCAGAGGAGTGGAAAATTTCCATACAGATTCCGTTTTCTACTTAGAATCTCAGGAGAAAGAAGACGTTGATAGTGGCAATGAAGCCGATATCGAGCCGGATCCTGAAGAAGATTGTCCATGGGAATTAAACTTCAATGTAATGGGTCAAGATGAGAACAATAATAATGTACCGAGTGAGGGCGAGTGGTGCATTAATGAGGATTTTATTTCGGCGTACTTGTCTGATGTGTCCACTAAAAATGAACAAATAGAGAATGATCTTAATGCAGGTACCAACCCATGGCACACATTGTGTGCAGAGGCATTCCTCACATTGCCGATTAAATCATCCTTCACTTCAGATGAGGAGGTAGAGAATGCACAAGAGGCTTTCTTCAAAGTCCCGTCCAAAAGGAGAAGCCGATCTATTTTGGTAAAGTCAAACCCGAACAACTCAAGCGAGGAAGTTCAGAGGAAGATGATGGAGTTCCTTAATTCCATTACCATGAACCCAATTTTATACGTCTAATGAAGCAAATGGGATATAATTTTAATGAAAAATTGGGTTTAAACTTTGGGAAAGGAAGACGAACACCATTTCGAATGTCTCTCACCCCCGAAGGAAAACCTCCGGATTATTACCAAAAAACTAGAAGAGGAGTAGGCTACGTCACAACTTCCTCTATCTCAGAAAATGAAACCAGTAATTATCTGTGTCAGGACCATTCATCCGGGATATCCTCATGGGAATCCGATCTCAGTGTCGGACCTTTCTTTGGAAATTTAACTGTGAACATGGTTTCAACCAATCATCCAGATGAAGACGCAGGGGGTGACAAAGAATTAATAATCAACCAATGACCCATGGATTAAACAGATTAACGTCTTGTAGGATATGAGTTTCGAACAGCGCGAACCATCTACTGAAGATAAAGTAATCCAGGTCAACATGGGGGACGAATCTGACCCTAAACCAATCTTCATAAGCGAAAGCCTATCATCATCCGAGAAAGAAGATCTTATATCCCTCGTCCGAGAGTATATAGATGTCTTTGCTTGAAATTATGAAGATATGTCTGGCCTTGACCCAAAAGTGGCCATGCATCGTCTTAACATCTATCCGGATGCAAAACCCGTTAAACAATAACAACGTCGGTTTCGTCCAGAGATCATGGAAGCAATTGAGTTTGAAGTTAAAAAGCTTATAGACTCAGGTTTTATTAGAGAGGAATAACACCCGGACTGGGTAGCCAACATTGTTCCAGTTCCTAAAAAGAATGGTAAGGTCTGGATATGTATCGACTTTCGTGACCTTAACGCAGCTTGTCCAAAAGACGAGTTTCCTCTTCCCATCACTGATGTCATGATTGACAATACTTGCGGTTGTGAAAGGATGTCTTTCATGGATGGATTCTTCCGATACAATCAAATCAAGATGTATCCTGAAGACGAAAATCATACTGCGTTCAGAACTCCACTGGGGGTGTATTGCTACACAGTAATGCCCTTTGGCTTGAAAAACACATGTGTAACTTATCAACGTGCAATGAACGCCATCTTCCACGAACATCTGCGTAAGAAGATAGAATGCTACGTTGACGACATAGCAATAAAAAGCTAACATAAAGGTGATCATCTTACAGACTTGAAGACAATGTTCGATATAATGCGAGCACATCAGCTAAAGATGAACCCAACAAAATCGTTCCTTAGGGTATCGAGTGGAAAATTCCTGGGATTTATTGTCACATACAAGGGAATTTCTCTTGATCCAGAGAAAATTCATGCTATCCAGGACATGCCACTTTCGAGGAATCTCAAAGAACTCAGGGGTTTGCAAGGAAGACTGGCCTACATCCGGAGATTCATATCCAATCTCTCGGGGAGCTGCCAACCTTTCTCTAAGCTTATGAAGAAAGGAGTGTCCTTTGTATGGGATCGAGAATGCCAGAGAGCATTCAAAGAGATTAAAAGATATCTCACCCAACCGCCGGTTCTTATGGCCCTAATATCAGGAAAACCATTCCTGTTATACGTGAGAGCCATGGACCATTCTCTTGGAGCTTTACTAGCCCATAACAACGATTAAGACCAAGAGCAAGCCATCTATTACCTAAGCAGGACCATGATGGGAGCCGAACACCGGTATAATCCGGTCGAAAAAGAATGTCTCGCTTTGGTATTCGCAGTCCAAAAGATGCGATATTACCTGGTAGGACAAATGATTCACATCATTTCTAAGGTGAATCCTTTGAGAGTTCTGATGACGAAACCATCGTCTCTGAATTGTCGGCTAGCGAAGTGGGCAATTCTCCTATCACAATATGACATGTAATTTATGCCCCAGAAGGCTATTAAAGGCCAAACATTGGCAGACTTCTTAGCCGATCATCCGGTGCCAGGAACATCTAAGTTGTACGAAGAATTACCCGATGAAGTTGTCAAAACTTACGTCACCTAAGAAGCTATGCAAGTATGGAAGTTATTCTTTGACGGTGCATCCAGAGCAAACCCTCATGGAGCAATTACTGCGGGAGTAGGAGTAGTGTTCGTCTCTCTGAATGGTCACGTGATCCCAAGTGGATTTTCCCTGATCGAGCCCTGCACCAACAATGTAGCCGAGTATAATGCTCTGCTATTAGGAATGCAATTTGCTGAAGAGCTTAATATTCGGCATCTCGAGGCTTACGGTGACTCTCAGCTCACAATTTGCTGAAGAGCTTAATATTCGGCATCTCGAGGCTTACGGTGACTCTCAGCTCATCGTAAATTAAGTTCGAGGAGAATACGAGGTGCGTCATGAGGATCTGATCCCGTACTACTTCGTAGTGCTAAAGCAAGCTAAAAAGTTCGAAGGTTTTTATTGAATACATTCCACGAGCTCAGAATGCTTATGCATACGCTTTAGTCTCATCGGCAACTTCATTAGCATTGCCACCAGGGGCTGAAACAATGATTCCAGTCACGGGATGCGAGCTATACTGTTCCAAGCTTCCTATAGAGGAAAGTTCAGACAAGACAATAACGGGAAAAGTCTGCACAACCTCCATGGAGCTTGAATCTAGGGATTGGTGATTCCCGTATATCGACTACGTCCTATACAGAATTTTGCCTGATGATATTAAGGAAGCAGCCGCTATCAAGCGAAAGGCCCTCCGATTCTATTACGACACAGTTTCCCAAATATTGTATCGAGTTTTGCTTCGATGGCGTTTTGCTTCGATGGCTTTCTCAAAAAGAAGCAAAGGAAGCCCTCAAGGAGGACCATGACGGAATGTGCAGAGCTCATCAACCCGGAGCTAAGTTAGGAGATCGTCTCTGGCGAATTGGCTATTAATGGCCAAAAATGTTCTCCGACACAGTCGACTACGCTAAACGTTATCACGCATGTCAGATTCATGGTGACTTTATCCATCAGGCGCCAGGTAACTTACATCCCACATCTGCGTCTTGGCCATTTGAAATGTGGGGTATGGATGTTGTGGGACCAATCTCACCTCCGACTTCCAAAGGACACCTATTCATTTTGGCTGTAACCGATTACTTCTCCAAATGGGCAGAGGCAATCCCGCTAAAAGAAGTCAATACTTCGAATGTGATTAAATTCATCAAACATCACGTCATCTATCGTTTTGGAGTCCCAAGACGGATAGTTTATGACAACGGGACACAATTTGTTAGCTTTGGATTTTAGAGATTTTGTGATAAGTTTCACATCCAAAGTGTTGCATCTACAACATATTATCCACCAACAAACGGCCTGGCAGAAGCTTTTAACAAGATCATCATGAAGCTTCTTAAAAAGTTTGTTTCTAAGAGCCGACGCGATTGGGACGAAAGACTCGACGAATGTCTGTGAGCCTACCGCACAACGGTAAGGACTCCTACCAGAGCTACGCCTTTCTCTTTGGTATACGGTTGCGAAGCTATGATACCTTTAGAAATTCAGATCCCTTCCCTGAGAGTTGCTATCGCAACGGGAATGATAGAGGAAGAGAAACATCAACTGCGCCTGTAAGAACTTGAAGCCTTAGATGACAAACGACTTCAAGCTCAAAAACAGATCGAGTTATATCAAGCACGTATTTCTAAAATCTACAACAAAAAGGTTAAAGAACGGATTTTTAAGAAAAGCGATTTAGTTTTGGCCAACAGACGACTCATGGTGATGACGCACAAGACCAAAGGGAAGTTCAATCCTAAATGGGAAGGACCATTCATGATAGAATCAGTCTATTCAAATGGAGCTTATCGCCTCATTGATCAAAAAGGAGATAGGCTCATGATGCCGATTAATGGGAAGTTCCTTAAGAGATACTTCTCGTAAGTCATGTAGCCCTATTCTTCCTCTTAACTCCAGTCAAGTTAGACTGGGGGTTGTCAATTAAGAGTGTATTTCAGGAATAAATGTTTAATTTTCCTGTTTTGTATGTCGTCAGACTGGGGGTTGTCAATTAAGAGTGTATTTCAGGAATAAATGTTTAATTTTCCTGTTTTGTATGTCGTCATGTTAACACTACACCTCTGAATAAATGTTTAATTTTCCTGTTTTGTATGTCGTCATGTTAACACTACACCTCTGACGATTGAAATTTTTTAGAATTATTCTAAGTAGTAATAAAGAGAATTTTGATTTTATGCTAAGTTAACACTACACTTACAGCATTTACATTGCTTTTCATTGTCCTGAATTAGAATTCAACAAAAGAGATGATGAAAGGCAAAATGATATCATTTTTATTCAATATTGTTAATTGGAATACAAAGCGACGATAATCGAAATGGAAACGATACAAAAATTATTCCCCAGCTAAAAAATAGTACATAATCTAAGTATCAGGATTCATCAACTTAAGGGACTTCAGCCTGGACTTGAAGGAGAAAGTTTCTTCACATGAGCTGCTCGGACTTGTTCCTTAATCTCCCTTCTGAGTTCTGCTTTAATAGGGGCAGCAGCAACAATGTCTTTTCGAATCCTCTCAGCCGCGTGGAGCGTGCGGCAAAAATCTATATAAATGAGACCACTTTGAAGCTCAAGCCCTTTTCTAACATCTTCATATTGAGCCATCTGGGCTTTCTTCTGGTCCAACTCAGCTTCTAATTGAGCAATAGATTCTTCCGTGGCACGAATTTTAGAAACAACACCTTTGATATCAGTATATGCTTGAGAATGCTGCTTCCTTAAGGTAGTTATGCGGGCCTTTTTGTCAGACAAGTCCTTGCGAAGAGTCTCCTGATGATGTGCCTTCGAGATTGTAGCCAAAGAGAGAGCCGACTCCACTTTAGATTCCATATTGGTGCGTTGTAGCTCCTTGAAAGCTGCCAACTCTGCTTCTAATAGGACGACACTCCCTTTATAATGTTCAGTCCATGACGCATCACCCTTATCCCTGATTTTATCTAAACACTTGGTCAGGATAGGTTCACAATCCTCAAAGGAAGCACCCCCAACGCTGACGATATCAATAGTCATTTGGATCCAGTCATCTAATTCCTCAATCAGTTTCTTCAGATCTCTTGATCGTGGAGGAGGAACAGTTGTATAGATCGGATCTGCATACTCATCCCTAGTAGGTGGATGAGCAACCTCGGAAGGATGGCCTTCATATATACTTTGGTCCCAGATGAGAGGAGGAGAAGCAGATTCCAAACCCTTAATGGGCAATATCTCGTTGGCTCCCGCTTCTTCAGGAATGGAAGGGATCGATCGAAGCATTTCATCTTCCTTATCGGCTAAGCATGTAATGGGTGCAGATTTCATCGCGTCCCCCATCAACTTGGCCCTCTTGGAGTTTTTGGCAATGACGGGTTTTCGCTTGCGAATTTTCCTATCGTATTCGCCTTCCTCGGCAGCAGAAAGAGCCTGTTTCCCCGACGATCTTAAAGCATGAGGCTCGGGAGTAGGCATTTCTATAGGAATTTCCTTAGCCGCCTTGTCTTCAGGAGAGTCAGCAATTAACGACCCCTCTTCAGCCCCCGTAGGAACCTCTTCTTCAGAAGGTTCAATGGTGGGCAACTCCTTTGGGGCTTCGACTGCTCCGACCGCTTCTCGTTTACAGGAAATATACTCCTCTATTCCTGGTAAACGAGTCTTGGTAGAACCACTTCTCGATTTATACAACTCCCGAATCTTATTTATGCATGAAGTATAGATGTCGTATTCCAAGATTCGAGAAGCCTCATCAAACCAGTTGTGAAAATCCGCAACGATAGAACAGCCGGGTGGTGAATTGGGTAAAGTAAAGTGCGCGTGAGTCCCTCTGGCAGAGAAGAAGTACCATGCGCGAGCCCCTTCATACAAATTCTCGACTTGAGCCAACGTCGGATTGGGATTGCCAACATAAAGCTGATCATATCCAAATTGTCTGGCGAATCTAGAAGGCATGTAAGGCTCAATGATGCACTTCTCTCTCAAGCGGTAGACCAGATAGCCTAATCTGATCATGAGAAGCCATCTGAAGGTGCCTTCTTCCAAAGAGGACGAACCTTCAAAAAGCACGTCTGTGAAGCTGACATTCTCTTCATCAGCTCCATCAAAGTTAGGAGCACAACAGAAAATTCTGTAATTGTCTCCCCGAGACAAAAGCTGTTGAGCCTTGACTATGTAGGTATTAGTCCACGTGGCCGACTCTAATCGCTGTACAAAGGGAACATAAGCATTATCGTCCTCAGATACCCCCATCATCAACGAAGGGCAATGCAGCACGAACCAGGCCACCAAGTACGTATACGACACTGGTACTCGTGGTTGGGGAGTTTTCCCAACTTTCCTCCCAATAGACTTAATCCCCTGGGTGCCGACAAGCTCAGAGGTCAACATCCTTAAGCCGCTCTGCACGCAGCCCGCCATAGCAGTAAGGAGGCTCACAGGTCTCCCATGTGCTAATAAAATAGCTGGGTATACAATCTCAGCTAGTATTTCCTCTACTAGCTTTGACGGTACTACACACCGCTTCAACCATATCATGAAGAAGCCAGCAAGGAGAGCCGTGTCAGAAATAGGATTTGTGGCTTGGTAGTGGAAACTTTCAAATTTGACACCAGCCTCAAAATCATCTTCCATACACTCTGTCTCGTAAGTAGCATTGGACGCCTTAATGCGGGCTTTAGCGCTTTTAGGAGAAATGGCAGCAAGACGGGATACAACTTTATCTTTCTGGTTTAAGTTCTGAAAGAGGTATTCCGCCCACGCAGTATGCATAATGCCCCCTCTGCGCATCCCAATGACTTGAGCACATATATGGAAGTGGCACATCAACTCTCAGAAAGTAGCATGAATTTCTGGGTGTGCCGCCCTCAAAATGGAGAGCTCCTCGGTAGTAGGGATGAATTCTTCGTAGGGCATCCGATCGAACGGCAGCCCCGATACTGCTTGCATCTCATGGAGAGCAAAACCTAACTCCCCTATAGGTGTAAAGAACGTGCAGCTGTCCGAGTTATATCTCTCCAACATAGCGAAGAAATTATGATAACTTTGCACAATCCCACATCGAGTAGCTAACACTGGGATTGCGAGACCCGATTGAGCGAGCGGCTCCTTAAGCTCCTCAAGAATAAAGTCCACCATTCGGGTCCACCAACCTCCCTCTCCAGAACAAACCCATCTGGGAGATCTGAACATCTATGTAGAGAATTCACCCTGAGCAGTAATGAATTGGCGAATGAAGATATTCGCTGGGCGTGGAACCTCTGAAGTAAGATCCATCTTCTCAAATAGGCCTGGCCTCAAACCCTTAAGTTGTCCACCGATTTGTGTGTGAGCCTGTCGACCAAATCCAAGCGACACATTTTCTTTCTCCTTGACTATGTCAAAAGTCAAACCCCGATGACAGCTCACATTCAAGAAGTACAAAAGTGGATACATCCTCTTCATACTTGAGAGAAAGAGGAAGCGGTTATTGACTCTCCGCAGCAGCTTTGACTCCTCTGCATGTATGAAACGGTCATCAGCTACTATGTGATCTCCAAATATGAACACCGGTTTAGGAAATTGATCATGGCCGGCTGGGGTTTCCAAGTCTAAATCGGTGACCAAAGCTTTGAGAGTAGAGCATCGGGGGAATTTGATCATGCTCGTTCTCTCTGAGTCAGAGAAAGTGCACAACGAAATTCTGTCGCGAAGGCCAAAAACTTCATTCGTGTCAGGGCCGCCAATATACCCGAAATGATGCTCCTATGAAAGCGGCACATTTGGAAGGAACACTGCAAAGTCAAAAGCAAAGATTAGCAGCTAAAACAAGTTGTTGACATAAATACCAGACTAGAAACATAGAGATCAAGGCCCGCATGTCAAATCTTGAACACAAAGGGCTAGCCTCGTGTTGAAAATCTCAAACGCGAGAGTCGAGCCTCGTGTTGAAAATCTCAAACGTGAGAGTCGAGCCTCGTGTTGAAAATCTCAAACGTGAGAGTCGAACCTCGTGTTGTAAATCAAAACGGGAAGGTCAAGACACATGTTGTGAATCCCAAGCGCGAAGGCCGAGACCCACATTTAGAATTCAAAACGCTGGAGTCAACACTGCGTTTCGCAATGAACATAGAGTCCTAACTCTGCGTTTTCATTAAAACGAGTCATCTTCCTCGCTGTCAAGAACCCATCTAGGGTTTTCAGAAAACTTATCAAAGCAAGTTATTTTGATCACCACTTACCACGACAGGGAGGCTCCCGTGACGGAAACGGTGCTGACGACGTTAGAGTCGAACCTCGTGTTGTAAATCAAAACGGGAAGGTCAAGACACATGTTGTGAATCCCAAGCGCGAAGGCCGAGACCCACATTTAGAATTCAAAACGCTGGAGTCAACACTGCGTTTCGCAATGAACATAGAGTCCTAACTCTGCGTTTTCATTAAAACGAGTCATCTTCCTCGCTGTCAAGAACCCATCTAGGGTTTTCAGAAAACTTATCAAAGCAAGTTATTTTGATCACCACTTACCACGACAGGGAGGCTCCCGTGACGGAAACGGTGCTGACGACGTTCCCGTAGGAACGAGAACACCGCCGGCGTCCCCAGCCAACGGTGTTTTGGAAGTCGCTCCAGCGACTTTCTTAGAACTAGAAATCAATCTTCGTGGCGCCATCAGTCGAAGAAAACGTTGTTGATAAAAAAGGATGGAGTTCACCGGTAATCTCGTCGGAATCAAACGAGAGTTCTCGTTCTTGGAACTAGCCAAAAAATGGAAAGAGTCGAATTACTCTTGACATGACCACTCGGGTCAATTTATAATAGCCGTCAAGTTGTTAAGATGGCACGAGATTCTAGGAGAGAATCCCAACCATTTTTCGAAACGCAATATTTCGTGTTTTTGGATAAAGTCAGTCAAGACTTTAATCTTAATGCGAAGTTCACGTCCACGTTCAAATTCCCAAATGTTAGGCTCAGGCCAGCGTTACAAAGGTTCTTAACCTCACGTTTCGAATCTCAAATACAAAGGTCACCTTTGCGTTGTAATTCTTCCAAATGAAGAATCTACCCCTGTGTTTTCAAACATGACACTTAGTCCCTAAGTTCATGGACTCTTTTAATAGAGTGCTGTTAAACTCTGTGTCTCCTCAGCATAATCTAAATCATCATCAAGATAATATTACACTCCGGACGATCATCATCCCCACAGAGATTGAATTTAGTTGTCATCACTACCAATATGACTATAATTTCTCTGTCAAGATCCACTTATCGATTCTCATCAATAGAACGATAAATCTCCAAAATCATTCAAATCATGGTCAATTTACCAACTCTCCTCAGCATAGTATCAAATAACCAATTGATCAACTTCCTTTCAGTGGGGTAGCATAGTATCAAATAACCAATTGATCAACTTCCTTTCAGTGGGGTAATAAAATTCCCCAAATCTTGTTCAAATCACAAGTAATACAATTCATCGTCAACTTCCTTTCAGTGGGGTAATAAAATTCCCCAAATCTTGTTCAAATCACAAGTAATACAATTCATCGCTCCGATGATAAAACATTTAGCAATCCTCCCCAGCGAGACGCTAAAATATCTTCCCCACAGATATCACATTAAAATTACACCTCTGATAAAAATCAACTTATCGACTCTCTTCACTAGAACGAGAAGTCCTTAAAATTGCCCCGATCGTAATATCTCTCTTGTCATGTTAAAATCACACCTTTGACAAAGTTAACTTATCGACTCTCTTCAATAGAGCGATAAGTCCTCAAAATTACCCCGATCGCAACATCTCTCTTGTCACGTTAAAATCACACCTCTGACAAAGTCAACTTATCGACTCTCTCCAATAGAGCGATAAGTCCTCAAAATTGCTCCGATCGCAATATCTCTCTTGTCACATTAAAATCACACATCTGACAAAGTTAACTTATCGACTCTCTTCAATAGAGCGATAAGTCCTCAAAATTACCCCGATCGCAATATTACTTCAGTCATATTAAAAATCACACCTATGACAAAATTAACTTATCGACTCTCTCCAATAGAGCGATAAGTCTTCAAAGTGACCCAGATCACAACATTGTCACCGTTACGTTAACATCATACCTCTAACAATTCAAACCCACCTACTTGAACCTTTTTTATCTCTCTACATAGAAAGTATTCTCATAAAATCCCTAGCGGATTAAACTCTTTCCAGAATTATCCCTAGAATTAATAAGGAAAACTTGTGAAGTTCAATCTATGAGAAAATTCACGCCAAGTTAATAGTACACTTCTGGCACTTATAGATTTCTTTCAGTGTTTAAAGCAAAAGCGTAACACAGGAAGAATTCTACTAGTCAGCCCTATTTTGGGAGAATAATAAAGTATTTATTCAAAATAGTTAGAAATTTTCTGGAGTTATCTTAAATGATAATAAAGAGAATTTTCTAAATCAGAGTTATTGTGGAAATCTACCCTAAGCTAAAATCGCACCTCTGGCATTGCTCGTGATTCTGTCGCTAAAGATCAAAACATGACATATGCAAGAAATAATGAGAAGCCAATATCACTTTTTATGCAGAAGCCAAAAAGAAAGTGATACAAAGTAGAGCTATTCTCATTAAAAGATTATTACAAAGTCAAGATTCACTCGTGCATCAAATCAAAAGAGGTAAGTTGAGTTTTGACTGCAGTTAACTCCTCCTCGTGATTAGTTCGCACCATGGCTTCAGCTTTCGCCCGTAGTTCATCTTCACCGGGCATGACAATGGCCGCCATCTCCTTCCTGGCATGTTCCAGGGCTTGAGCCTTCATGTGATACTCCAAAACACCAGTTGCATTCTTGGTGCTGAGGATATTGACGATGTTCTCTTCACAAGAAAGTTGAGCCTTTAGTCGCAACACTTCAGCTTCAGCTTCAACAAGCCTTGTACGAAGCAAGTTCATGGAAGCAGTTGAGAGTTCCAGCTCCTCCCGTCTCCGAATATTATGCTCTCGAAGCTCTATCACTTGACGCTCTCGAAGCTCTATCACTTGACGCTCTCTTTTAGCTAAGTCCCGTTTCATCGCCTTTCGGCGAGCCACTTCTTCAACCTGAAGACCAGACAAAGTTGACATAATTTGTGGCTGAAATTCCCTGCGACCCAAAGCTTCGAAGTGCTGCAACTGTGCTTCCAAGAAAAGAATAGCCTCTGAGTAATGCTCAAACCACTGAGTGTTTCCCACACTTCTAACTCCGTTTAAGCCTGCCTCCAGGAGAGGCCGTAAGGAGTTAAAAGTTCCTTGACCGCTGATCACATATTCAATTACCTTCTTCGCGAGGCTGTTCAAGTACACCAAAGAATTTTGAAGAAATTCAGGTGTGCCCGCGAGACTTGAAACAGTAGTCGGGGATGCCCCCCCTGGCATTGAGATTGATGCAGGTGATCCAGGTGCTGAAGCTGCAGAAGCAATTGAAACATTCAATTGCGAAGGACTTGAGGTCAAAGCCATCATTACCCTCGCTTGAGATGTGCTTGGTCCAGCCTCTGCTTGTGTAAGTGAAATCAAGCAGCTGCCGTGGATAAGCCAGGCAAGGGGTGCTCTTGCAGAGGAGCTGACACTTGCACGAGCTGCTATTCCGGACGAGGAGTCACAATAGTGGTCCCGGGCAATGCTGCCGGCGAAGCAGCTACCGTGGATGAGCCAGGCAAATGTTGCTCTTGCAAAGGAGTTGACACCTGCATAAGCCGTTGTTCCATATGAGGAGTAGCAGTGGTAGTCCCGGGAGGAGGTGAACCTGCACACAAAAAGGGTCAGAATACGGAAAGAACGTGCTGAAGAATTCGAGAAAAACTAGGCTTACCGAAGATGTGGAAAGGAAGATAACCTGATGCCTTATCGGATGGGACCTTGGGAGCATCATCAAAAGTAGTGATGTCATCCATAGAATCGTGCTCTTCGTCCTCCTCTCCATCACCTGGCATGTTGCCAACTTCAGCATCCTCATTACCCCTATCTTCATCAACTGCATCACCAGTCGATGAGCCTTCATAATCCACTTCCTCTTCATCATCACGTATAGCTGAAAGCTCAGGAAGACTTGCACCGATAGCCGATTTAGTCATAAGTCCCGTTGTCGGACTAGGACTTGAACCAGCAGCCTGTGGAATTAGTGCTGAAAAAGGAGGGGATGGATTCTCTTCAAAACCCCTTGGTTCTAATGCAGGAGCCCTGGTAGGGTCTATTGCTAGAGCAGATTCTGCAACTGTAGCCATTAATTCACCCTCTTCATCCTTGGAAGGATGGTGAGAGGAAGCTTTACTTGATAAGGCCGGACCATGCGAACAGAGCCCAGTTCTATGTGGAAGGCCCACAACTGAAGATTCATACTACTCTTCTTCTTCTTCTACATATCTAATAGCGTCGGTCATCAATTTTGGTGTTCGCTGGCTTTTAGCAGGAGGAGACCCAACCATCAACTTCCGATGGGTCTGCTTATCGTATTGACCAGTTTCATCTGCTGAGAGTTTCCTCTTTCTAGCTGCCCTTGCCATGGCAGAATCAACCGCTCCAGGTTCCTTTACTGGAGTAGGCTCAGCTGCGTGCTCCTCTTCTTCCCCAGCAGACGGGTCCTCAACAGACAAAAACTCATCTATCCCTCTCAGGCGGGATGTTTTAGACCCCTTCCTTGAAGCGTACATATGTCTGATCTCCTTCTGACAAGACGTATTCAAGTTGTAGCCGGAGATTTGAGAAGTAGCATAATACCAATTGCAGAAACCCATGGAAGTATAGGAGTTGGGCGTCTTATGGGGGAGCTTGAAGATAACTTTGGTACAACCAGCCACGGAATAGTACCAAGCCCTGGCCCCTTCATATAGGTTGCTCACAATTGAGACCTGAGGTCGAGGGTTTCCAACATATAGCTGATCGTACCCAAATTGGTGAGCAAATCTAGAGGGTTGGTAGGGCTCGAGGAAACATTTGCCGCCCTGTCTGGAAATCAAGTAGCCTGGCCTGATGGAGAGGAGCCAATGTAAAATACCCCCGCTCAGCTGAGTGAATCCATTAGGACCTGCCACATCCTAATACTCCACTCCATATACCCCACCTTCAAAGTCGGGAAAACAGCGAAAGATGTGGTAGTTAGTGTCTCGCGACAGGATCTGACGAATCCTAACCATATAATTCCCCACCCACTTTGCAGATTCCAGTCGTTGCGCAAATGGAGTGAACGAGTCACCTGGAGGAGAGGCTACACTCATTAGGGGAGGATAATGAAGCACATACCAAGCCATCAAATAAGTGTAAGGCAATGGTATTCTGGGATTGGGAGTTCTGAAAGTCTTGTTGCCACCAGATTCCACCTCCGTAACATTCACAAAGTCCACGGCCAACTCACGTAACCCGCTTTGCAAACAGCTTGCCATGGCATAAAGCAGATTCAATGGCCTCCCGTGCACCAAAAGAACAGCTGTGTAAATCACCTCAGTAGCAAGAGCATCAATTGGCCTGGAGGGGACGACGCATCGCTTGAGCCATAGCATCAGAAATCCTGCCAGCAGTGTCGTGTCTGAGATGGGAATCTAAACTTGATAGTGGAAGCTTTCAAATTCTGTATGAGCCAGGAAAACATCCTCCTTGGTTTCGTTGGTATAGTGGGAGGTTGCAGCATCGATTCGGGCCTGAATCTCCTCCAAAGTGCTTGCAGGTAATCTAGTCACCGGAGCTCCCTTATCTGTCAAGTTCCGGAATAAATACTCTGCCCAAGACACTTATTTTATGCCACCTCTTCAAGCCCCTGTCTGTTGCATGCAAATATGGAAGTGACACATGACTTCCCAGAGGGTGGAGTAAACTTCGGGAAGCCCCTGTCTGTTGCATGCAAATATGGAAGTGACACATGACTTCCCAGAGGGTGGAGTAAACTTCGGGGCTGGTTTTCCTCAAAATCTTGAATATGGAAGTGACACATGACTTCCCAGAGGGTGGAGTAAACTTCGGGGCTGGTTTTCCTCAAAATCTTGAGTTCCATTGATCCCGGAAAAAATTCTTCATACGGTAAATCCCCGAGAAGAAGACCTGAGATTTCATGCATCTCGTGAAGAGCGAAGCCTAACTCCCCCACCAGGGTGAAGAAGGTACTGGTCTCGGGATTGTATCTCTATAATATAGAGAAGAAATGAAAGTGGCTCTGGATGATCCCGAATTTAGTAGCCCACACCGGAATCTTCAGGTCAGCTCGAGTAAGAGGTGTCTCCAACTCCTCCAGAACAAAGTTGGTCATTCGGGTCCACCACACTGTCAGCGGAGAATGAACCCAGCCAGGAGTTCTAAATCCTTACACGGGAAATTCTCCCTTCTTTGCCATGAAATTTTTGACAAAGGTATTCGCCGGACTGGCCACTTCACCGATTGGGTATTCTTTGGCGAACAAGCCTGGTCGTAAAGTTATCACCTGTCTATTATAACCCACTGTGCGAACCCCTTGAAAAGTTAAAGTTCCGAGAACAACCCCATCTTGATCCTTAACAAGGTTCCAATCCATACGCCTTGGGATGGAGGCACATTGGAAATATGATATGGGGAACATTCTCTTCATATTGGGCAAGAAAAGGTTACGGTCTCCAACTTTTCGCAGCCATTTGTAGTCCTCGTCATAAGTAACGCCTGCTTCAAAGTCAACAAAATCCTCAAAAAGGAATCCTAGTTTGACTATCGGTTTACGGCTTAGGCTCTCAAGTTTAGCGTCCGTAACCAATATCCGAAGAGTTTCAGGAGAAGCCTGGGTGATCAGCTCCACACGACTCTTCTCAGTAATCCTAAAAACCAGGAGTTCTTGGCATAGGTTGAATGTCATGTTCTGATCCACGTCACCTTCATGTCCAAAATAATGGCGAAAAGGGAGAGGCTCGCTGGTATGGTGCACTGCAAAACAAATGAAAAGAGTCAGATAATGCAAAAGCAAATCAGACACGAAGATCGAACCTCGCATCGAAAAATCAGACGCGAAGGTTGAGCCCCGCATTGAAAAATCAAACGCGAAGATCGAACCCCACGTTAGAAAGATTAGACACAGAGGCCGAGCACCACGTTGATAAAATTAAACACAGAGGTCGAATCTCGCGTTAGCGAAAATTTTAAGCGCGGAGGTCGGAACCCCCGTGCTTCAAATTTCAAACGACGGAGTCCTAACTCCACGTTACACCATTAAAACAAGTCTCCTCATTGATTCAAAGATCAGAACTTGCCACAGTAAGTTTGGTGACCACGAGGGTCATACTCACCACTAATTAAAGGGAGTTGAGCGATGGCATGCCCGCCTGAGCCACGACGCCGCGCTGACGGTGCAGATCCCGGAGCCGCAGCGGCATCGGATTTAGGGGCGGCGGACTTCTTTGGTGCCATTGAATCTCGTCGGAGGAGAAGAACAGTTTTCACCGGAGAGGAGAATGAAAATTTTCGTTAAAATTTCAAGAAGAGTCGAATGACTCTTGATTTGACCCCTAGCGGTCTATTTATAGACAGTTTCGTTAAAATTTCAAGAAGAGTCGAATGACTCTTGATTTGACCCCTAGCGGTCTATTTATAGACAGCTGTGAGCTATCAAATCAGAACGGGATTCTAGGCTAGAGTCCCACCCAAACGTGATTTCAGCATTCGAGTTGGTTGAACTTCCAAACGCGAAACTCACCCACACGTTCTAATTCTCAAGCGCAGAATTCACCCACGCGTTCTAATTCTCAAGCGCAGAGTTCACCCACGCGTTTTGACCACAACAAAAACAACGCCTCAACAACAGAAGCTACGACAAAGCTTCAAATAAATAGAGAGAGGTTGATGTCAGCCATCAAGGTGACTAAAGCCGAGAAGAAACTGGCGTATGACAAGCAGTTATGTAGCCTCTTGGACAAGTACAGATAGGTTACAATGCTAAAATCGCTAAGCTCAATCCCGCGCGCAACTCATTCTTCTAAGTGGCTTAACATCCCAACAAAGATTAATGAAGACAGGAGCTACGCGCAACTCATTCTTCTAAGTGGCTAAACATTCCAATTAAGATTAATGAAACCAGGAGCTGCGCGCAACTCATTCTTCTAAGTGGCTTAACATCCCAACAAAGATTAATGAAGACAGGAGCTACGCGCAGATTGATCTTGATGGCTGTGACAACAGCATGGCTAATATTATATTAGCAACTATTAGAGATGCTGATGAGTAGTTGGATGATTTCAGAAATAAAAGGTTGGACTCAGTTGGTGAGTTGCTTGGTAGAGAGCTGTGGGCAAATATAACATCCCAACAAAGATTAATGAAGACAGGAGCTACGCGCAACTCATTCTTCTAAGTGGCTAAACATTCCCACTAAGATTACTGAAGACACGATCCGACACGTAACTCATTCTTCTAGATGGCTTAACATCCTAACCAAGATTAATGAAGACAGGAGCTGCGCATAACTCATTCTTCTAAATGGCTTTGTAGGCATCAAAAATTGCCTATAGGTCTCCACAAATGGTTCAGTGTTAACGAGCGACAATGAACATCACCATCCGATCCAAGTTGTAATGAGTTTTATTTCATTGTAACGATCAAAGTTGTAATGAATGCAGCAATGAATACAGCGACTTTTTCCGCAAACAGACTTAACATTCCCACCAAGATCAATGAAGCTGAAAGCTGCATTTCGAGTGTTCATCAATACCTACAAGAATTCTCTGGATAAAAGAATACACCTCATCGCAGATCGAGTGGAGTATCTAAAGGATCCAGACAAAATCCGATGAATACACCTCATTGCAGATCAAGTGGAGTATCTAAAGGATCCAGACGAGATCCGATGAATACACCTCATCGCAGATTGAGAAATAGAATTTCAACAATTCAACAACCAGGTTCGTGATCAGATGGAGTGACAATCAATCAACTAAATCTTGGGATCCAAAGTATTCAGAAAATTTGTCTCAGTCAACCGCGAACTTTTGAAAACTTTGGAGGGGGTTCTATAGGCTGTCTAAAAATCACAATGGATAGCTGATCCCCATCAAGCTTCAATAATAAAAGTTACAATCAGATGACTTCCATGCCAACAAATGAAAGCTGCAAATGGATGACTTTTCACATAGATCGAGAAGAGTTACGATTCAACGATACTTCCAACTACTAATGAAAAATCTATTTAGTGGTCTTCACAATCAACGGTGAGAGTTATAATCTGACGACTTTCACACCCCACAACAGCTAAAACGAGGATTACTGAATAATAGTCCTTGCAACGCTCTACAAAAGAGGTTACAAGTTAACTAGCCCCTTCTAAAACGCGGAACTCATCTTTGCGTTACAATTCTTGAAATGCAGGCGACTCCCGTGTTTCCAAGCTGCAACAGGCAAAATGCGAGCGACCCTCGCGTTTTTGACATTCAGTCAATACCCAACTCTGTGTCTCAATTCTAAGACGCGAAATTAGGGTCCTGGATGTCAAATTGGGCATTTGACTCATTCAAACATGAGTCGAACGGTTTCAGAACTATTTTCCCATGATCTGAGGGATTTTTGCCCACTTAGGAGCGGATTTAGGGGTTAGTTACACCCATTATCATCCTATAAATAACCGTCTTACTCAACCGAGTAAAGGGGTTGAAGATTTAGAGATAAAAACTGCAATAGGTTTGGTTCCCGGAGGCGGAAGATCGGATTTTGGAAGATCTTTTGGATATCAACAGCACCAAGGCAATTCAATTCAGCTGGGGAGCATTAATCAATAGCTAAGGGCGAATCTTGGAGGAGATTAGCATCCTCAATTTCAGCAACAAACAAATCTATTTTGGCTTATTAACTGATTATTCAGTTTTAACAAACTCTTTTCAGAGAGTTCTAACTCGTTCTGAGTTCTTAAAACTCGTTAAGAGTTATTCTTCAAACTTACCATGAAAGTTCATCGTTCCCACGAGGTAAAAATGGCCAGATCGTCAACGGAGAGCAAATTCGACGTAAACATTCGAAGGAGGCACTCCATCGCTACCGAGAAGAACCCAGTTTTAAACAAAGGGGAGAATTTAGATCGTTCTCTTTTTTTTGTAATCGGAATCCAATTGTAATCAAGATCAAGAGAATACCAATCAAATTTCTTTCCTTCTTTTTACTACAAAATTTCCACAAACAGCATTAACAAGTCACGTCTGCTCCCCTGTAGAGGACCCCTTGTCAGATTCACTGGCCATTCTCTCTTGCCAGAAGGGATGATTACTCTCCCTCTAATAGTCGGGGAGTACCCTAAGCAAGCTATTGTCCACGTCTAATTTCTGGTGACAGATTTGAAGTCGGCCCACAATGTCATTCTAGGCCGAACTGCCATCTATCTCTTGAGGGTCATTCCTTTAACTTACCACAAGATGGTCAAGTTCCTGACTCCAAATGGAGTCGGGGTCGCTAGGAACAACCAGCGAGAGGCTAGGTCTTATTACCTACTTTCGGTTAAGGGTAAGGGCGCACAAGGTGCCATGCCCATTGAGAAAGTCTACCTCCATTTGGAGAAGGCAATGGAGCAGCAGAGGACGATACCGGTGAAAGAGCTTCAAGAGATACTCGTTGACCAAGAAGGATTGAAGACAGTCAAAATTGGGTCTAGCCTAATCGAGCCCTTGCGAGGAGCTCTGACCAAGTTCCTACAAGCCAATGCCGATGTTTTTGCCTGGGGACCAGAAGACATGATGGGGGTTCCCCCCAAAGTGATCAACCATGAGCTAGCCGTCAACAAGCATACCAAACCTGTTCGATAGAAAAAAAGACATCTCGGCCCGGAGCACCAAAAGGCGACGGCCGACGAAGTCAGTAGGCTTCTCAAAGTTGGCTTCATTCAGGAAGTCTAATACCCAGAATGGTTAGCAAATGTTTTATTAGTGAAGAAAGCGCTAAACAAATGTAGAATGTGCATATACTTCACCGACCTCAACAAAGCTTGTCGTAAGGAAAGCTACCCTCTGCCTCGCATTGATCAATTGGTTGATGAGAGTGCGGATCATGAACTGCTCAGCTTCATGGACGCCTTCTATGGATACAACTAGATCTTCACGGAAAAGCATGATCAGGAGAAGACCTCCTTCATCACCGATTTGGGCACTTATTTCTACAAAATGATGCCCTTCGGTTTGAAGAAGGTCGGGACTACATATCAAAGACTCGGCAACAAGGTCTTCAAGCAGCAAATCAGCCATAATCTGGAGGCCTATGTGGACGACTTGTTGGCAAAGTCAAAATAAGTGGCTGCCCATATTTCAGACCTGAACGAGACCTTCTCCACCCTCTAACGTTATCGGATGAAGCTCAATCCTGCTAAATATGCCTTTGGTGTACAATCAGGAAAGTTCTTAGGGTTCATGATTACCCAAAGAGGCATAGAGATCAACCCTCAGAAGATAGCCACCATAGAGCGACTGCCTGAGCCGCGCACCTTAAAAGACATTCAGAAGCTGAATGGGAAGATTGCAGCTCTGGGTCGATTCCTCTCCAAATCCACCGAGAAAAGTCTTCCATTCTTTAAGATTCTAAGGGGAAGCAAGAACTTGAATGAGAGCATGACATGGATGACCGAATGTAGTGTGGAAATTTAGGATCTCAAATTTTATTTGAGCACTAAGCCACTACTAAGTTAGCCTATAGGAGGAGAGACATTATATCTGTACATAGCCATCTCCTCTGAAGCAGTCAGCTCTATCCTTGTTCGAGAATATGAGAATATCCAGAAGCCCATCTACTATGTGAGTTGGATCCTCAGAGCGGGTGAGCTGAACTACCCCCATCATCATTGCAAGAAGACTACATCCCTACTTCCAGGCCCATGCCATTATTATCAGACGAGTCTACCTTTGAAGAAAGCAACGGGCAGTCCCACAACATCAGGGAGGATAGTCGCCTGGGTAGTTGAACTTAGTGAACATGACATCCAATTCGAGCCTAGGATGACAATCAAAGCTCAAGCCTTGGCAGACTTCTTGATTGAGTCGACTTCCCTAAATGATGAGCCGGATGCACTTTTGCCAGCTCATCAGCCAGCACCTCCGACACTACCAGCAATGCAAGCATCTATCTCACCGATCCGTCACACCCTGGAGCACGATTCACCTAAATATGCCTCATGGTAGCTACTGAAAGTGGACGGGTCCTCTGGAGAAGGCGACACTGGAGCAGGGGTGGTCTTGCGAAGCCCTGATGGATCGATGCATGAATACTCCATTTCCTTTGACTTCTTGGCCTCAAACAATAAAGCCGAGTATGAAGCTCTTCTCGCTGGCCTTCGAGCAACACAAGCATGGAAGGCGGAACGCCTCTACATTCTAGCCAACTCACAACTGGTCGTCCATCAAGTTAATGGACGATATGCAGCTAAAGACCTAAGGATGGTATTATATCTTAAAGCTGCCAAAGAGATTTTGACCAGCTTCCTGGAGTTCAAGATAGCCCAAGTCCCCCATGCTCTCAACGCTAAGGTAAATGCCCTCTCTAAGCTCTAATCAACGGGCTCGAGAATTAGCTCGAGGCATGTCTACACTGACACCCTCGAGCGACCCAACATCTCCAAGCTGCCAGAGACTATCATGGAGATAGAAGCGCATGTGCTACCCTATTCACTGGATCTAATCGTCCTTTACCTAACACAGGGCACTTTACCTAAAGATCCTACAGAAGCTAGGTGCCTACATAGGAACTCTCATTGTTACCTCATGATCGGCGACTAGTTTTACCGGACATCTTACACTAGCGGCGGCATAGGACCCTATTTGCAATACCTTCGACCACCAGAAGCCAGCTATGTGCTCAGAGAAATTCACGAAGACAGGTGTGAAAATCATCCTGGGGCCCAAACCCTTGCGCAAAAAGTCATCCACCAGGGGTACTATTGGCCGACTATTCTCGCTGAGTCAACGCAACTCGTATCTCATTGCGAAAAGTGCCAACTTTTTTCGTCCATCCCTTAAGCAATGATGACTAAGCTAACTTCCATCGTAAGCCAGGTTCCTTTCGCTCAATTGGGGTTGGATCTACTAGGGCCTCTCCCCTAAGGTTCAGGGCAGAGAAAATTTCTCATCGTAGCAATTGACTACTTCACCAAATGGATTGAAGCTGAACCCCTGGCCAAGCTTAGCGAGAGCAACGACACAAGTTTTGTGTGGAAATCCTTAGTCTATTGTTTCATTCTACCCTGGTCCTTTGTGATTGACAATGGTACCCAATTCGACAGTGGAGGCTTCCGTAGTTTTTGCGAAGAATACAACATTCACCTCAAATTCTCCTCTGTCGCCCATCCCAAATCCAACGGACTTGTAGAGACTGCTAACAAATGCCTCTTGCAAGCCCTAATGAATAAGGTGGACACCACGATAGGGAACTGGGTCAAAGAGTTGCCTAGCATTCTCTGGTCGTATCGTAAGACCCACAAAAACTCGACTAGGGAGATGCCATTGAAGCTATCTTATGGCGCCGAATAGTCACTCCTATCGAAGTCGGCATGCTAACTATCTGACTATAATACTTCAACAAGGACTCTAACTCAGAAGGACATCAGATTGGGCTTGATCTCCTGGACAAGACAAGAGAGAAAGCACTTCGGATCCAAGTCACCAATAAGTAATGAATCGCCCGCACTTCCGACCAAGGAGATTCAATGCTGGCGACCTCATCCTCCGCAAAGCTGCTTTTGACAATGACACTCAGAGAGGTAAGCTATCTCCTAACTGGGAAGGCCCCTACACAGTCCTAGAAGAGCTGCGAGCCAACACCAATCGACTAAGGGCCCCAGATGGGAGAGTCATTCAACATCCCTAGAATATCAAGCACTTGTGGCATTACTTTCAATAATCTCGCTATTTCATTTTCAACAACTCTATAAATTTCATTAAAAATATTAATGAAATTTTTATTAAGACTGACTCTATTACTATCTCGCACTCCTGTAGTGCTTAATCTATGCAGGAATCAAAGATGTTGGTGTCTTTTTAGGGATAAACCCAAGGCACTCACCACATGGTCGATTCACAAAGTCATCTTTCGACCATTTTGGTTATCTTGAAGACCTAGGTATTTATGTAAGACCTGGGTGTAGGCGTCTAAAAATGCCTATAAGTGTCCGTACACAGCTCAAGACGGAGAGAAGATGACGAACGTCATTGTTCGAGTCTAGGAGGATTATCTGACACCGACAAGTGTATGAACCGCAATGGTGAACCAACTGTATTTTGTACACTCACCGGTCACCTCCAATTGGCCGTCACGCTCGTTATTCAGCTTGCGCGTGCCAGTCAACTCAAAGTGCCTGACGCGCCTGTCAGGCAGATCCAAAGTGCCCGACGCACCTGTCAGGCAGATCTAAAGTGCTCGACTCGCCTATCAGGCAGATCCAAAGTGCCCGACATGCCTGTCAGGCGGATCCAAAGTGCCCGACGTACCTGTCAGGCAGATCAAAAGTGTCCACCACGCTTATCGGTCAGATCCAAAGTGACCGAACGCACTCGTCAATCAGCCCAAGCACGCATCGATCAACTCCAAGTGCCATAAAGAAGCTAACGAACGTATGAAGTAAGTTAACAATGCGTACAAGTCAACAAGATGATCAAATATGCAAAACGACAGAAAATACAAGTCCCGAAAAATTAAAAACACCAAAGGCCAAATCCCCGCGCCAGCGCGGGTCAGCCCGCGCCGACCCGTGCCGATCCATGGGGGGCGTGGGTCAGACCGTGCCGACCCGTGGGGGATGCGGGTCGGACCACGCCGGCCGAACCATGTGGGGCGCGGGTCGGACCGTACCAACCCCTGTTCCCTAGGGGTTAACAACGCTCGTCGCGTAGATCCGAGCCCCAAACGTGTTTTTGATAGTTTTGAGCAGTTTTCTCAAGATTTATCTGTTCCAGGGGTTCCTAACTGACTTGATATCATCTACAAACATGGTTAGGTCATTATTGACTGAAGATATGACCAAATCCATCATTCTTATCCGAAACCCCCCCAACCGAAGCCTATAAATACAAGCCTAGGGGTTCATTTCACAGAGGGCATCAAGAGGACGAAACGTTGTCGAATTGGAGAGTGGAACCATGAATTTACAACAAGGGTTAGCAGATCTTGGCGATCTCCTGTGCATAAAGAGTGGAGGTCGAGAGATCTGAGACCCGTTCCCTATTCTTCCGGATTTAAGCTTAGTCTTAATCTCGAGAAGAGTCGTGATCTCGCTTGGTCGGGATCATCGCTACAGTGATTACTTCCTTCGTGAAGTAAGAGCTTTGATCAACTTAATCTGTCAACCGGATTTGATCCACGACGGTCCATGGATATTAACATCCCTAGCACAGGCGAAGTTCCCATGCAAGCAGCGGGTGATAAACGTCCATTGCGCTATTTGATAAGAGTTGTACTTTTTGTATTTTTATTGTATAAGGAGATCTTATAAAAAGATCGACCTTTTCTTGTTTATTTGAGTTTATTGTAACGACCAAAGTTGTAATAGATTTGATGGCAATGAAAACATCAACTTTTGACCTAAACACATTAGCAACCATAGTGGGAGCCAATAGCTTTGCTGCCGAAGCTATCGTGTCGTAACCATGGATCCGGATCCCTGTTGATGAGGAGATCAAGTACGAGTTCGACCAACAAAAGTTCGAGGACTATCTGTCATCCTCCTCCTCCAGATCCTCCTCCATTCGCAAGCACAGGAAGATTAACGCCCCCATTACTGTTGCAATCACGCCTTGTAATGCCCATCCGGCCTCCAACAAGGCCGGATCTGTAGATCTGAATTCCTCCTCAATCAAGGAGTTGAGTACTGAAGGCGCGCCTACTTTATTGAAAAGAGCTCCCCAAAGGCAGCGCCAACACCTCCCGCACCAATTCGCTAAGGCTTTGGAGCCTATAGACGGGATCCGCTACGAAGCAAATCTGAATTCAAGGAGCGTCGAGCGCCCCAACAGCGGACGAATGACCAACCCTCCAAGTCCTCAATGAATGAATGGATCCAAGTCAGAAGGACCCGTTTGACCATTGAGGAACGCATCCAAAAGCACCGCGCACTGCTTGCGCACGCGCGAATTCTTGTACAAAAGGCACAAAAGATGCAGAAGAAGGACATAGCCAAGAAACAACCAAGACTGCATCAAACTTAGAGGCCAAAGTACAAAACTGCAGCCGAAAAGATCAAAAAATGCGGGT
>NC_033800.1:71228631-71324572 GCF_001876935.1 Asparagus officinalis | reverse complement strand
CACCAAGCCGCGGGTCACTCAAATCCGACCTGTCAAGCCGTGGGTCACTCAAGTCCGACCCTGCAAGCCGCGGGTAACCCAAATCTGACCCTCCAGCCCACGGGTCACCCAAGTCTGACCATCCAGCTCACAGGTCACTCAAGTCTGACCCTCCATACCGTGGGTCACTCAAGTCTGACCCTCTAGCTCGTGGGTCACTCAAGTCTGACCCTCCATGCCACGGGTCACTCAAGTCTGACCCTCCCAACCGTGGGTCTGACCCACGCCAGGGCCAAGACAGGAGACATTCTACACCTGTTCCATCGAGTTTCGCCCCTGCTCTCATTGATCCAATACTTCTAGTGAAGCCTCGTGACAGCGTGGACTTGTTCAAAAGCAAGAAGCTAATGGCGGATCTTCTGGGTCTTTTGCACAAGGATCAAAGGCAAAGTTTCGATCAAAAAACGCTTAGGTCCGGTGACTGAACCCCGAGCAACTACTCGAGCTAGGGGTCGCACACACCCTCACAATAAGTCAGAGCCTTTCTATAATGAGAAAACTCCTGTAACTAACCACCTTGGACTACGGGTCAGTGTCCAAGAGCCTGTTAAGGTCCCACGTTCACGAAAGCGTGTCTCCAAACCTGTGACTCTTGAGAATGTCATTAAGGCAATAAGTCCTCAAAAGGAAACGACTTTGTTAGATGATGATGTTATACCTAAGAAGTCATGCCAACATGTGATAGATTGCTCCGGTCATTATGTCGATGAGTTGTACAATCGGGCTGGGGGTATGAGCAGACCTCGAAAGAGAGATTCTCGAGAGATGGACTTTTATTGTCCGTGTACCAAGATAATCAGGGCAGTATTATCAGCGTGTAGCTACCCCAAGACCGCTCCGCAAAGGGTCTTGGTATTTGAGAGGATCCCTAACAGAGCGACTAAGTCCAAGCCAAAACATTTCCATAAGAAACAATCGGCCGTTCAAGGTGACGAACTTCCGGAAGTCTTAATAAATATGGCTGATAAGAGAAAATCGATTCGACCTTCTAGCTCTGACCCACTTATATCGCATCGTATAACCCAGTTGTGATCGGGAACTATTGGACAAAGAGATTATCAGAAAATACAGAGGGGATTATCCTCGGATGATGAAGCATCATATGCCAACTCTATAATCGCTTCTAACAAAACGGTGTCCAGCCCAGGATAATCCCACGAGGCATTCATGATCAACACCGAATAAATCGTCAAAATTCGCTAGGATGCTCTAACCAAGCAGAAAGAGGCATTCAAGATTGAAATAGAAATGGCTATGTAGCGAATGAAGGAAGAGCATGACCAACAGATTCGGGCTCTGTCCAATTAATTTGGTGAATCCAGCCATCATAACACTGCTAACCAAGTAGGTAGCGATTCAGACGTGGATGAACACATCAATGCAAATGACCCTCCTATTGACCAAAATGCTAGGGGTGACCCTACTAAAAACAACGACACTGGGGGTGGTCCTACTAAAGATGACAACACTGGGGGTAGCCCCGTTGTTCCTCTTAAGAATCGTCTAAGGCCTGATACGAGTGAGGATGAGAAAATGAAAGAACTCGAGAGCAAAATCAATGCTCTAATGTTTGCTCGAGAGAAGAAAAGGACCGGTATTCCGTGTCTTTACCCAAGGGAGTAGGATTCGATCCCGTACCCGACGAAGTTCAACCTGATCAACTTGACGCCGTTTGATGGGAACGGCTCACCCACTCAGCACCTGATTTACTTTAAGTCTCACTTGGGTGTGATTTCTGGGAATGAATCCCTGATGGTTCGGTCATTCGTTGACACCCTTCGTGGTCCCGCCTTCGATTGGTACCGCCATCTCAAGCCTGGAAGCATTAAAAGCTGGGATGATCTAGAGAACCTGTTCCTCACCCACGTCTTTGATGATGACGCCAAGATATCAATCATAATGCTCTTCGAGGAGAAACAGGAAGACGGAGAGACGGTCAACGACTTCATCAAGCGCTTTCGGAATAAGACGATGAACTGTCGAGATCCGATCATAGAGGACTTCATCCTCTAAACCTATCACAACAACCTCTCTTTGGACGTGTTGGAGGTTATGGGAGTAGCACCCTCCAATACCTGGAAAGAGTTGAAGATGTGCGGAGAGCGGGCCGAACGCTTCCTCAGAAGGAAGAAGGCCGAGAGGAGCCAACCGACGGCTAATCCTCTGACTTGAACTTCGCCTCCCGTGGTAAGGGAAAAGCACCTGTAGCAGTTGTTGACGTTAATCAGACGTTACAACAACAACCCCAAAGGCAGCAAAAGACTTCGGATCCGAGACTCCAAAAAGAGTACTCTTTCAAAGACGAAGATGTTCCAGCCATCTTCGAGTCCCTCCTTGAAAACAACAAGATCAAGCTACCACCTATCGCAAATCAGGAGGAAGCTGACAACACTACGGATCCGAAGTACTGTGCGTACCACAGGAGGATCCTTCATCCTACCAATGCTTGCTTCACTCTCAAGAATTGCATCCAAATATTGGTTGAAGCCAGCGTCATAACACTAAATTGAGCCGAATGAAGACTCCGATAAGTATAAGAGTATAAACTGCTCCTTCCGACACACCAAAGAGTATACAAGTATAAACTGCTTCTCAAACTTCAATAGGTATATGAGTCTAAACTGTTTCCTTCCTTCCATGGGAAGTTCCTAGAGAGTGACATGCTTGGTATTCATAAGGATAACCCAGTCACCCAACTAAGTATAATGTTAGACCCAGTTTCGTGAAGAAAGCTGGGGGTGGATGATTCATGTAATGGGAAGTTCTCGGAAGAATGCTACATGTAATTTTCTTAGGGATAACCCGATCATTACGAACAAAGTGATAAATACTAAACTCCCACTATGATTTCCGAACACACTTTTGCTGAGATGAGATTTGATCACTTCGTTGGATCAATTTTCCCTCACAAAACTCTCATTGGTGTTTGACGACTCACAATCTTCCACCACAAAAACCCCCACCGATCACACTAATTGACGGTGGGACCACCAAAATTCCTTTCGGTTGAATCCACTAAAACTTCTGATGCATCTATGCACTCAATATTCCCATTATTAAATTCTGGATGTAGTACTTGGAATTTTAACATCTTGATCATTGACGACTGTCAAACCCGTCTGTGTTAAGTATTTGTCACTTAACACCAGGAACCCCTTTGAGTGATTTGTACGAGTCAACACTCCCACTATGATTTGTACTCCCACTCTCACTACACACCTGGTCAAATATTTCTACAGTTAGGACCACAACCAAAATCTCCTCTTAATTCCTTCCATAAACGAGAGGTCCACTTTCAAATCAAGCGATCAAACCTTTCTATAGTTAGGGTCATCTCAAACCTCCCATTTGGTTAAACCTTCCTACAGTTAGAGCCAAAACCACAATTCACTCTTGATAAATGAGAAACCCACCTTTAGTTCGGTAATCAAACCTTCCGACGGTTAGGGTTATCTGAATCTTTTTGATTCTCGGAGTGGAGATCCCACCCTTAGTTTCGCCTCGCGGATTCTCAAAGTGGAGATCCCACTTTGAGTTTCTTTTGCAACCGGAGATAGAATATAAAATTCTTCCTCTCCGGTGTTGGGTTCGTCTTTGCCCCAAGAGAAGACATCATCTTTTCAGCTCTCATAATCCGTGCCTCGCACGTACGGGGAATTTTATCCTGAATCCTAAGTAGGGATAAGTCAGCACCTAACATGCATTGTCGGTTTAGTCTTTCACCGATTGAAGAAGATACCAGAATCCAAATCTACAGAATTTTATCCCAAATCCTAAGTATGGATAAGTCAGTGCCTAACACGCGTTGTCGATTAGTTCTTGACTGTAAAAAGAACAAAAGCCCACATATTCGACATTGTGGTAGGCCGTTATTAATAACGCTAAAATCCGCGCCTTACACGTGCGGGGAACTTTATCTCGACTCCTAAATAGAGATAAGCCAACGCCTAACACACGTTGCCGGTTAGTCTTTGGCCGTGAAAAAGACAAAAGCTCACATATTCGACATTGTGACAGGTTGTTATTAATAACACCACAATCCGTGCCTTACACGTACGGGGAATTTTTTCCCGAATCCTAAGTAGGGATAAGTCAACGCCTAACACGTGTTGCCGGTTTATTCTTTCACTGATTTAAGAAGACACCATAATCCGAGTCTGGGAAATTTTATCCCGAAGCCTAAGTATGGATAAGTCAGTGCCTAACACGCGTTGCTGGGTAGTCTATTCCCGTAAGAAAGATGAAGTCTATGTATTCAATATCATAGCACTAAGAGAGTTAACTATCTTAGCATAACGTCACACGCGGAATGGACTTAAACAATTTGCATGCAAGCCCAATTCAAATGATAATCGGTAAAGGCACGTCAAATCCGTTGAAGGCTGAGGATTTGCTAAAAATCCTAAGTCTACGTCTGATTGAAGGCTGAGGATTTGCTAAAAATCCTAAGTCTACGTCTGATACACGTTGTTGTTTAGTCTTTTCACAGGAGAAAGACGAAGTCTACCGTTGTTGTTTAGTCTTTTCACAGGAGAAAGACGAAGTCTACGTATTCAATATCATAGCACTAAAAGAGTCAACTCTTTTAGCATAATGTTACTTGCAGAACGGATTTAAATAATCTACATACTAGCCCGACTCAAACGATAGTCGGTAAAGGCTAATCAAACCCATTGATGGCTGAGGGTTTACCAAAAATCCTATAAATGTGAGAGTCATTGACGCACCATCCCCATTAGTTGGTCTCGTGACTTGAGCATCCAACAATTTCAGAATAAGAGCCCTACATGCAGATGAATCAACATTAACAGTTGGTCCTGTAGCCCGAAATTTGGGACTGCCATGCTCCAATGCCTTAAGAGCTTAAACTATGTAAACTCTAGCAAACGTATGAGTATAAACTATGTTAACGCCGGTCAACACGTTACTACAAAGGTTAACGCCGGTCAACGCGTTACAGTAAAAGTCGAGGCCGGTCAACGCATCGACGGTTTCGCCAAAATAAGGCTAAGGAAAAATTCCGGATTAAAGGATGATTCCAGGGAGTTCAATCGCATTCAGATATGAATTTCTGACGAAGATGATCATTTCAAAGTTAACTCAATGATACGAGCTAAATTCAGAAACTTACGCATCAACTTCAGTTCAAGATTTCGACAATGGTCAGACGATAAACGCAGTGCTGAAAGAACTTCATCTATTCAATAAAACACTGAATAGACTGAAGGCTGAAAAGTCAAGAATTGAAGCCAGCTACAGGTCCTTTGACACCAACTAAAGGTGGGGACCCATCACATCCAAAGTATTTCAGACTCTTCTATAAAGGAATGAGGCTGAAACACTAAGACCTGGGCACCCAATCTCAGAGTTTCATTTTACCTAATTACCCTCAAGGTGGCCCTCTATAGGGTGAAAGACCTAGTCAACTTTAGTAAGTCCTAGGCACAACCTTAGGGTTGTAAAAGACCTAGTTAACTTCAGTAAGTTCTAGGCATTCGACTTTGATTGAATTCAAAATCCTTGGTGCCTTTTAGGAATAAACCTAAGGCACTCTCCATGTGGTCGACTCCCATAGTCATCTTTTGACTATTATGATTATATTAAAGACCCAGGCATCTACTTAACTCCTGGGCACCTAACCGTAGGGTTGTCATTCCATATAAAAGCCCTTAGTATCATCCTGAATAAACCTAAGGCTTGAAGCCTAACTACTGACTTGTCTTCAACAAAGGTACTTAGGCACTACAAGTTGCCATATCCTTGTTGGCCGAAGACCCAACCACTTGGCCAAAGTAAGGTGCAAAGAGAACCATTAATCTCGAACCCTTAACATTCGAGTCAACACAACATGATTGGCTCACTACAACACTAACATTCGGCCCTCTTAATCAACGAAACAAGTTGGCAAAGCAAAGCAAAAATAAAAGAATAAAAGAATAAAAAGAAAGACAGACTCAAGACTAAGAATAAAGTCAATTTTCATTCCAAAATGCAAACTTCATTACAAGCTCTTTACAATATCCATGCCAAAGCATTTACAAAGCATGTCGATATTACAAAGAAAAAGAAAAAAATAGATACGATCCCTTAACTTTCTTAGCCCAAGGTGGTAGTCTCCCCCTTAGGCAACAATCTCGGTCGGGGCGGCAGCCTCGATAGTAGCAGAAGACTTAGCAGGGGCTTCAGCTACAGCAACAGAAGGGGAAACGGTCATAGAGACTATTCCCTGACTCGTCATCGCCATTGCTCAATGCCAAATCTAACTCCTCTCCGCTTAGCTCAATCTCCTTTAGGAGATCAAGGCAGTCGAAGACTCGGGAAGAATAGAAGTGGTCGGGTGAAGGATGAGAGCTAGAAGGAATCAACAAGGCAAAGTAGTCGACTCCAGCCTTGCACGCCAAAACCACCTCAGTTCTACCCAAGGGGCTATGATGCCAATCATCGACTATCTTTACCCTATATCGCTCCGAGTCTAGGTGAGCAAGTCTATCATCCAAGTCCTTGACAATTGTCATGGACGCCAGATGATTCGACCTCTTCTCCACAAGATCTTGCCTCAGCTGCTCAACCGAGAGATGACTTGATTGAGTGTCTTCCTCGGCTGCCACCTTGAGGCGCCTCTTAGACTCAATCTCCTTAGCCAAAATAGTTAGTTGGCCATCCCGCTCAGAGATTCCTCATTGGAGGTGACCTCCCCCCTCCCCCCCCAGCTAGACCACCACGCCCCTAAGCTTCGCGACCGAGGATACTTGCTTGGTGCTATGGGATCGGAGCCCCTCAAGAACTCTATCCTTTGCATCCACTTCTTGGCACCAGCGGGCCTCGATGCCATTTAATTCGGCCTCTAATTAAGGTGCTAACTTTCTTTTTCACCTCTTCCTTGGCTGCCTTCTCCTTAGCCTGCTCCCACTCCCACAGAGAATCGTGCATATATTTGAGCTACTCGTACACCTCCTGCTCCAGTAGATCCCCCCAAACCAAGTGGGCCTTAAGAGCTAGATGCAAGCCAAAGCTTGGCATTCTCTTCAGGACCCCCTCGTTCTTTGGTAGGGTGAACTGCTGCACAGCTGTGATTGGGGATGAGAGGGACCCTAAAATCAATGTCTCCCTATCGAGAGACATCGACGAGATGAATTTGTCACCCTCAAAAAGTTCCCTCCTAGGTGAACAAGGGCCCAGTGACACTCCCACAAGCATAGCCTTCGCCTCCTCCCAATCTCGAGAATCGACATCCGAAATCCAATGAGGGAAAGGCCAGAAGCCTTCCTGCTCTTTGATGGCTTCATGCTCTTTAGTAGCCTCGTTTGCCCTGGATTCGGGAAGGGGTGCTACATGTTCCCAGCCGACCCGACTGGCTCTTTGCTTGGCCTGTGAGTTGACCCGAGCCTAGGTATCGACTCAACATCCTCTTTAATAATAGCCCTAGCTTCAACCACTTTAGCTATTGGAGCCACCTCCTCGGTCATAGGAGAGGAAGGGATGTCGATGATATTGACCTCATCAGGTCGACTAGCTTGAGCGGCCGACTACTCCTCGATAGCGATCTCTGTTCTGCAGCTAGTTCGACCCGGACCGACCTTGTCGCCTGTTTTGCAGCTAGTTTAACTTTTTCAACCTCACTCGCCACCCCGCCAATTAGGTAGCGATTTCGGCCACTTGTGACCTCATGCCGGCCTCCTCTTTAGGCTCTAGGTACCCCCTCATCCTCTTCTGGGGCGTGGTGGTAGAGCTTGAATCCTCACCCCTTGACTCTGTCTCTTGGCTTACAGCAAGAGGAAGGGCCAGTAGACTCGCCCTAGCCTTGTCGACTTTAGTAGGTGAGATCATCGAGATATGTGCCACCCAGAGTGATGCTATGTCGAAGAGGTTGCTCCTCTCCTAAGATCCGGCATAGGACTAGATCTTCTCTAGCTACCATCTTTCCTCAGCGTTTAGAGGGCTCAGCCTCAACACATCCTTGTTTATCTCGGGCCACTCGAAGCATGAGAGGATGTCGTCGGCACTAAAAAACCAGATGAAATGCTCCTTCCAATCCTGTAGGCGTCAAAAATTGCCTATAAGTTACCACGCATAGCTAAGATGAAGAGAAGGTGATAAACGTTATCATCTGAGTCAAAAAGGATCATCCGATGTTAAAGACCAACTAAAGAATGCACAAAAATACAAAACAACAATCAGGCATCACACAACTTCCGAGACAATGAATTTGTCTTGGAAGCTATGAGGTAACTTATAGTTTCTGTGACACAGAACATGTCTCAGAAGCGATGATGCAACATATAGTTTCCGAGACACAGAAACTATCTCGGAAACTATAGGGAGTTTCACACTTCAGTTGACGGTTTTCTTGGGTTTTGTACGTGTTCACATCGAAAGTTGGTTTATTCATTACTAAACTTATTACAACTTTAGTCATTTATAATAAGTTTAAAAGGAATGACTTTTTATAAGATTCCTTAAACAATGAAAATAAAAATTACGACTCTCTCTTCAAACAACACACAATAGATGTTTATCGCCTGCTGTTTGCGTGGGATCTTTGCATGTGCCAGGGTTTATCCGTGGACCATCACGGATGAGATCCGGTTGATCGGAATAAAAGATCAATGCTCTTGCTTCACAAAGGAAACAATCGCAGAAGTAAATAATCTCGACCAAACGAGATTACTACTCTTCTCGAGATCAAAATCAAGTTTGACCTCAAGGTATGCTGGCACAGACCTCAGATCTTTTGAATAGCAACCTCTTTATGCTTAAATTCACCAAGATCTGCTAGCTCTCCTCTAAAATTCATAGATTGCACTCTCCAAACCGACAGCACCTTTTCTTCTTTGATAGAATTTCAGATCCCCCGAAATAGGGGCCCTAGGCTTACATTTATAGGCTTTAGAAAGTATTTTTGGATAAGAATAAGGGATTCGGTCTTATCTTTAGTTAATAACAGCCTAACCATGTTTACATATGATATCCAATTAGTTGGGAGGCTCTGGAATAGAAGAATCCTGAGAAAACTATTGAAAACTGTCGAAAACATGTTTTGGATATTTTTGGGCGCGAGCCACCCTAGGGTGGCTCGGCCTTGTTTGAGCCACCCTAGGGTGACTTGGCTTTAGGGTGCCTCGGCTTTGGCCGGGTCTTCCTAGGGTGGCTCGGCCTTGGCCGAGCCATTTTGATGCGACTCGGCTGCCAGGGCTTTTTCGGGCTGGTCTTACTGTGTTGTTATGCACATTTTGTTGTTCTATGGACTCATACGCTTCACCGATTCACTTCATGTATTTCGTTGCTTTCTTTATGACATTGGATCATCTCGTTCGACTCGAGTAACGACGTTTATCATCTCCACTTCATCTTGAGCTCTGTGCGGGAACCTATATGTAATTTTTGACAACTACAGACCCCTCCAAAGCGTTTTAGTCTTGTTCTTTTTATAGGAGAGCCTGGAATAATTTGGGTGTGATAGGCCCAACCTTTAGTGTAAAATGGCCTGTAATTGACTTCAGTTCTTAACTTCTTCAATTCTCAGTCTATTCAGTAATTTGTCAAATAGCTGAAATTCTTCCAACGCTGCATTTATTATCTGGCCATTGTCGAAGTCTCGGACTAAAACTGGTATGTTGATTTCTGATTTTAGCTCGTGTTGTTGAGTCGATGTTGAACTAACTATCTTCATCGAGGATTCGTATCTGAATTACGATTGAACTCCCTGGGTTTATCATACAATCTTAAAGAATTAGAGGGTGTGTTGACTAATACCACAAGGCATGTTGACTAAGACCACTTTTCGTGTCGACACAAGAGGCGTCATCTCGTCTGGTTAGTTGAGATGTTGAGTCGACACATGGGGTGTCGTTTTGTCCGGTCGAGCTTCGTGTCGACAAGGCAAGCTTCGTGTCGAATGGCTTCACCTTTCAAGTCGACACATGAGGTGTCGACTCATCTGGTCAGGCTTCGTGTCGACTGGCTTTGCCTTTCGAGATAAAATTCCCTATGCGTGTAAGGCACGAATTTTGGTGTTATTAATAACGGCCTGCCACGATGTTGAATACATGAGCTTTTATCCTTTTTACGTTAAAAGACTAACTGGCAACATGTGTTAGGTGCTGACTTATCTCTACTTAGGATTCGGGATAAAATTCCCCGTGCATGAAAGACATGGATTTTTTTGTGCTACAGTGTTGAATACGTAGACTTGGTCATTTTCACGGGAACGGACCACCTTACAGCATGTGATAGATGCAAACTTATCTCTATTTAGTGATCGAGATAAAGTCCCTCATGCACATAAGACATGGATTTCAGTGTCTCTTGGGGCAAAGAAGAACCCGATGCTGGAGAGGAAAAAATTTATATTCTATCTCCAGGTGCAAAAGAAGCTCAAAGTGGGATCTCCACTTCGAGAACCAAAAAAGATTTGGATAACCCTAACTGTCGGAAGGTTTGATTACCCAATCTGAAGGTGGATTTCTCATTTATCGAGAGGGAAGTCTAGTTTTGGCCCTAATTGTAGGAATGTTTGACAAAATGGGAGGTTTGAGATGACCCTAATTGTAGAAAAGTTTGATCGCTCGATTTAAAAGTAGACCTCTCGTTCATGAAAGGAATCGAGAGGGGATTTTAGCTTTTGTCCTTACTATAGGAAGGTTTGACCAAGAAACAATGGGAGTGAAGATACAACTAACACTGGAAATGTTGACTCGTACAATCACTTAGTGGGTTTTTTAGTGTCAAGTGGTTAGGACATAACATGAAGGGGTTTGATGATTGCTATGGATCAGCAGATTGAATTTTTAAATATCGTGTTGAGACTTTAACATTGGAAGTGTTAAGTGCACTAACACAATGGGAGTTTGGATGGACTCAGCCGAAAGAATTTTGGTGGACCCACTATCAATTAATTTGATCAGTGAGGGACTTTGTGGTAGAGGACCGTGAATCATCAAGCACTCCATAGTTACACTATGGGAGTTTCGTGAGGAAAGATTGACCGGATGAAGTCATTGAATCTCATCTCGATGAAAGAGTGCTCGGAAAATCACAGTGGGTAGGTTTTAATCATCTTAGAAATGATTAAATAGCCATAGTGGGAGGTTCTTAATCATAATTAGTAATAAATTATTCTGATGATTGGTTTTCACCATGAATAACCAGCTGATCTCGGGTTATCCTTAAGAATACCATACATAGCATTCTCCCGAAACTTCTCATTGGAACGTATTGAGGTATTCCTACCCCAAGCTCTTTAGCGAACATAAATCCAATTGTATTCGACCACATTATCAGGTTATCATTAAGAATATTAAGAGTAATACTCTCCAGGAACTTCTCATTGTTGGAAATAAGAGAAACAGTTTAACCTTGTATACCCATTGGAGGAATGGGAGAAGCAGTTTAACCTCTCATACTCATCGGAGGAATAGGAGATGCAGTTTAACCTCTTATACTCATCAGAGGAATGGAAGAAGTAGTTTAACCTCTTATACTCATTGAAGAAATGAGAGAAGCAGTTAAACCTCTTCTACTCATCGGAGGAAACTATTCTTATGCGGCTCATTTCAGCGTTATGACGTCGACGTCAACCAAGGCTTGAATGTTGTTCTTGAGAGTGAAACAAGCCTTGGTGGGATGCAAAAAAGATTTGGATAACCCTAACTGTCGGAAGGTTTGATTACCCAATCTGAAGGTGGATTTCTCATTTATCGAGAGGGAAGTCTAGTTTTGGCCCTAATTGTAGGAATGTTTGACAAAATGGGAGGTTTGAGATGACCCTAATTGTAGAAAAGTTTGATCGCTCGATTTAAAAGTAGACCTCTCGTTCATGAAAGGAATCGAGAGGGGATTTTAGCTTTTGTCCTTACTATAGGAAGGTTTGACCAAGAAACAATGGGAGTGAAGATACAACTAACACTGGAAATGTTGACTCGTACAATCACTTAGTGGGTTTTTTAGTGTCAAGTGGTTAGGACATAACATGAAGGGGTTTGATGATTGCTATGGATCAGCAGATTGAATTTTTAAATATCGTGTTGAGACTTTAACATTGGAAGTGTTAAGTGCACTAACACAATGGGAGTTTGGATGGACTCAGCCGAAAGAATTTTGGTGGACCCACTATCAATTAATTTGATCAGTGAGGGACTTTGTGGTAGAGGACCGTGAATCATCAAGCACTCCATAGTTACACTATGGGAGTTTCGTGAGGAAAGATTGACCGGATGAAGTCATTGAATCTCATCTCGATGAAAGAGTGCTCGGAAAATCACAGTGGGTAGGTTTTAATCATCTTAGAAATGATTAAATAGCCATAGTGGGAGGTTCTTAATCATAATTAGTAATAAATTATTCTGATGATTGGTTTTCACCATGAATAACCAGCTGATCTCGGGTTATCCTTAAGAATACCATACATAGCATTCTCCCGAAACTTCTCATTGGAACGTATTGAGGTATTCCTACCCCAAGCTCTTTAGCGAACATAAATCCAATTGTATTCGACCACATTATCAGGTTATCATTAAGAATATTAAGAGTAATACTCTCCAGGAACTTCTCATTGTTGGAAATAAGAGAAACAGTTTAACCTTGTATACCCATTGGAGGAATGGGAGAAGCAGTTTAACCTCTCATACTCATCGGAGGAATAGGAGATGCAGTTTAACCTCTTATACTCATCAGAGGAATGGAAGAAGTAGTTTAACCTCTTATACTCATTGAAGAAATGAGAGAAGCAGTTAAACCTCTTCTACTCATCGGAGGAAACTATTCTTATGCGGCTCATTTCAGCGTTATGACGTCGACGTCAACCAAGGCTTGAATGTTGTTCTTGAGAGTGAAACAAGCCTTGGTGGGATGAAGGATCCTCCTATGGTACACACAGTACTTTGGATCCGAAGTGTTATTAGCTTCCTCCTGATTTGTAATAGGTGGTAGCTTGATTTTGTTATTTTCAAGGAGATATTTGAAGATAGTTGGAACCGCTTTATCCTTGAAGGAGTATTTTTTTTGGAGTCTTGGATCCAGAGTCCTTCGTTGCTTCTGATGTTGCTGTTGTGACGTCTGATTAGTGTCAATAGCTCCTGCAGGTGCCTTTTCCTTACCACGAGAAGAAAAATTTGAGTTCGGGGGGTTAATCTTGATTGGCCTTTCTCAAGCTTTTTTCTTTTGATAAAGCATTCGGCCTGTTCCCCGTGTAGTTTTAATTCTTTCCATGTTGTGGATGGTACGACCCCCAGGGCTTTCAGCACATTAATGGAGAGATTGTTGTAGCATGTCTACAAGATGAATTCCTCTATGATAGGATTCTTGCAATTCATTGCCTTGTTGTGGAAGTGTTTAACAAAGCTATCAACTGATTCCCTATTCTTTTGCTTCTCATCCAAAAGGGCTCCAATCGACATTTTAGTGTCATCGTCGAAGAAGTTGTTGAGGAACGATTTTTCTATGTCGTTCCAGCTGTTGATACTTCCTGACTTGAGACGGCGGTACCAATCGAAGGCGGCCCCATGAAGGGTGCCAATGAATGACTGGACCATCAAAAGTTCATTAGCAGAGATCACACCCAGGTAGGACTTAAAGTAAATTAGGTGTTGAGTGGGTGAGCCCTTTCTGTCGAACAGCGTGAAGTTAATTAGATTGAACTTCACCGAATACGGGATTGACTCCCACTCTCTTGGGTAAGGACATGGAATACCAGTCTTCTTAACCTCTTGAGCAGACATCAGTGTGTTGATCTTGCTCTCCAGATCTTTCATTTTCTCATCCTAACCCGCATTTTCTTTTGGGAAATTTCGGGGAGGAATAACTGGACCACCCCTAGCGTTGTTATCCTCGGTAGGACCACCCCTAGCATTTTGGTCAACAGGATGGGTATCAGCATTGAGATTCTCATCCACATCTGAATCACTATCTACTTGATTAGTAGTGTTGCGACAGCTAGATTCACCAATCTAATTTGATAAAGCTTGAATCTGTTGATCATGCAATTCCCTTATCTATTGAACAGTCATTTCCATTTTGAATTTGAAATTCTCTCTACTTGGCCAGAGCGTCTTCGAGGATTTTGGCCATTTGTTCAATGTTGATCATGAATGCCTCGCGAGATTGTCCTATGCTGGAGACTATATTGTCAGAAGTGACTACAGAGTTAGCGTCTGACATTTCATCCTCCAAGGAGTGTCCTCTATCCGGTCTAGGTCATCTATTTCCTAACCGTAACTAAGCGATGCACTGAGATGCCTCCGAAAAAGAGTCAGGGCTGTAACGCCTTGTCGATTTTCCTTTATCGGCCACATTGATGGTAACTTCTGGAAGCTCGTCATCATAACCGGTTGATTTATTATTGTAGAAGCATCTTGATTTAGATTTGAACACTTTGGTGGAGATTCTTTCGAATACCAAGATCCTCTGGGGAGCGGTCTTGGGGCAGCTACATTCTGATAGTACTGCTCTGATAAGCTTGGCACACTGACAGTGAGAATTTGTTTCCTGAGTACTTCTCTTCTGAGATTTATTCGTACCCCCAGCCCGATAGTATAACCAATCGTGTGCTGCCATGACTTTCTATGTATAACGTTGTTGTCTTTCAATGAACATGTTTCCTTTTGGGGACATAATGCCTCGTTAGCATTCTCAAGAGTCACTCGTTTGAAACCACGCCTTCGTGGGTGTGGGGCCTCAATGGGATCTTGAACTTCAACTTGCAATTCGAGGTGAGCAGTTACATGTACTTTCTCAGTATGGCAGGTCCTTGACTTGTTGGGAGGGCATGCATGACCCTCAGTCTGTCGAATTGCTCAGGGTTCATTCATCGGACCCAAATGCTCTTTAACTAAAACAACCTCGATCCTTGTGCAAAGGACCAAGATGGTCCTCCATTGTCATCTTTAATTAGGACAGATCCATGTTATCGTGGGACTTCACTAGAGGTACTGGATCAATTGGAGTAGGAGCGGAAATTGACGGAGATGGAGAAATGGTTACGGGGCTCGACTGGCTCGACTCCAGTGCTGGTCACTTTGAGGTGACCAGCGGTTGGCCGGGTCACATTGAGGTGACCCGCGGTTGGCTAGGTCACCTTGATGTGACCCAAAGATGGCCAAGTCACATTGATGTGACCCGGAGCTGGGGGTCACCTTGATGTGACCCGCATTCCTTGATCTTCTCGACCATCATTCTAGACTTTGGCTTCCATACTTGGCATTGTTTGGGTGGTTTCTTTGTCATCTCTTCTTTGTCTAACTTGTGCCCTTCCCGCACAAGGATCCGTGCCTGTGCAAGCAGTGCGCGGCGCTTCTGAATACGCTCCTTGAGGGTCGAACGGGTTCTTTTGACGCGGACCCATTCATTAGTTGATGGTTTGGAGGCGTGGTCATTTACTAGCTGCTAGAATGCTTGGAGCTTTCTGGATTTCAGATCCACCTCATAGCGGATCCCGTCGACCGGCTCCAAAGCCTTAGCGAACTAACGCGTGAGGCGTTGCCGTTGCCTTTGATGAGCCCTCTTTGATAGAGTTAGCGCGACTCCAGTGGCTATCTCCTTGATCGAGGAGTTCGGATCTGAAGATCCGGCTTTCTTGGACGCTGGAGGAGCGTTGCGAGATGCAACTGTAGCAGTAACAAGGTGGAGATCATCATCTTGGATCTTCAAATCTGAAGACCATCGGACCTTCCTTGAGGAGGAGATCTTTCTGCTCTTGCGAGGGGGGGGGGATCTAGAGGAGGAAGACATGTACTCCTCATACTTTAGCTGGTCAAACTCGTACTCAACCTCTTTTTCAATCGGGCTCTTGATCAACGGTTGCGACACGACAGCTTCGACAACGAGGCTGTTGGCTCCCATTGTGGTCGCCAGCGTGTTCGCGTCAAAAGTTGATTTATTTATTGCTAAACTTATTATAACTTCAGTCGTTTACAATAAGTTTAAAAGGAATGACTTTTTATAAGATTCCTTACACAATAAAAATGATAATTATAACTCTCTCTTCAAACAACACAAATCATATGTTTATCTCCTACTGTTTGTGTGAGATCTTTGCCTGTGCCGGGGTTTATCCATGGACCATCGTGGATTAGATCCGATTGATTGGAATAAAAGATCAATGCTCTTGCTTCACAAAGGAAATAATCGCAGAAGTAAATAATATCGACTAAGCGAGATTACTACTCTTCTCGAGATCAAAACCAAGTTTGATCTCAAGGTATGCTGGCACGGACCTCGGATCTTTCGAATAGCTCCCTCTTTATGCTGGAATTCACCAAGAACTGCTAGCACTCCTTTGAAATTTATGGATTGCACTATCCAAACTGACAACACCTTTTCCTCTTTGATAGAATTTCAGATCCCCCGAAATAGGGGTCCTAAGCTTGTGTTTATAGGCTTCAGAAGTAGTATATTTGGATAAAAATAAGGGATTCAGCTTTATCTTCAGTTAATAATGGTCTAACCATGTTTAGATATGATATCCAAGCAGTTGGGAGTCTCTGAAATAGAAGAATCCTAAGAAAATAGTCAAAAACCATCAAAAACGTATTTCAGGCATTTCTAGGTGCGAGTCACCCTAGTGTGGCTCGGCACTGTGCGAGCCACCCTAGGGTGGCTCGCCTTGACCAAGCTACCTTAGGGTGACTCATCTTTGGCCGAGTCACCCTAGGGTGACTCGACTTTGGCCTAGTCTTCCTAGGGTGGCTCGGCTAAGGTCGAGCCACTTAGCCTTGGCTGAGCCATTTTGATGTCGAGCCACTTAGCCTTGGCTGAGCCATTTTGATGCGGCTCGGCTGCCAGGGATTTTTCGGGCCGGTCTTGTTGTACCGTTACGCGTATTTTGTTGTTATATGGACTCGTATGCTTCATCGATTCGCTTCATGTATTTTATTGCTTTCTTTATGGCATCAGATCATCTCGTTCGACTTGGGTGGTGACGTTTATCATCTTCACTTTGTCTTGAGTTCTATGTGGGAATCTATAGGCAATTTTTAATGCCTACAATGTGGTCCATGTAGCTTCATAAGTGTTGGGGATCGTGTGTGAACGTGGGAGGATCGTTACAAATGAAAAGCATGCTCATAATTATAGAAATAATGGCATTGAAATGTGGGGAAATTAGTTACAAAACTAACACGCTGACCCCTTCTTCCGAAACACAGAACGTGTCTCGGAAATAGGGATCTGTCAAGTTGGTTTTGTTTTGATTTTCTACCTTTAGTAACTACTTCTAGGCACTATAAATGCTTCCCTATCACCCATATGCACGAGGATGAAGAAGGGACCAAGCAGACCAAGGCAAGGAGAGTAGAGATTTGAGTAATTTGGTAAATTTTGAGCAAGAGAGAAAGAGTCTTCATTAATTTCTAGCACTTCCAAGAGCTTTCGGTATTTCCTTGAGATCTAAGCTTTGACTTGATCTTGAGAAGAGTGTTTTATCTTACTTTGTTAAGATATTCACTTTTGTCCTTGTTTCTAAAATGAAACATCGACCCTAAGCCTTTTTCACGATTCAACTTGGATCTGGGATCCAGTCGTCCATAAGCTAACATGCCCCGACACAGGCAAAAATCCCACTCAAGCAGCGGGTGATAAACGTCCTCTACGTGTGTTTCTAGAGAGTTGTATTTTTCTTATTTTCATTGTGTAAAAAAGTTTTATAAAAATACTAATTTTACTTTAAATTTGAATCGATAAACGTGTAATGGATTCAGCAATAAAAACAACTTTCGAAGCAAACACGCTAACAACCACAGTAGGAGCCAATGGTCTTACTACCGAGACCATCGTGTCACAATCGATCAAGATCCCGGTAGAATATACGGTCGAGTACGAGTTCGACCAAGCAAAGTTCAAGGAATATCTCTCCTCATCCTCCTTAAGATCTTCCTCGTCTTGCAAGTACAGGAAGATTTCGTTCGTGAAGAAGGTGTTTCAATCTTCAATTTTAACAAAGGCTACGGGTGATGACTCTCGCCCAATCATTACCAAGGCTTCCCCTCACAACGTTGCTCCGGTGATTAACAATGCTGGAACCTCTGCTCATAACAACTCTCTAGTTAAGGAGTTGTTGAATAAAAATTCTCTAACTCTGACGAAGAGGGCTCGTCAGAGACAACGTCACCGCCGTGCTCGTCAGCTAGCTAAGGCTATGGAACAAGTAGACGGAGTTCACTACTACACGGACCTGGAGTCAAAGAGGCATCGAGTGATCCAGTTGCCTCAAAGACAAACCACCAACATTTCTGTTAAGCCATCGGCTGAGGAATGGGTCCAAGTCAAAAGGACATGTTCAACTCTCAAGAAACGCATCCAAAAGCATCGTGCAAATGCCGCTCATGCCATGTCCTCACATAGAAGACACAAGAAATGAAGAGAGAAATGGTGGCCAAAGAACCAAGTGTCTGGATTCCAAAATCAGAAACTGCGCGAAAATCAGACTCGGAGGCTATTCCCTTCAACCGAGACACTAACCAGTGTCTCGACCAAAGGGGCTTTGTCCGAGACACTAACTAGTGTATCGCCCAAAGGAGCCTTGTCCAAGAAACTAACCAGTGTCTCGACCAAAGGCAAGCCCATGTGGCTACTTTGTTGATTCCGTCAGTGTCTGTTCCTCATCTATTTACTCCAACTACATCTGCTACACCATCAGTGAAGCCTTGGGTCAGTCCTGATCTATCAAAATTTAAAATCACGATGGCAGGTCATCTCGGTCCTTTGCACGAAGACCAAAGCAAAGCTCCAGTCAAAGAACGCGTGGGTCTGGTGAAAAAATCCTAAGTGACTCTTCAGGTTAGGGGTTGTACGCATCCTCCAACCAAGTTAAAGCAATCCCAGAGTGGGAAGACTCCAACTTTCACCGGCTTGGGGGTTCGTATTGAAACTCAGGAGCCTGTTAAGACTCCACACCCGCAAGGGGGTGGTTCTATACGTGCGACTCCTTATATAACCTTGGATCATTCAAAGGTGATAATAAGTCGTCCTGAGTATGTCAACAAGGCCTAACCACGCTAACAGAAGATAGGGTGCTCCGGCCATCATGCCGATGAGTTATACTATGAGGCTAGAGGTAAGAATAAATCCCGGAAGAGGACTATTCGAGAAACGAGCCCTCATTGCTTATGTGAAAGGCTCATTAGAGCAGTACTATCTAAATGTAGTTGCTCCAGAGCCACTCCACCAAGGGTTTCTGTATTTCATAGACTTTCCACCGAAGCGTCAAAGCCCAAACCGAGGCATTTTTGAAAGAATAAATAGATCAGTCATTCAAGATGATGAACTCCCAGAAGTCACCATCAATATAGCAGAGAGAGGAAAATAGCATTCGACAAACTTTGACCCCGACTTTTCCCCAAGAGGAAGAGTTGATCAGAGGCTCTCTCAAAGAATGTCACAGCTACGCTAAGGGCCACTAGATGCAGAGATTATAGAAGAATACACGAAGTGTTGTCTTCATATGAGGAGCTCTTAGATACTTGTTCCGCAGACACCTTCAATGACACAATGTCCAGTGTAGGATAGGCTAGGGAAGCATTCACCATCACACCTGACCAATTAGCTCAAATGCTGCAAGAATTTCTGGCTAAGCAGCAAGAAGAAATCAGAGCTGAGATGAGAATGGAGATGGAGTTGACTATGCAACAGATGAGAGAATTGCAGACTCAATGACCTCATCAACAACCTGAGCCTAGTCAACGGGCTGAGTCTAGCCGGTGCAATACCACACCTATTCAAACAAATATGGTTGATAGTGACTCAGAAGTGGATGAACACATTTTTGTCGACACCCCTCCTAACAATAATGTAGGGGGTGGTCCAGTTGAACCTCCTCAACATCCCCTGAAGAAAAATACAGGTGAGGAAAGAAAATGAAAGAGCTCAAGAAAAAAGTAAACGCTTATATGTCGGCTCAAGAGGTGAGGAAGACGGGTATTCCGTGCCTATATCCGAGCGAGTGGGAGTCAATTCCATACCCGCCAAAATTCAGTCTGATTAACTTCACTCCATTTGACGGGAGAGGTTCACCCACTCAACACTTGATTTATTTCAAGTCTCATTTGGGTATGATCTCTGGAAATGAAGCTTTGATGGTCCGGTCATTCGTTGGCACCCTTCACGGGGCCGCTTTCGATTGGTACCGATGTCTTAAAGCCCGAAAGCATTAACAGTTAGGATGATATGGAAAGCTTATTCCTCACCAATTTCTTCGATAATGATACCAAAGTATCAATTAGAACCTTGCTAGATGAGAAACAAAAAGATGGAGAGTCAGTTGATAACTTCGTCAAACATTTTAGGAATAAAGTAATAAACTGTCGAGACCCGATCACGGAGGAGTTCATTCTCCAAACGTGTCATAATAATCTCTCTTTGGATATTCTAGAATCCATAGGGGTCGTGCCTTCCAAGACTTGAAAAGAATTGAAGATGCAAGGTGAACAGGCAGAACGCTTCATCAAGAGAAAGAAGCTTGAGAGGGGTCAACCATTAGCCAATCCTCAAAAGCATAATTTTAATCCTCGAGGTAGAGGAAAGACTCCCACAGTTGCTGTTGATGCTCACCAAACATCACAATGACAACCACAACAACAGTCAACGCAGCATTCATCATTTTAATTGTAGCATCAAGTACATCAATCTCCAAGGCAGCCAAAGACTTTAGAACCTAGATTTCCGAAGGAATATTCTTTCAAAGAGGATGAAGTGTCGGCTGTTAGACCCTAGAGGGGGGTGATTAGAGTCTTATGCTAATCTAATTCGATTTTATGCCAAATAAAACTAATTAACAAATTATTCTTGCAAGAGAGATATACAAAATGTTACAAGCAAGAATAATCAATATGAACAAAGAGCAATATCCTAGCAATGATATATATTATGAGATATATGCGAGGATATACAATGCACACAAAGGTAAATAATCTAAACTAGATAGTAGGCAATATAAACAACAAACAATATACAAAGGCGATATAAGATATGAGCATAAGAAAGGTGTGCCAATACAATCACAAACGAACAATATGATCACAGAGTTCGGACCTTCTGTCATACGTCTCCGCTCCCCACTCCCAGGAAGAAATCTACTATCATAACTGGGTTTTCTACGCTCACCCGAATAACGTTTACACCTTATAATTTTATTCACGAAGTTCGGTCCCCACGACCTACGTCTCCACTCCTCACCTCGAGGAGATCTCCACTACTAGCTAACCGAAAACTTTACAATCTCATAATATAATAAATGATTTGTTCTCTACAATAGATGAGAACTCAATGTAGGCTCACACTCAATTGTTACAACACTCACCAACCAAAATTATACTATGTATAAAAATACAATAAGCTCAATGTGGGTGTGTGTAACAATAAGATTTATCAAATCTAAACTCAATATAAAAACTAGCTTTAAAGAAAGATAATCAAACAAATATGCAAATGTAAAGCTAGAAATAGAGTTTAGAAAATTTCTCAATAGATCAAGAGGTAGAGGTAGGAGAGTTGGATGCTCAAACACCAATAGATGATTTCCTCAAGCTCTTGTAAACTTGTTTTCACAAAACAAACTCTCAATTACTTAAAAGTTTTTTAAACAAACTTAAACAACACTTAAACCCTTTTTGAAACTTTATTAAAACATTTCTTGGGTTGTCAAGAAAGATGACAGCAATGGGGTATTTATACCTTCTCAAAATATCAGCAAAAACCCAAAATAAAAGACCAAAAATCCCTCAGAAAATCTCAGCTTGAACTAGCCGTTGGAGTTTGAAAGACAGTTCAGCGGTCGACCGTACTGTAGCACGATCGATCGCACTGTTCACGGACAGTTTCTGATATTGACAGATTCTAGAAATTTGCATATCTGACTCTGTAAAATCAATTAAAACAGTAAATCAACTCCAAAAATCATGAAATTTTGAGAAAAAGTTCTAGACATGTAGATAAACATGTTAGAGAAAGAATTTCTAAAATATCATTTCCCAGTTGAGAGAAATAACTGTTTGAACACAGATATATAGTTTCTAAAAAAACTGCTGAAAACTTGGTTTTGTAAATTCAATTGAAAATAACAAAACAACTCCAAAATTAGTAAAATTTGGGGAAATGTTTGTATATATGAAGATAAACATGTAAACGAAGAAAATTTTCAAATCGCATTTTCCAATTGTGAAAACATATCTATTTTGCAAAAAAATGCACGAACATGTGCACGAACATGAGCTTATTAAAAACTTAATTTTGTAAATTCAAATAATCATAACAAATTAATTCCAAAATTGATAAAACTTTGGAAAACATTTATAAACATGAAATTGAACATGTTAGAAAAAGAATTTCTTAAATTGAATTTCCCATTTGTGAAAACTCATGTATTTTGCAAGTGTGTCCAAAACATGAAAATGTGATATACATGAAATTTGATGTTTTGACATAAACAATGTTTTAAAATCCTATGAAATAATTTTATAGACTTATGAAATATGTATACAATGATTGTTAAATCCATAAACCAAAGCTTGTGTATATATATAACTATATATATAAAAACCAAATATGTGTGTATATATGATTGTGCTTAAAGTACTAACACACATAATATAAAACCTAAACTAAATATACTCATGCTTGATTGATCTTTGATGTAGCTTAAGTTGGTACACTTGCGGATGAAGCTAGAACTTGGATCTTCAATTTGAATTGCATAGGCTTCACTCCATAATTCCGCCAACCTCCATTGGATATGATCGTGAATGCGCAATTCATCCATCCTCCAACTCGTTGTTTGTCTACAATAAATAGAAATACACAAACACTAGATAAACAATATTAGTGATAAATTGTTTGTTAAACATCGTCAAAACAAAGAGGCCAACAATCTCCCTCTTTTTATGATGACAAACAATTTACAAAAAGGATATATGTATGAAAGGAAATGAATATACAAAGTATAATATATCATGCATATAAACAAAAAAATATACTCATAATATTTCTCCCTCTTTTGACAACATCAAAAAGAGGAAAAACAAAAGAATGAAGAGAGCGAAAGCTCCCCCTATAAATAAGCATGGGTGAGTATAATAAAATATATATATAGGGATTGCTTCTCCTATCAAAATGCCTTATGAAAGTATGAAATGAATACAAAGGCATACATATGTGAGCAAGCAAGATGAAAAGTATGCTAAATACAACTCACATACTACAAGATAATGAGAACACATATGGATGTACCATTAAAAGTAAGTGCCTTAACATGTAAACATATAAATCATGTATAAGAATAGATTTATGAAATCAAAAGAAAAGGAACATGAGAATCATGCAAAAAGTTTTCAGATGAAAACAAATTAATTAATGAAATCATAAATCAAGATTTAAACCCAAAATGACATTTGATCAATAAAGGAAATTTTCTTTGTAAAACTTGATCAAACCACATAAAGAATACATTATAAAGCATATTTGAAATTTGAATCATCTATTTGTGCTTATATAATGAGTTCAAAAGAACAAATCAAAGCAAAATTTTCATAGTTCAAAATTAACATACAAGAATCATGAACTATGGATTTTAAACACTAAAAATCATCTTTAAGAGTATAAAACCAAATCATCATTGATTTTCACAAATGAGAGAGGCAACCATATCAAGCTCTTGAGTTTGTTCCAACCCATATAAGGACTTTTAGTACCCAATAAATAAGATTTAGGAATAAATACCCAATAAATCCAGTGGGTTATATAAATACAAACCTCTCATCAAAATAAAACCAATAATCATGAAAACAAAAAAAATGATCAATAAAAAGAATTGTTTTCATGTTCAAAAATTTAAAGTATAATTTTTAAAACCAAGAAAAAGAAAAAGAAAAAAACTAAAATTCTTGGTTTAAAGATCATTTTGGCACCCAAGCTTTTTTGGTACCGGATTATTTAGGGATATGACCCCTATCAATAAAGCTCAAAGCCCTATGATTATGAACCCTCTTGGGCACATGTGGTGTACTAACACGGTCAAAGCAATAATCACTCAGATAACCCTTTCGGTTGCAATTTGTGCAATAAAAGAGATCCATTTGTTTTTGTGGACCATTAGCTCATGCATGTGAATCATTTGCAAATAAAGATAGTCTTTTAAAATTATTTTACAAATGAGAAACATCATTAAACAAAGGTAGTTTACTTGAGAGATTTGGCAACTTTGAACATTTTTTTAAATCATAACAAAACTTCACCAAATGACCAAATCTACCACAAATATCACATTTAAAAACATGTGGTCTACTAGAAATATTTGGCAAACGTGATTTTCTTTTCAAATCAAAATAATACTTGGCCAAATGACCAAAACGACCACAATGATCACATTTAAACACACGTGCATGTTTATGATGAGCATTATGAGCATGTGCATGTGCATGTGATGAAGAAACTTGATGAGATGCACAAGAAGGATTAATATTCTTATGTATGTGTGCATGGTGTATGGGATGTCTAGATGTAGTAGCATGAGACTTAGCACACATATTCATAAGCTTCTTATGATTATTAATGTATATTTTCAAAGTTGAATCTAAAGATGAAATGTGTTTATTCATAAGATTCAAATCATCATTAGGCACATATGCATTTTTATTAGAAGTGGAACATAAATAGTCATTTATAAAAGAAGCAGTATCATTTTTTATGTTCTCTACTTCTAACATGGCATTAATTTTGTCATGAGTCAAGTTAGCAATATACAATTTTTTCAAAATTGTTTTCTAAATTTAACATATCATTGTTTTCTTTAAGAGCATCATTTTCTTGAGCAATGATATCAAATTTGGAAGCTAACTTCTTATGATCGGATTTTAATGCATCATGCTTGCTTTATAAATCAATAAAAATTTTATGCAATTTGTTATAGGCATGCAATAATTTTTTACTAGCACAAGCAAGTTCATCACTAGATAAATTATTTTCAGGTTCGAAATCGCAAACCTCACTAGGCTATCGCCTAGTCCTCGTGTACATGATGAAGCTCCAATATACTTGAGGAAGAATCCCATGGAATCCTTTGGATCTCCTCCAAGTTACCATGATGTGCTTCTATGAATATCCATAATTTGTAAGCACCATCAAAATGAGCAAGCTTGTTAGAAATAGAAGAATCAAGTGCATGAAGCATATATTCTAACACAATCTTGTTCAAGGTAAACAATCTTTTATCATTTTTACTCAACTTATATTTCTCCATAGTGGGTACAATATAAGCATTATCAATAACTCCCCATAAATTAATATTTTTAGATTGTACAAATAGTTTAAATCTAGAAGCCCATTGTGCATTGGGAAAATTAATGAATTTAGGAGTAGCATTGGATTCATAGCCTGACAAAGGTGCACAATTCATGTCCATGATAAATATATATATATATATATATATATATATATATATATATATGTGCAAGCAAGATAAAAATCTTAAAATTGGATTAGCACAAAAAGATAACTTGGATCTTTAACTCAAGGTAATTTGACCTTAAATCAAAGAGCACCAAGCTCTGATACCAATTGTTAGACCCTAGAAGGGGGTGATTAGGGTCTTATGCCAATTTAATCTGATTTTATGTCAATTAAAACTAATTAACAAATTATTCTTGCAAGAGAGATATACAAAATGTTACAAGCAAGAATAATCAATATAAACAAAGAGCAATATCCTAGCAATGATATATACTATAAGATATATGCGAGGATATACAATAAACACAAAGGTAAACAATCTAAACTAGATAGTGGGCAATATAAACAACAAGCAATATACAAAGGCAATATAAGATATGAGCATAAGAAAGGTGCGCCAATGCAATCACAAACAAGCGATATGATCACGGAGTTCGGACCTTCCGTCCTACGTCTCCGCTCCCCACTCCCGGGGAGAAATCCACTATCATAACCAGGTTTTTTATGCTCACCTGAATAACGTTTACACCTCATAATTTCGTTCACGGAGTTCAGTCCCCACGACCTACGTCTCCGCTCCTCACCTCGAGGAGATCTCCACTACACACTCGGTTTTCTAACTAACCAAAAACTTTACAATCTCACAATATAATAAATGATTTGTTCTCTACAATAGATGAGAACTCAATGTAGGCTCACACTCAATTGTTACAAAACTCACCAACCTAATTATATTATGTATAAAAATACAATAAGCTTAATGTGGGTGTGTGTAACAATAAGATTTATCAAATCTAAACTCAATATAAAAACTAGCTTTAAAGAAAGATAATCAAATAAATATGCAAATGTAAAGCTAGAAATAGAGTTTAGAAAACTTCTCAATAGAGGTAGGAGAGTTGGATGCTCAAACACCAATAGATGATTTCCTCAAGCTCTTGTAAACTTGTTTTCACAAAACATACTGTCAATTGCTTAAAATCTTTTTAAACAAACTTAAACAACACTTAAACCATTGTTAAAACTTTATTAACATATTTCTTGGGTCATCATGAAAGATGACAGCAATGGGGTATTTATACCCTCTAAAAACATCAGTAAAAACCCCAAATAAAAGACCGAAAAGCCCTCGGAAAATCTCAACTGGAACTAGCCGTTGGAGTCTGAAAGACAGTTCGGCGGTCGATCATACTGTAGCGCGGTTGACCGCACTATTCACGGACAGTGTCTGATTTTGACAGATTCTGGAAATTTGTGTATCTAATTTTGTAAAATCAATTAAAAATAGTAAATCAACTCCAAAAATCATGAAATTTTTAGGAAAGGTTCTAGACATGTAGATAAACATGTTAGAGAAAGAATTTCAGAAATATCATTTCCCATTTGAGAGAAATATATGTTTGAACATAGATATATAGTTTCTAAAAAAACTGCTAAAAACTTGGTTTTGTAAATTCAATTGAAAATAACAAAACAACTCCAAAATTAGTAAAACTTGGGAAAATATTTGTATATATGAAGTTAAACATATAAACAATGAAAATTTTCAAATCACATTTCCTAATTATGAAAACGTATCTATTTTGCAAAAACATGCACGAACATGTGCACGAACATGAGCTTATTAAAAACTTGATTTTGTAAATTCAAATAATCATAAAAAATTAATTCTAAAATTGATAAACTTTAGGAAACATTTATAAACATTAAATTAAACATATTATAAAAAGAATTTCTCAAATTGAATTTCTTATTTGTGAAAACTCATGTATTTTGTAAGTGTGTCCAAAACATGAAAATGTGATATACATGAAATTTGATGTTTTGACATAAACAATATTTTGGAACCCTATGAAATGATTTTATAGACTTAATGAAATATGTATACAATGATTGTTAAATCCATAAACCAAAACTTGTGTATATATATAACTATATATATAAAAACCAAATATGTGTGTGTATATATGATTGAGCTTAAAGTACTAACACATATAATATAAAACCTAAACTAAATATACCCAAGCTTGATTGATCTTCGATGTAGCTCAACTTGGTACACTTACAGATGAAGCTAGAACTTGGATCTTCAATTTGAATTGTATAGGCTTCACTTCACAATTCCGCCAACCTCCATTGGATATGATCGTGAATGCGCAATTACATCCATCCTGTAACTCGTTGTTTGTCTACAATAAATAAAAATACACAAACACTAGACAAACAACATTAATGATAAATTGTTTATTAAACATCGTCAAAACAAAGAGGCCAACATCGGCTATTTTTAAGTATCTCTTGGATAACAACAAGATCAAGCTGTCACCAATCACAAATGAAGAGGAAGCTAAGAAAACTTTAAATCCAAAGTATTGCGCTTATCATAGAAGAGTCCACCATCCTACTAAGGCTTATTACGTTCTCAAAGATCGAATTCAAGCCTTGATCAATGCTGGAATCATAACTGCGAAGCCTAAGGAAAAGAAAGTGGGTGTGAATGCAATGTCCATCAGTTTTGACTCCGTCCCTCTATCGTGGTTCCAACCAGAGCTCATGTCGAAGGTAGAGATGAAGGTAGTGAACGATGACCCTCATGGACAACGCCAGAAGGGACTCATACCACACACCGCACCTAACGACGAAGTTCTTTGGATCCATCCAGATCTACTTGGAGATGAACAATGGGCAGGGTCCTCTTCCAAGAAGAAGCCTAAAATTAATGGCAAGTCTTGTTGTCCTTCCATAGCAATCCCGGAGAAAGATGTCAAATGCATCCTTTCCTTCCCACTTTCTAAAGACAAGCACGAAGTCTTTGCTACTAGGAGCGGGAATGAATATCAGTACAAGTATCCTAAAGCTTCTAACTAGAATGCCAAAACTTTGGCTGAGCTAGGGATAGTTTCAACTCCTCCCAAACCGACTAACAAGCCCCAACAAAAGCCAGATGCTAAGCAGAAGGGAGTGGTGACAAAACAAAAAAAGCCTCAACACAAATATGCTCAAATTTCGAAGCAGACTCATTTCAATCAACCGATTGGAAAAGATAAACTGGAAAGCTCGAACACTCCATACTGCTTTGATGTCATAGCCCAGCTAACCAACATTCCTACAAGGATCACTCTATATGAGTTGCTGCGTCTTTCCAAAGATACCACGGAAGCTCTGCAAGAAGCTTTAGCTGACTCTGACGTTTTCATCACTCAGATTAAACAAGTTCCTAAAGAGCCAAAGCCACAAGTGTAACACTGCAATATGGCAGCCAAACAATTCCCTTGCATCACCTTTACAAAGAAGGATATGCAAGTGAGGAACTCGAAGCATGATAGGCCTTTGTATTTCACCGGGTACATTAGCTTAACTGTTGTCAACCAAATCCAAGTAGATCTGGGTTCTGCAGTTAGCATCATGCCGTTTTGATTGATGTATCATCTCAGGATTCCTGCTAGCAAGTTGGCTTCCACGGGCACTGTTATCTATAGATTAAACACCAGTGGATCCAAGCCATTGGGTAAAATCCAAGTGAAGTGTTAGCTTGGAGATTTGAAGTCCAAAATCACATGTTATGTGATCGATGCAGAGACTTCTTACAACTTGCTATTGAATCGACCTTGGATCCATAGCAATGTTATAGTTCCTTCTACCCTCCATCAGTGTCTAAAGTATGTGGACACAAATAATAAGGTCAAGATAGTGGTCGCGGACAAGCAACCATTCAAGGGGTTAGAAAATTATTTTACTGACTCCCTTCTATATGGTGCTGAATCCGATACTGAACCATTAGCTCTGGGGACGGATAGCGGAGAAGAAGCTGATACCGAAACCGGGCTCGATTATAACGAAGGTCTTATATTCAATAACTTTGTACCTATTGTAATCGATATTGATGGTGGCGAATCGTAAAATAAAAGTTATAACTGGCAACTTGCCGATCATGTAATAAATAATGATTTAGAGTACTCGCTTTGTCTTAATGATGTAATGCAGGAACTATATGATAACCCTAACATACACATGCCACTTCGGTCGTCTTGCATGATAAAGAAGCGCGTCCAAGACTCCTTCGGAACAACCCTTGTCTTGCCTGCAAAGGCAGGGGGTGGAAAAGAGATAATCTTTGGTAAAAGGGAGTCATTCCCGCCTTATAATCTCTTCTTGTAGACCAACGCCGATGATGAAGAACCTGATCAACATTTCTTCAGATATAGCTTCTAAGCACGTGACTATATGAAGGAGACAGGATACAACCTTATGCTTGGTGAAGGTCTTCGTTTTGGCCAAGGTATCCGGGTTCCATCCTGTCCTGCCTATGTACCAAAAGGAAGCCCGGAAATTATTACGAACATAAGAGGGGTCTAGATTATGTCTCTTCATCTAATGATGAATGTTGTTGGCAAGTCATCAATTGGTCATCCAATCTGGGTAGAGACGGATATTCATCAGATTCTACGAATTAAGATTTTGGCGTCAGCCTTGGAGAAATGTTTAGAGGCCTAATGTCGAACATGGTCATGGTTGATCCCACCACAATGGAGGAAGATGATCAAATGCTAACTTGGGAAGACCCTTGGATCCATCACTTTAATATGCAATATGGTGATCGATTCGAGCAAAAGGAACCTCCCACTGAAGAATAAGTGATCCAATTGAATATGGGCGACGAGGTCAATCCGAAACCCATATTCATCAGCGATAGTATTCCACCAGTCGAGAAAGAAGAGTTGATTGCCATCATTAGGGAATATTTTGATGTTTTTGCCTGGAATTATGGGGACATGCCAGGACTTGATCCAAATGTAGCGACGCACCATCTTAACATCAAACCGGATGCCAAACTTTTCAAGCAACAACAGAGACGATTTTGTCCGCAGATCATGGAGGTGATTGAGACAGAAGTCAAAAAATTAATTGACTTAGGCTTCATCCAGGAAGAGTAATATCCCGACTGGCTAGCGAATATTGTCCCGGTCCGTAAAAAGAATAGAAAAATCGGAATCTGTATCGACTTCAGAGACATGAACACTGCTTATCCAAAGGATGATTTCCCTCTTCTGACCACGGATGTCATCATTGACAACACGTGCAGGTTCGAGAGAATGTCCTTCATGGATGGATTTTTGGGTTACAATCAAATCAAGATGTACCCGGACGACGAAGAGCATACCACATTTAGAACACTACTCGACATTTTCTGCTACACAGTCATGCCCTTCGGCTTGAAGAATGCGAGCGCTACATATCAATGGGCAATGACTGATAATCACATTTTATTACAATTTTATACCCTCATTATCTATTTTATTTGAATAAATATATCACTAATAAGTTGTCTTTATCTTTAATTGTAGGTTAATGAAGAATAAATCTCAAACTCCAATCTCTCAACAAAAAGCCCTTGATTTAATGAAGAAATGAAGCAAAGAAGCCCATTGGAAAATCAATTGCCAAATTATCCAAAAGGCCAAAAGAAGGAAAAATGTCAAAGCCCAAAAGAAGAAAATAAAAATATATCAAAGCCAAAAGCCCAACCCCAAAAGCCAAAAAGAAGAGGAAGCTGCGGGCTGAAAAAGGAGGCAACTGGACATCGATGCCAGCATCGATGCCCGTATCGATGCCAGCATCGATGCCCGTATCGATGCCAGCATCTCAAAGCCAAAAGCCCAACCCCAAAAGCCAAAAAGAAGAGGAAGCTGCGGGCTGAAAAAGGAGGCAACTGGACATCGATGCCAGCATCGATGCCCGTATCGATGCCAGCATCGATGCCCGTATCGATATGCCAGCATCGATACCCCTATCGATGCTGGCATCGATACGACGTATAGTTAGTTACGAATCTATGGCTGATTTTTGATGTTTTTGGATAAGATTTCGATCCAACGGCTCTCATTCACTGATGTTTACTATAAATAGGGGTAGTGTGACGCCCCTAGGTTCACACAAGGTTGCAGTCCGAGGTGAAACCAGGAATGTCAAACCTGCCATGCACCACACCGTGCAATAACATGTTTCACCATCACAATCACTATCTCTCTAGTGGAGTCAACAACAGATGTAGGTACAAGGCAAGTAAAAGGTTTTATAGCAGAAACTTGGTACAATGATAGAACATCAATTTAACACATCTCATCAACACAATAAACTGAAATGCATAGACAAGTCTGAAGTGAAAAGAAATGACAATCTGGAGATCTCACATGCCTCAAAATACATAATGACTGATACAGGAAAATAAGGCACACAGCCTTTACAACTCTAGAGCATATACCTCTCTAGCCTAAAATCTCTCAAGTGGAGAAAGAAAATAAAATACATCTAATAAGAGGATCAAAAGACACTAGCAAGGGTCGTCCTCAACCTGCGACCCTCCGGGCTCCTGGCTCGTTACCTGAAAGGGGGGAGGGACAACGAGCGTCAAAGCGCTAGCGAGCAATATCACAACCAACCCCAAGGGATAGGGCTCGTTGTATATGAAAATACAGTTAATACAATGTAATATAAATCATTTATACAAACATTAACGGGTCTTAGTACTTAGGGAAATACAACACGAGCATAGGTACGTCGAACGAAATAATCCAAACAAGGAAACCCTCATGTATATACCTTGTATCTCAAATTGTAGATCCCTAAGTACAAAACCCGAAGCTAGTTACAAGAAAAATAAGGAAAAGGAAAACATGCCCATCTCTACCAATAACATGTAAGTGAAGTCTATATTCCCGTACATACTCTGCTGTACTGACTTAAACTCGTGTTCAAAGTATCATCTCACATGAACAGGTGAATTCATAATCACCGTATGCATAAATACTTATATACACCCAACATGTAATTTAAACAGAAGCATGAACGAAACAGAAAGAAAATACTATGATGAGTCGACTCGTACTCAAATATGAGTCGACTCAACAGAACACATTTGATATCAGAAAAGGACTCTGTGAGTCGACTCATGACAGTCATGGGTCGACTCATGACTTATGGGTCGACTCGTATGCTAACGAGTCGACTCAGCAGAAGTAAAAAGACAACACAACTAGATTTCGTGAGTTGACTCATGACAGTCATGGGTCGACTCAACCTGATGAGTCGACTCGTGATGAGTCGTGAGTCGACCTACGGGCTGAAATCTGCATATAATACAAGTTAAATTCACCAACACGATTCTTCCCTCTAATTCACTAATCTACATCTTTATAACCATCAATTCTAGACTATGATACAGAGATAAATTCACATATAGCATAAGGAACATTTACTTATGTGTTAAATCTAACAATTTACCCCTAAACATGAAAAAGGGCATTTGATCAAAAAGAAAACTCATGTTTTTATTTCTTAGAAATATTTCCAGATCTGGGTTTTTCTTCAAAAATTCGTGGGTGGGGGTTTAAAATCCGAAACACATGATTTTTAGCATCTACCCTAACAAGAACATTGTTTTATACTTGAAAATAAGTCTTGGGCTCAATAAAACTCATGGAAAACCATTGTAAACTATTAAAAACGTGGGAGATGGGTTTGGCGAGATGTTACTCGCCTGAGAAATGATGAAGAACAGATCCCTTCTCTGAAATCCTCACAAAGCCGCTGAGAAAGCCTTCGAAACGCCCCAAAATCTCCAAGAACACCTAGGGTTTTAGAGAGGAGAGAGGGGGACTAGGGTTTCTGGGGAAAACTGATGGAAATGAGGTGATTTCGGGTAGGGGAGTATATATATAAGTGGATAAAACCCGACCCGAAACCCAACAAACCCGAACTGAGAAAACTGGAAAATCCTCAATGAGTCGACTCATCACAGTCATGGGTCGACTCATGACTTCCTGGGTCGACTCGTAACATAATGAGTCGACTCAGCAGAAACAAAAGGCAACAGGACTCGATTTCGTGAGTCGACTCATGAAAATCATGGGTCGACTCATGGACTAAAAACTGCATATGATGGTTCTGCTGCATATAATGAAATTTGCACACTCAAACCCATTACTGATGCACATAAACATGATCAAAATCTACGGGGTCTTACATTCTTCCCCCCTTAAAGGAATTTCGTCCTCGAAATTCAGAAATCATATCTAACTCATAAAGATACAAGAAAGACATGACAAGGGTTAAATCTAACCCGCACACATACACATTTTATACTACCGAATTCTAGTTAGCACACAGCGATATTCATATTTAACGATCTAAAATGATGATATTGTTACCTAACCCCTAATCTAACGGAACTAGTACGTCGTGCGAAAAATCCAAACAAGGAACCCCCATGTATATACCACGTGTTCTGAAAGATTAAGAATTAAGTAAAAGTACCCTCATTCTAGTGTTAAATATAAGTATCAAAACATAATATAATTATTCAAGTAAGAAGTCATATCGGTTTTACCTGCTCGAACAAGTGTGGGTAGTCGCATCGCATGTCCTCATCGCGCTCCCAAGAAGCTTCCTCTACTCCACTTCGGTTCCATTGAACTTTTACCAATGGAATCACCTTGTTCCTGAGTCTCTTGTCTTCTCTAGCAAGTATGGCCACTGGAATCTCAATAGTCGACAAATCATCCCTAAGCTCGATCTCCGGTGCATCCAACACTCGTTGCCGCTCCTCATCGTGCAAGTGTTTCTTGAGCATAGAAATGTGGAATACATTGTGTATACTAGACATAGAAGCTGGAAGATCTAGTCTGTATGATACAGCTCCAATGCACTCCAAAATCCGGAAAGGTCCAATATATCTCGGTGCAAGCTTCCCTCGCCTCCCGAATCGTTGTACGCCTTTCATAGGTGATACCTTCAGCATAACCTGATCCCCAATCTGAAATTCTAGGGGTCTTCGCCTCTTATCTGCATAGCTCTTCTGCCGACTCTGAGCGGCTAGAATCCGCTCTCTGATCAAAGCTACCTTCTCAGTAGTCTGCCTCACTAGCTCTGGCCCAAGCATCAAGCTGTCCTCCGGCTCGGCCCAACATATCGGTGATCTACAAGGTCTCCCATACAATGCTTCATACGGGGCCATACCGATCGTCGCTTGATAACTGTTGTTATAAGCGAACTCTGCTAGTGGAATATGATCCTCCCAACTGCCTTGGAAGTCAATGACACATGCCCGCAACATGTCCTCCAACACCTGATTCACCCTCTCTGTCTGACCATCTGTCTGTGGGTGGAATACACTGCTATAAGATAGCTTGCTGCCAAATGATTCCTGGAAACTCCTCCAAAAGTGTGAAGTGAAAACCGATCCCCGATCTGATACGATCGTATCTGGCACTCCGTGAAGTCGAACTATCTCCCGAATGAAGATCCTCGCATAAGTCTCGGCTGTATAAGTAGTCCTCACTGGGATAAAATGTGCTGACTTCGTCAACCGATCCACTATCACCCAAACCGAATCATTCCCCTTCTTTGACTTCGGCAATCCCACTATGAAGTCCATGGAAATATCCGCCCACTTCCACTCCGGAATAGGCAAGGGCTGAAGTGTCCCTGCCGGTCTCTGATGCTCTGCCTTCACCTGCTGACAGGTGAACCATCTAACCACATAGTCTGCAACCTCTCTACGCATGCCGCTCCACCAGAAATGTCTTTTTAGGTCCTTGTACATCTTTGTGGTCCCTGGATGTACTGTGTACCTAGTACGGTGCGCCTCATCAAATAATTCCCTCTTCAGCTCTGCACTAGCTGGCATAACCAACCTACCCTTCATCCGTAGGCCTCCATCTGCTCCAATGGTCCAATCAGTCTTAGGATCCTTGGAAATCTCCTCCTTTCGGATTTGAATAGGATGTCCGGATCTAGCGACGGCTATGGTTGATGACCTTGATCGCTTAGAGCGTGAGCTTCAGATGTTTCATGAGCTCCGGGATACAGGTGCCTCTTCATTCGTTGCTGCCGAGTTGGATGCTCGCTTACAGACATGGCGCAGTACTCGGATGGTTGCTGAGCTCGAGATTCAGGTGCAGCGGGACCGCATAGATCGAGTTGAGGCTGATTTCGCCACTAGATCTTCTTTCCTCGAGGAGCTTGATTCTCAGATAGATCAGCTCCGACGAGAACTCCGTGAGAAGGAAGACACAAAGATGCAGAATCAGCAAGCAAATGCTGCTTTATCTGGTGAGCTGAAGTCCTTGAAGCAGAGACTGGCTGAGACAGAGGAGGATGCTGTGAGGACTTTAGCTGCGAACGAAGAGTCTGTTAGAGCTGAGTTGCAGGAGGAGCTTAGACGCTCTTATGATGAGAAGCTGTCTGAATTCAGTCAGCAGGTTCTTAGCCATGGGCTTGATGTATGATTTTATTTGCTGAAAACCTTGACATTTGATTCTCTTTAGTGGAATTGGTTTTTATCTTTATCTTTATTATGATTCCTCATCACGTTTGAAATGGTTGACCATAATACTCATAGGATTTTTGGCAAACCCCCAGCCTTCAACGGGTTTGATTAGCCTTTACCGACTACCGCTTGAGTCGGGCTAGCATGCGGATTGTCGGAATCCGTTCCGCATGTAACGTTGTGCTAAGGGAATGAACTCCCTTAGACTTTGAGCTACGATGTTGAATACATAGACTCCGCCATTGTTACGGGAATAGGCTACCCGGCGACACGTGTTAGGTGTTGACTTTAGGATTTTTGGCTAACCCCCAGCCTTCAACGAGTTTGATTAGCCTTTACCGACTACCGTTTGAGTCGGGCTAGCATGCGGATTATCGGAATCCGTTCCGCATGTAACGTTGTGCTAAGGGAATGAACTCCCTTAGACTTCGTGCTATGATGTCGAATACATAGACTTCGCCATTGTTACGGGAATAGGCTACCCGGCGACACGTGTTAGGTGTTGACTTTAGGATTTTTGGCTAACCCCCAGCCTTCAACGGGTTTGATTAGCCTTTACCGACTACCGTTTGAGTCGGGCTAGCATGCGGATTATCGGAATCCGTTCCGCATGTAACGTTGTGCTAAGGGAATGAACTCCCTTAGACTTCGTGCTATGATGTCGAATACATAGACTTCGCCATTGTTACGGGAATAGGCTACCCGGCGACACGTGTTAGGTGTTGACTTTATCCCTACTTAGGCTTCGGGATAAAATACCCCAGAATCGGACTCTGGTGTCTTTTTGTTCGGAAATGTGCCCGGCTGCAACTCAATACAAAACTCAACCTCTCTCACAGGAGGTAACCCAGGTATGTCCTGAAAGACATCCTGAAAATCTGAGACAACTCTAGTCTCCAATAACTCGGCTCCCTGATCCCGTCGCCGCACCTCCTCGATGTACGCCAGAAACGACTCCGCAAATCGGTTGCCCTGAGAGGTGGCTACAATCATCTCGGACCCATCGGACGCTCGCAACTTGATTGTCTTCGCAAAACAGTCAATACTAATATGGTAGGACGACAACCAATCCCTACCAAGAATGACATCAAACTCGGACATATGCAACACTATCAGATCGACTATGAACTCCGACTCGTCTAAACTGACGGTACACCTCCTACACACGCTCTCCAGAAGCGATACCTCACCTAAAGGGGTGGAAACTGACAAAGGGGTGTCTAGAGGCTGAGCTACAAGCTGGAGTCTAGCCATAAATGCATGCGAGATGAAGGAATGCGAAGCTCCCGAATGCGAGATGAAAGAATACGGGCGGAATCGTGATGAGTCGTGAGTCGACCTACGGGCTAAAATCTGCATATAATACAAGTTAAATTCACCAACACGATTCTTCCCTCTAATTCACTAATCTACATCTTTATAACCATCAATTCTAGACTATGATACAGAGATAAATTCACATATAGCATAAGGAACATTTACTTATGTGTTAAATCTAACAATTTACCCCTAAACATGAAAAAGGTTATTTGATCAAAAAGAAAACTCATGTTTTTATTTCTTAGAAATATTTCCAGATCTGGGTTTTTCTTCAAAAATTCGTGGGTGGGGATTTAAAAGCTGAAACACATGATTTCTAGTATCTACCCTAACAAGAACATTGTTTTCTACTTGAAAAATAAGTCTTGGGCTCAATAAAACTCATGGAAAACCATTGTAAACTATTAAAAACGTGGGAGATGGGTTTGGCGAGATGTTACTCGCCTGAGAAATGATGAAGAACAGATCCCTTCTCTGAAATCCTCACAAAGCCGCTGAGAAAGCCTTCGAAACGCCCCAAAATCTCCAAGAACACCTAGGGTTTTAGAGAGGAGAGAGGGGGACTAGGGTTTCTGGGGAAACTGATGGAAATGAGGTGATTTCGGGTAGGGGAGTATATATATAAGTGGATAAAACCCGACCCGAAACCCAACAAACCCGAACTGAGAAAACTAGAAAATCCTCAATGAGTCGACTTATCACAGTCATGAGTCGACTCATGACTTCCCGGGTCGACTCGTAACATAATGAGTCGACTCAGCAGAAACAAAAGGCAACAGGACTCGATTTCGTGAGTCGACTCATGAAAATCATGGGTCGACTCATGGACTAAAAACTGCATATGATTGTTCTGCTGCATATAATGAAATTTGCACACTCAAACCCATTACTGATGCACATAAACATGATCAAAATCTACGGGGTCTTACAGGTAGAGAGTGAGGGGTTAGAGGTGTAAAAAATTTTGTAACTCCATTTGGAGAGGAAGATAACTCTTAATTGAGAAGGCCATCCAAATTTATAACTTTTGTTACAATTAATAAAAATAATTTTTTCTCCACTTCAAATCTTCTTCTCTTTGTTGGATGATGATGATGGAGATGAAGAAAAGTTTGAAGGTTTGCTTTTCTTTTATTTCTCTCTTTTATTTCTTTTTAGTAATTTCTTTATTATTGCTTATTAGTTAAATTTACATTCATGCTTATAGTGTAGATTTATTTTCTTGTCTTTTTATTTCTTTTTGCACTTTAATTTATAGAGTAGATTTATTTTCTTGCATTTAATTTCTACAATTTATTTTGTAGTTTAGATTTTTAATCAACTAGAGAACTAATCGGTAGAAGAAGAATTTGATAATCTATGCTTATCTTAAATGGTTTGATAGGTTATGCTTATGAATTCTAGGATTATTATCATGTTGTTGTTCTTATCATGAATAGTGATTTTAACTTAGATGATAATTTGATAGGTTATACTTTCCTTAAATGGTTTGATAGTCTATGCTTAATAAATCTAAGTTGAAATATGATAAAAAGAGAATAGTTTGTATTTTATAATTGAGATTAGCTAGTGGATTAAATTCTAGATTTCTCATATCTTAAATTGAATTCTCCATCTTGACTTTCTTGAATTTTCTTTTCATTCTTGATTTTATTTCTTTCATTCTTCTTTCTTGCCTTGTGATTTCATTTATTCTTTGATTCTTTCTTCTCTCCTCTAAAATTCAATTTATTGTCTCTTGCATATATTCACAACATTCACTTATCACATTCACACTTATTCTTTAATCCTATTTTGTCACGCACACAATATAAGAACTAATTCTAATAATCTCTTAAAATCACCTTCCTCGTGGGATCGATAACTTTTTATACTATAACTTGATCAATTGTGCACTTGCAATTTTGGTACATAATTATGCCGCATCAAGTTTTTAGCGTCGTTGCCGGGGAATTTCTAGAGAGTTTATCCGAGAAAACAATGTAGTAGGAAAACTGTGATGACAGGATTTTATCAGTTCCCTAATCTAAATCTAGTGGTCTTTCCCTGGAGTTAAACATTGCTTCTGAAGCAAAGATGGCAACAATTATGCGGAGGTTAGAAGCCTTAGAAGTTAAGGAACAAGCTTCGGCTCAAATCAATCATGTTTCTGCCCCGGGATGTCATAACTGTCAGTCTTCTACCCATGTTTCAGAGGAATGCCCTCTCCTAGGAAACAACCTTGCTTTAGAACAGATGAACGCTGCATTCCAACGCCCTAGAAATGATCTATTTTCTCCAACCTACAATCCAGGTTGGAGAAATCATCCCAACTTTGCTTGAAACCAAGGAAATTCTCATGGAAACCAAAACTTCATTCCCGCGTCGAACCAACAATTCCCTAGGGGAAACACTATCTTATTCAATATACCAAACAATTTTCAATAAGCTAACCCAGTTTTTCCAACCCAACATCCTCATCCTCACCAGCCTACAAATCCTTCAAATTCTGATCATGACAAACGTTTAAGTGTCTTAGAAAAGGGTTTAGAAGCTATGATCAAAGCTTCTACACAAACTACCAACATGTTGACCCAGTCATCCACCACTCTAAATTCCTTTATGCAAACAACCGGCCAAGTGCTCAACTCGAACACTCAAGCCATAACCTGGTTAGAAACCCAGCTTGGGCAACTAGCCACTATCGTGAGCGAGAGAGAGAAAGGAAAATTCCCAAGTCAACCTGTTACAAACCCTAAAGATAATGGATCCAGTTCATCCCATCCAGCTCATGTGAATGAAGTTCACACTCTAAGATCAGGGAAATAAATAGACAATCAAGTTAGAATGCCACCGGATCAAACCTCTTCTCCCATCCAACACACTCCTTCTGATGAAGCAATTCCTTCCGATGATCAAAACGCTAAACTTGAGATTGAGCCTGATCTAGATAGGTATAGGCCCGTTGCTCCCTTTCCAGATAGACTCAAACCTAGGAAAAACTCCCCGCAGGTTGAGAAAATCATAGAAACATTTAAACAGGTCAAGATCAACATCCCTCTCCTAGATGCAATCGGACAAATCCCTTCTTATGCAAAGTTCTTGAAGGACTTATGCACTAAAAAAAGAACCACCAACGTCCCCAAGAAAGTCTTCTTAGCTGCCAACCTCAGTGAAATTTTTTCAAAACCCATGCCGTTAAAATACAAGGATCCTAGTTGTCCCACAATTCTATGCGTCATAGTTAACACTCACATTGATAAGACACTTCTAAACTTGGGAGCCAGCGTCAACCTCCTTCCTTATTCAGTCTATCAATAGCTAGGTGTAGGAGAACTTAAACCGACAAGATGCACTCTACAGTTAGCTGATAGATCTGTAAAAATTCCCAAAGGAGAGGTAGAGGATGTTCTGATCAAAGTTAGAGAGTTTATTTTCCCTGTTGATTTTATTATCTTGAAAACACAGCCCGTTTTCAATCTCAAAAGTTAAATCCCCGTCATTCTAGGAAGACCGTTCTTAGCCACCTCAATGCTTTGATCAATTGTAGAACCGGTCAAATGAAACTATCTTTTGGGAATATGACTGTTGACCTCAATATTTTCAACTTAGGAAGGCAACCTAGTGATCCATCTGATGAACCCATGGAAGTGAATTTCATTCAAGGAATATCCAGTGGACAACAAGAGGGAGAGTGTGAGTCTAATTCAAATACATCTGACTTAATGATTGAGGAGTTTTCTGATGACGAACTAGAGATAGAACCGCTGGTCAATCATGTTTCTACTGTTGGCTGGCAACGAGAACCTTTGGAGATAGAACCGCGAGTCCAGCTTCGCTCATCTGTGGAGGAACCCCCTAAGTTAGAGATCAAACATCTACCTGAAAATCTAGAGTATGCCTACTTAGGGGAGAATGAGTCTTTACCAGTTATCATTTCTTCTGACTTAACTACCAGTCAAAAGGAAGCTCTCTTAGATGTTTTAAGAGAGAATAGGAAAGCCATTGGATGGACCATGACTGATATCAAAGGGATTAGTCCAACCATTGTTCAACACCGAATCCATTTGATAGATGACACCAAACCTACTAGAGATCCTCAACGTAGGTCAAACCCAGTGATGAAAGAAGTAGTTAGGAAAGACATTCTGAAATGTCTCGATCATGGGATCATTTATCCCATTTCTGATAGTTCATGGGTGAGTCCGGTCCAAGTTGTTCCAAAGAAATCTGGGATCATCGTGATCCAAAATAAGGCTAATAAGCTGATTCCCACTCGAATCCAAACTGGATGGCGAGTTTGTATTGACTATAGAAAACTCAACTTAGCCACTCGGAAAGATCACTTCCCTCTTTCTTTCATTGACCAAATGTTAGAGCGTTTAGCAGGACATGAGTTCTATTGTTTCCTGGATGGATATTCAGGTTACAATCAAATCCCTATCGCTCCAGAGATCAGGAGAAAACCACCTTCACTTGCCCTTATGGAACATTCGCATACCGACGCATGCCCTTTGGACTATGTAACGCACCTGCCACTTTCTAACGCTGCATGATCAGTACTTTTTCCAACATGGTAGAGAGATTTCTTAAAATTTTCATGGACGACTTTTCCATTTTTGGTGACACATTTTCCCAATGTTTGCATCATCTTAAACTGGTCCTAGAACGGTGTAGGGAGAAAATTTTGACTCTCAATTAGGAGAAATGTTATTTCATGGTCAAACAATGTATTGTCTTAGGACATGTAGTTTCCAATAGGGGAATCAAAGTGGACAAAGCTAAGGTAGATCTTATTTTCAATCTCCCTCCTCCCAAAATAGTCAAAGATGTCAGATTATTTCTTGGTCATGCTGGTTTTTACCGACGTTTCATCAAGGATTTCAGCAAAATTGCTAGACCCTTGACCAATCTCTTAGCCAAGGATACATCATTTGTCTTCTCCCCCGACTGCCTCAAAGCTTTCGAATATCTGAAAAAGGAGCTAACTACAGCTCCTATCATTCATGCACCGGACTGGACCTTACCCTTCGAACTGATGTGTGATGCATCTGATTCTACGATTGGTGCTATTTTAGGACAACGGTTTGATAGAAAACCGCATGTGATCTACTACGCCAGTAGGACTCTGAATGATGCCCAGTAAAATTACTCTGTCACAGAAAAAGAGTTTTTACCTATAGTCTTTGCCTTAGAAAAATTCAGGTCCTACCTCATCGGTTCCTTAACTAGAGTTTTCACAGATCATGCCACACTAAAGTATCTTTTGACCAAAAAGGATGCTAAAGCACGGCTCATTAGATGGATTCTCCTTATTTAAGAGTTTGACATTCAAATTCTTGACAGAAGGGGAACAGATAATCCCGTAGCAGATCACCTCTCTCGACTTTCAAATGCACCAACATCAACCGTCCCGATCAATGAACATTTTCCAGATGAACAACTCCTATAAATCCAATCTGTTCCATGGTTCGCCGACATTGTGAACTACATAGTCATGAACCAGATCCCTTCTCATTAGTCCAAATAGGATAGATCCCGTTTTCTCTCCCAAGTAAAATACTTTTACTGGGATGATCCATATCTGTTCAAATACTGTCCTGATCAGATCTTTAGGAGGTGTGTTCCCACTGAAGAAACTAGGAGTGTTCTATCCTTTTGTCATGAGCAAGCATGTGGGGGCCACTTTGGCCCAAGAAAAACAGCTGGAAAAATTCTCCAATCTGGGCTGTACTGGCCCACTCTTTTCAAGGATTCATATGAGTTTTGCAAGGCCTGTAACCGCTGTCAGCTTTTAGGGAAGGTCACTAGGAGAAATATGATGCATTTACAACCCATCTTATCTGTTGAACATTTTGATCTGTGGGGTATCGATTTCATGGGACCATTTCTAAATTCCTTTGGAAATGTTTACATTCTAGTAGCCGTTGAATACATGTCAAAATGGGTTGAGGCGGTAGCTTGTAAAACTAATGACAACAAGGTCGTTGTCAAGTTTTTGAAAGAGAACATTTTTGCACGGTTTGGAGTATCCCGAGCGATCATCAGTGACAATGGTACACATTTTTGTAATTGTTTTTTTGAAGCTTTAATGAGGAAATATTCAATCACACACAAATTGTCAACTCCTTATCACCCCCAAACCAGTGGATAAGTAGAGGTCACAAATAGGCAGATCAAACAAATCTTAGAAAAAACAGTTAATCATAACAGAAAAGATTGGTCTGTAAAATTATGTGATGCTTTGTGGGTGTATAAAACAGCTTTCAAGGCTAATTTGGGGATATCACCATATAGACTAGTGTTTGGGAAAGCTTGTCACCTACCAGTAGAGTTGGAACATCGAGCAATGTGGGCGATAAAACAGTTGAATTTTGATTCAGACTCGGCTGGTAAGAACAGATTGCTCCAAAAAATTAGTTGGAAGAAATTAGAAATAATGCATACATAAACTCAAAAATTTACATAGAGAAAACCAAGATTTTTCATGACAAATCAATTTTACGAAAAAATTTCTCTTCAGGACAGAAAGTTTTATTGTACAATTCAAAATTGCATCTTTTTCCTAGAAAATTAAGATCAAGATGGACATGTCCATTTATTGTAAAACAAGTTTTCTCACATGGGGTTGTCGAGATAGAAAATCCTAAAAATGGTAACATTTTTAAAATAAATGGTCAACGTCTGAAACCATTTTTAGAATTTTCTACGCTCGGAGAGGAAGAGGTGTTGGTTCATCATGAACCTCATTATCTGTAAAAAAAACTAATTTTTCTTTTGTTTCTTAAAAAAAACAAAACATAACAAAATTTGAATAAGTAACATAGGCTTAAAAAATACATATATACATATTTCTTTAAAAAAAGAAAAATAATATATATATATATATATATATATATGCCTCACACGATAGCTTTTGGGTGCCGCGCCAACACGGTTTTTTTTTCTGGGGGCCTGTGAATATTTGGGCCTATATTATTTGTATATATATATATATATATTATATATATCTATATTATATATATATATATTATATATATATATTATATATTATATATATATATATATTATTATATATATTATATATATTTATTATTATATATATATTATAGATATCTTTTTTTTTTTGGTTTTTGCTTTTGTTTTTTTTTTTAGGCCATTTTCTATGGCCGCAAGCAAAAACAAGCAAAAACCAAAAAACGATATATATATATATATAATATATTATATATATATATATATATATATATATATATATATATATATATATATATATTTATATATATATATATATATATTCTATATATATATATATATATATATATATATTATACATAATAAATATAGGCAATATAAGGCCAGAAAAAAAAAGCGTGTTTGGGCCGGCTAGCCCAAAAGCTATCGGGTGGAGCATCGATGTCAGCATCGATGGCCGGCATCGATACTGCCAACATCTGGGCTCAAAACGCGCAGCCCCGCTTCTCTTTCCCCATTGTTTTCTCTTGCCATCTCGCAAACAACCAAAAACACACAAGGTCAAGAGCATTTTGAGGATTTGTTTCTTTCAACTTCTAGTTTTCTTCCTCATCTCCCAAGTATATTTCTAAACTTGAGTCTTGTAATTTCAAATTTTTTTGAATTAAATGGATGATTTGGTGATTAACTCATAATAGTTTTGATGAGTATCATATTTTAATGTTGTTCATGATCAATTCGCAAATTGATGGTTTAATTTGGGGATTTTGCCGGAAAATTTGGGGATTTTGTTCAAAATCCGGAAAATTGGGGGGGTTTATGCAAAATCGCAAAAATTTCTTCTACTTGACTTGAACTCAATGAGTATATCTTGTACAAACCCTCTCTAAAAAATGGGTGTTTTAATGGGCAAATCCAAAAATTTCTTAGGGGTTTTTATGGAAAAACATATTTTTGAACATTCAATTGGTAAGTGATTTCAAATTGAGATTGATCTTAAAAAAAAGGAATTTGGTGTTTTTGCAAATGCGAAAATAATTAGGGGGGTTTGCGAAATATAATTTGATTTTGGGTGTTATGTGTAAACAATTCAAAAAAATTTGATTGTAATATGCAACATGTATGTTGCACCGATCAATTATCAAATTTTACATTTTTTAGTCTAAAAGAACAATTTTGAGAATTGATTGTCAAAACAAAATTCTGATAACTTAAAATTAACTCATGTTGAATAATTGGTAGTTAAATCTTTTCAAATAATATAATATAATATAATAATAATAAGTAGTAAATAATAATATTGGAGATTTTTGTTATTAAAATGTTTTTTTTTCTTTTCTTCTTTTGCTGTAGATGCCCCCAGAAAGAATCGCGAGCAAGTTTATGCAATCCTTCTGATCGCATCTGATACGAATAGACTAGACCACTATTTTAGCCGAATTGTGGGTCGTTAATTCATTTTGACGAGGGGTTTAGATGATGCACTTACATACATATCAATCCACAATCACCATGTTAACTGGCAGTAGGTTTAGGAGGCATGAGTGATAAACCTTAGAAAACAAACATTTGCCTTAGTGGGCATGAGTTCTAATCTGGATGGAAATTAATCGCAGATAGAGAATTTTTAGCTTTTGTATTGTGAGGGGTGTTATGATTATTTTTGATCTTTCACTATTCAGTCTACCCTTGACCTTGCAGACCACCCCACTCGATGTACCCAGATTACTTCCATTTAGCCTCCACATACAGCCTGGTAACCAGAATACAATAACATGTCTACAAATTGTGTGGAGGATATTTAGCATTAGTTTCGCGTTCAGGACAATTCAAACCAGAATATAGATTACTTATCGTTTCATTAACTTTGATTTGAAACCACGCCTGCATATCCTGTCATTACCACACGATATTTCCTTCTTTTTTTGGATAGCACTGGTGCAGCTAGTTTGTATTGTGAGGATTAAATATTTGTATGGATCGCTCATCAGTGGAAGAATGTGTTGGATGGGTGCAGGACACAGTCTGCTATCATGTAGCTCATCTCATTTACCCCTATTTCATCATAGAACTTCCTGGCCATAACGATTTAACATTCCAGTATTTTTAGGAGATAGGATTAGAAGCAGGGAAGGGGTTAATAAATGATCAGACTGTAAGGAGGAGGCATTTTAGGACGAGATAGTCGGTCTTTAGGTAGAGAGCGCTCCTCAGCACGCACCAGTTACACAGATCGGCTATCGAGAGAGATGGACAAATGCGGGGTGCGGCATATACAGGATGCAGATACGATGCACGGATGCAGGCGGAATATAACAAGAATACATGGTCATATGAGCTTTTCCACGCGAGACCTGGGCATATTTGGCGAGAGGATGGGCAGAGAGAACATGGAAGATACAGATGGCTCCACCTGAGCTTCATAGTTTTATCACAATTTTAGCCAGATGATTTCCCAGGAGAGGGATGAGGCGGGACCGAGTTAGGAGCTGTCGCTGATGATGTGGATGAAGATGTATATCAGGAGATGAGCAGCTGAGGGATGTTCTTCTATTTTACGCAGTTCTTTGATTTTTATTTCGATGTACTTATTAAACTATGATATTCTAGAATTATTTGCTTGAGGACCTGGAAGTCTGGGTATGGGGGGTGGAAGCTATTAGCTTTTATTATATTTTGCTAGTTAGTATTTTGTTTCAGTATTTTTTTTTCTCTCATCATAATTTATCTTTTGTTAGTTTTAGAAAAAAATTAATTATAATTTGTCACTGGCCAACTTAATAGAGTTAAGTAATAATTAATCTAATTGATAGATTTTATAATTTTGCTAATCCTAGTTAGTGACATACTCAGGTTACCGTATAATATATATATATATATATATATATATAATAGAATATATATATATATATATATAATATATATATATATATATATTATATATATATATTATACTATATATATATATATATAATATATTATATATATATATATATCGTTTTTTGGTTTTTGCTTGTTTTTGCTTGCGGCCATAGAAAATGGCCTAAAAAAAAAAACAAAAGCAAAAACCAAAAAAAAAAAGATATCTATAATATATATATAATAATAAATATATATAATATATATAATAATATATATATATATATAATATATAATATATATATATAATATATATATATATAATATAGATATATATAATATATATATATATATATACAAATAATATAGGCCCAAATATTCACAGGCCCCCAGAAAAAAAAACCGTGTTGGCGCGGCACCCAAAAGCTATCGTGTGAGGCACGATGTCAGCATCGATGCCGGCATCGATACCTCCAACCATCTGCCTCAAAACCGCAGCCCCCCCTTCTTCTTCCCCATTGTTTTCTCTTTCCATCTTCCCAAAACCAACCCAAAAAAAAAACACACAAAGGTCAAGAGCATTTTGGAGGATTGTTTCTTCAACTTCTAGGTTTTCTTCCTCATCTCCCCAAGGTATATTTTCTAAACTTGATCTTGTAATTTCAAATTTTTTTTGAATTCATGGATGATTTGGTGATTAAATCATGAATAGTTTTGAATGAGTATCATATTTTATGTTGATTCATGATCAATTCGACAAATTGATGGTTTAATTTGGGGATTTTCCGAAAATTTGGGGATTTTGTTCAAAATCCGAAAATTGGGGGGGTTTATGCAAAATCCAAAAATTTCTTGGGGGTTTGAACTTGGAACTCAATGAGTATATCTTGTACAAAAATCTAAAAAAATGGGTGTTTTATGCAAATCCAAAAATTCTTAGGGGTTTTATGCAAAAACGCATAATTTTTGAACATTCAATTGGGTAAGTGATTTCAAATTGAGAATATGATCTTAAAAAAAAGGATTTGGGGTGTTTTATGCAAATCCGAAAAAATTAGGGGGGGTTTGCAAATATAAATTTGATTTTGGGGTGTTATGTGTAAACAATTCAAAAAAATTTGATTGTAATATCAACATGTATGTTTCACCGATCAATTATCAAAATTTTAACATTTTTTGTCTAAAAGAACAATTTTGAGGAAATTGATTGTCAAAACAAAATTCTGATAACTTAAAATTAACTCATGTTGAACAATTGGTAGTTAAATCTTTTTCAAAATAATAATAATAATAATAATAATAATAATAAGTAGTAAATAATAATATTGGAATTTTGTTATTAAAATGTTTTTTTTTTCTTTTCTTTCTTTTTCTGTAGATGCCCCCCAGAAAGAAATCCCGAGCAAGTTTATCATCTTCTGATCCATCTGATACCGACATAGATAGACCCACTATTTTAGCCAGAATTGTGGGTCTTAACATTCATTTTGAGAGGGGATTTTAGATGAGTGCATTACATACATATCAATCCACAATCACCATGTTAACTGCAGTAGGTCTTAGGAGCATGATGACTAAACCCTTAGAAAAAACAAACATTTCCTTAGTGCATGAGTTCTATTCTGGATGGGAAATTAATCCAGATAGAGAATTTTTAGCTTTTTCTATTGTGAGGGGTGTTATGATTATTTTTGATCTTTCCACTATTCGTGCTACCCTTGACCTTGCAGAACCACCCACTGATGTACCAGATTACTTCCATTTAGCCTCCACATTACAGCCTGGTACACCAGAATACAATAACATGTCTACAACATTGTGTGGGAGGATCTTTACATCTAGTTTCGGTTCAGGAAATCTCAAACCAGAATATAGATTACTTAATCGTTTCCATAACTTTGATTTGAAACCCACCACTGCATACTCTGTCATTACCCCACACGATATTCTCCTTCTTTTTTGGATAGCCACTGGTCAGCAGTTTGATATTGTGAGGATTATATTTGTATGGATGCGCTCATCAGTGGAGAATGTGTTGGATTGGGTCAGGACACAGTCTGCATCATGTACTCATCTCATTTACCCCTATTTCATCACTAGACTCTGCCATAGATTTCACATTCCAGTATTTTTAGAGGATAGGTTAGAAGCAGGGAAGGGGTTACTAAATGATCAGACTGTAAGGAGGAGCATTTTAGGACGAGATCAGTCCGGTCCTTTAGGTAGAGAGCCTCCTCAGCACCAGCCAGTTACACAAGATCCTATTCGAGAGGAGATGGACAAAATGCGGGGTCGCATAGACAGGATGCAGATACAGATGCACAGGATGCAGCGGCATATACACAAGATACATGGTCATATGAGCTTTTCCACCGAGACCCTGGCATATTTGGCGAGAGGATGGCAGAGAGAACATGGAGATACAGATGGACCTCCACCTGAGCTTCATAGTTTTATCACACCATTTTAGCCAGATGATTTCCCAGGAGAGGATGAGGCGGGACCGAGTTCAGGAGCTGTCGCTGATAATGTGGATGAAGATATATCAGGAGATGAGCAGTGAGGGATGTTCTTTCTATTTTACCCAGTCTTTGATTTTTATTTCGGCATGTACTTATTAAACTATGATATTCTAGATATTATTTGCCTTGAGGACACTGCAAAGTCTGGGTATGGGGGTGTAAGCTAGTTAGCTTTTATTTATATTTTGCTAGTTAGTATTTTGTTTCAGTATTTTTTTTTTCTCTCAGCATTTATCTTTTGTTAGTTTTAGAAAAAAAAATTAATTATAAAAATATTGTCACTTGCCAACTTAATAGAGTTAAGTAATAATTAATCTAATTGATAGATTTTAAATTTTCTAATCCCTAGTTAGTGACATACTCAAGTTCACCTTTTATAATAACTCCAAATAAAATTCTTAAGAAATGATTTTTCAAGTAGTATACTTTACTTAAGTCTTACCTTAGATTTTTAATTAAAAATAATGAAATTTTTGCATGCTTAACTTAGAGTTGAAAATATTTTTTTCAAGTTATCTTGATTTACACATTTTTTCAGAATATATATACTTACACACATATATATTAAAAAAAACAACTAACCTTATAAAAGAAGAGTGCTAAAATTGGGCACCAAAATGGAAAAAAAAACTCTTTGATTCAAGGTGATTCTATCTTATAAAGCCTAAGTTGACTGAATAATTAAGCCCAAGGAGTATTTTTATACTTAATGATCTAAGCCCAATTGGGTTGGGATTTATTGGCCCAAAATTTGTTAAATGATCACTTAAAAAGCCCGCTAAAATAAAAAACAATCACCAAGAATTAAAGAGTGAAGAAAAAAATTATATACGTATAACACTAACCATTTTTTCTATATATTATTGTTTTGTATATATGGTCTTGGAAAACAATTTTTGATCAAGAAACTTAAAAGTTATTTAAAACAAAGAGTTAGCATGTTCTTTTCAAAACTTTTGAATTAAATCTCTAAGATTTGACTTGGTTTGTATTGCTATAATGAAAAAGATTTTCTAAGAGATTTACATTGGAGTTATATATAAAAATGTTTTCTTGATTATTAACTAGCTTCAATTAGAATGTCTAAATATATCAAGAAAAATTAGTTATTTACTGACTTATTTAACTTGGCAAGTTGACCGAATTTTATGGGTATATTCACTACAAACCCTCACGAGACTACAACTCGTCCACTAGGGTAACCTAGGGGTTTAAAGGCTTGTTGTATGCGCTAAATATAACCGCGATTCCTGCGAAAGTGAGTTAGAATTTTCTTTTTATTTTCTTTGCTAGAGGACTAGCAAAAGTTTAGGCGTGGGGTTATTTGATAATCATATTTTATTATAATTTTATACCATTATTATCTATTTTATATGAATAAATATATCACTAATAAGTTGTTTTTATCTTTAATTGCAGGTTAATGAAGAATAAATCTCAAACTCCAATCTCTCAACAAAAAGTCCTTGATTTAATGAAGAAATGAAGCAAAGAAGCCCATTGGAAAATCAATTGCCAAATTATCCAAAAGGCCAAAAGAAGGAAAAATGTCAAAGCCCAAAAGAAGAAAAGAAAAATATACCAAAGCCAAAAGCCCAAGACCAAAAGCCAAAACGAAGAGGAAGCTGCGGGCTGAAAAAGGAGGCAACTGGACATCAATGCCAGCATCGATGCCCGTATCGATGCCAGCATCGATACCCCTATCGATGCTGGCATCGATACGACGTACAGTTAGTTACGAATCTATGGCTAATTTTTGATGTTTTTGGATAAGATTTCGATCCAACGATTCTCATTCACTAATGTTTACTATAAATAGGGATAGAGAGTGAGGGGTTAGAGGTGTGAAAAATTTTGTAACTACATTTGGAGAGGAAGGTAACTCTTAATTGAGAAGACCATCCAAATTTGTAACTTTTGTTACAATTAATAAAAATATTTTTTTTCTCCACTTTAAATCTTCTTCTCTTTGTTGGATGATGATGATGGAGATGAAGAAAAGTTTGAAAGTTTGCTTTTCTTTTATTTTTCTCTTTTATTTTTTTTAGTAATTTTATTATTATTGCTTATTAGTTAGATTTACATTCATGTTTGTAGTGTAGATTTATTTTCTTGTCTTTTTATTTCTTTTTGCACTTTAATTTGTAGAATAGATTTATTTTCTTGTATTTAATTTTTATAATTTATTTTGTAGTTTAGATTTTAATTCTTTGTAGTTAGATTTATTTATTGTTCATAGTTTAGATTTTTCTTTTCTTTTTCTTTTTGTAATTAGTTATTTTTCTTCTTGCTTTTATTTCTTAAGATGTGAAATTAATTCTTGTAGGAATTTTAGAATTATATGAAACTAGTCTAATTTCCTTTATATTATATGGATTATTCTCTTACATTTAAAATATTCATGTTTAGGATAATCAACTAGAAAACTAATCGGTAGAAGAAGAATTTGATAATCTATGCTTATCTTAAATGGTTTGATAGGTTATGCTTATGAATTCTAGGATTACTATCTTGTTGTTGTTCTTATCATGAATAATAATTTTAACTTAGATTATAATTTAATAGATTATACTTTCCTTAAATAGTTTGATAGTCTATGCTTAATAAATCTAAGTTAAAATATGATAAAAAGAGAATAGTTTGTATTTTATAATTGAGATTAGCTAGTGGATTAAATTCTAGATTTCTCATATCTTAAATTGAATTCTCCATCTTGATTTTCTTGAATTTTCTTTTCATTCTTGATTTTATTTCTTTCATTCTTCTTTCTTGCCTTGTGATTTCATTTATTCTTTGATTCTTATTTCTTTACTCTAAAATTCAATTTATTGTTACTTGCATATATTCACAATAATCACTCTCACTCATCATAACTCTCACACTTATTCTTTAATCCTATTTTGTCACGCACACAATATAAGAACTAATTCTAATAATCTCTTAAAATCACCTTCATCGTGGGATCGATAACTTTTTATACTATAACTTGATCAATTGTGCACTTGCAATTTTGGTACATAATTATGCTGCATCAATGACTAAAATCTTCCAGGAACATATTCGAAAAACCGTTGAATGTTATGTTAATGATTTGGACGTTAAGAGTCGCAACAAAGACGACCACATTAAAGACCCGAGGATGATGTTCGATCTCATGCAGAGTCACCAATTAAAGATGAACCCTACCAAGTCCTTCCTGGGAATGCCCAGTGGTAAATTCCTTAGATTCGTCATCACCATAAATGGTATCCATATTGATCCCGGTAAAGTGAGGGTGATACACGAACTGTAACCCCTAAAGAACCTTAAAGAACTCAGAGGATTGCAAGAACGATTGGCTTATATCCGTTGATTCATCTCGAACCTCTCTGGGAAATGCCAACTATTCTCCAAGCTCACTAAGAAGGGTGTATCATTTATTTGGGATGATGCCTATTAGAAAGCATTTGAAGACGTCAAAGCATATATGGTGAATCCTCCTATTCTCATAGCACCAAAATCGGGTAAACCATTTTTTATTTATGTCAAAGCAATGAACCACTCGTTAAGTGCTTTACTTGCACAAGATGATAACAATGATCACGAACAGGCAATGTACTATCTGAGTCATACTTTGGTAGGTGCCAAATCTTGATATCCGATGATCGAGAAGGAGTGCCTCGCTTTGGTATTCGCAATCCAAAAAATGTGACACTACCTGGTTGGACAGACGATCTATGTCATTTCTAATGTCAACCCAGTCTGAGTGTTCATGACACAACCAGCTTTAATAAATGGGTGGTTAGCGAGATGGGCCCTACTCCTATCCCAATACGACCTGCTCTTCAAGCAATAGAAGTGGGTGAAAAGGCAAGCAATTTGTGATCTTCTAGCGGCTAACCCTGCAAGGGATACAGTCAAACTGTACAAAGATTTACCGGATGAAACCCACAAAGTCAATACTATGTCGCATCAGCAAGTGTGGCAACTATACTTCGACGGTGCTTCCCGAGTAACCAATGTGGTGAGCACTCCCGGATGTTTGAAAATATCTTTAGAAGTCAAAGTCGTCCTAGTTTCCCCGGAGAAACACGTACTGCCTCGAGCCTATTCACTTACCGAGCCATGCTCTAATAATGTAGCTGAATATAATACACTACTCATTGGACTTAGTTTCGCCAAAGAACTAGGGGTTGAATATCTCAAAGCGTTTGGTAATCCTCAACTAATAGTCAATCAAGTTTGAGGAGAGTACAAAGTCAGAAACTAAGACCCGATCCCGTACCACCAGGCGACCATCGAAATGACAGACTCATTTGAAGAATTCTTCATCGAGTATATTCTGCGTCTTCAGAACACACATGTAGATGCACTGGCAGCATTAGCAGTATCTCTGGCACATCCTCCCAAAACAGAACAATTAGTTATTATGAGAATGTATCAACTCTTCGTACCAAACTACGCTTTGGACATCAAAGAGGTACCAGACAGCAAAGAGGCGCACGCAACCAGAATCGAACTCAAGCCTCGAGATTAGCAATTCCCTATTTTTTATTATGTCTTACACGATATTTTATCGAAAGATATAAAGGAAAGGGACTCGGTCCGACGAAGAGCACCGAAATTCTATTACAACACAGTGACTCAAACGTTATATCATCGTGCATATGACGGCCTGCTACTCCGGTGTCTTTCAATCAAAGAGGCGGAAGAAGCACTCAAAGAAGTGCATAACGGAACGTGTGGTGCACACTAACCCAGTCCCAAACTCTGCGATCGACTCAGAAGAATGAGATATTATTGGCTAACCATAGTCAATGACGTAGTTGACTATGCCCCACAGTGCCACACGTGTCAAATACATGCAAGTTACATGCACCAACCACCGGAGTATTTACACCCTTCGGCCACATTATGGCTATTCCAGACACGAAGAATGGACGTTGTTGGTCTTATTTTTCCTCCGTCTGCCAAAGGTGGCCATTTTATTTTAGCAATCATCGACTATTTTCTCCAAGTAGGCTGAAGCAATTCCACTTAAAGAAGTAAAGATAAGCGACGTCATCAAATTTATCAAATACCATATTATCTACCGATACGGTGTTTCGAAATGAATCGTGCACGACAACGGCCCTCGGTTTTTTAGCAAGACCTTCATCAAATTCTGCGGAAAATTCAAAATTCAAGATGTCTCGTCGATGGCATATAATCTCACTGCGAATTGATTGGCTGAAGCCTTCAATAAGATCATCATAAAGATTTTGTCAAAGCTCGTAAGAACCAATAAGTAAGACTGGGACGACAAACTTGGTGAAGCTCTTTGGGCCTATCATACCACTGTCCGCACGCCTGCCGGAGCAACTCTGTATTCCCTAGTATACGGATATGAAGTCGTCCTCTTGTTGGAAATCCAAATTCCTTCCCTCTGCATCGCCCACGCAACGAGGATGATGACGGAAGAACAACATCAGAAATGTCTCGAAGAACTTGAGACGTTAGATAAAAAATGCTTGGAAGCTCAACAACAAATTGAGTTCTACCAAGCTAGAATCTCCAGGGTATTTGACAAGAAAGTCTGACAATGGAGCTTCAAGGAAGGAGACTTGGTTCTTGCCATCCGGTGACCAATGATACTCAATTCCAAGAAGAAAGATAAATTCTAACCCAAATGGGAAGGACCGTTCGTGGTAGAGACAATTTACTCGAATGGTGCATATCGCTTGATCACCTAAGACGGCAGCAAACTCATGATGCCAATAAATAGGAAGTTCTTACAAAAATACTATCCCTAGTACGTTCAGGATAACCTATTTAACGGGAAGTTCCTGAAGAATGCTATGCACGGTATTCTTAAGGATAACCCGAGATTAGCTGATTGTTCAAGATGAAAACCAGTTATCTGAATAATACATTATCGGTCATGATAAAAAAATGATTGAGAAACTCCCACTGTGACTATTTAATCATTTCTAAAATGATTAAAACCCCCTCACTGTGAATTTTCGAGCACTCTTTCATTGAGATGAGATTCAATGACTTCATCGGGTTAATCTTTCCTCGCGAAACTCTTATGATGCAATAGTGGAGTGCTTGATAACTCATATTTCTCCACCACAAAATCCCTTGCTAATCAAATTAACCGATGGTAGGTCTACCAAAATTCTTCGTGATTAAATCCATTTAAACTCCCGCTGTGTTCAAGCCTTTAACACTCCCACTGCTGAAGTCCTGACATAACATTCAAAATTTCAATCTGTTGATCCATAGTGATTATCAAACCGCCTTTGTGTTAAGTCCATGCAATTTAACACCAAAAACCCACTAAGTGATTTGTACAAGTTAACATTCCACTGTTATTTATATCTCCACTCCCACTATTTTTTCGTCAAACTTTCCTACAGTTAGGACCAAAATTAAAATCCCCTCTCGATTCCTATCATGAACGAGAGGTCCATTTTCAAATCAAGCGATCAAACCTTTCTACAGTTAGGGTCGTCTCAAATCCCACCTTGGTCAAACCTTTCTATAGTTAGGACCAAAGTCAAAATCTCCTCTCAATTCCTTCCAAGAACGAGAGGTCCATTTTCAGAACTGGAATTCCCTTTCAATAAATAAAAGATTTCCACCCAAACCGAGCGATCAAACCTTTGAACAGTAAGGGTCATCTCAATTCCTACATTGGTCAAAACTTTCCACAGTTAGCACCATAATGAAGTTCCCTTTCGATAAACGAAAGGCTTCCATTCATTCCTCTTCAGTCAAACCCTTCTACAGCTTGGGAATTTCATCTCGATAAACGAAAAATTCATATTCAGACTCAGTAACCAATGCTATAAAAGTTAGGGTTATTCAGATTTTTTCAATTCTTAGAGTGGATCCTACTCTTAGTTCCACCTTTCAGGATTCTCGAAGTGGATATTCCACTTTGAGTTTCTCTTACAGCAGGAGATAGAATATACATTTTTTCCTCTCCGGCATCAGGTTTGTCTTTGTCCTAAGAGAAGACAAGCAGGAGATAGAATATAAAATTCTTCCTTTCCGGCATCGGGTTCGTCTTTGCCCCCAAGAGAAGATACAATTTTTCAACACTAAAATCCATGCTTTTTATGCAGGGGGACGTTATCTCGATCTCTTATTAGAGATAAGCCTGCGTCTAACACACGTTGCTGGGTGATGTATTCCCTTGAAAACGACAAAGCTTACATATTCAATATCATAACCAGTGATTGTTATTAAGTTAATAATTTCTGAATCCATGTCTTTTATGCATGGGGGACGTTATCTCAATCCCTTATTAGATATAAGCCTACATCTAACACATGTAGCCTACATATTTAACATTATAGCATAAAATCTAAAAGATTTTATTCTTTTAGTACAATGTTACATGTAGAATGGATTTAGACAATCTACATGCTAGTCCGACTCAAACGATAATCGGTAAAGGTACATCAACTCCGTTGATGACTGAGGGTTTGCCAAAAATCCTATGAATAATATGTTTATTTATTCCAAACAGAATGAGTAATCATAATAGGACTTAAATGAGCAAAAAGTTCACTTCATTCATGAGAAGAATTTAAGAAAATACAAAAGAAGTGCCGATACAAGAGAAATGTTTTTAATCTAAAAACAGCTTATAACTACGGATTTGCTCTTCAAGTTTGGAGAGTTCTTTTGTGTAGGCTTGTTCGAACTCTGTCATCAGGCTGGCTTTTAGGGATTCTTCACTGGTATTCTAAGCATTGACAACCTCTTGTTCTGTCTCAATAAGTTTTTTTCCTGGAGTTCCAGCTGTTCAAATATGTTCTTTTGAGCATGCTCCACTTTAGCCAAATCAATCTCTAAAATACTCCGGGTGTCCTTGGCTTCCTCAAGTTCTTTTTCTAGGTGAGTTATCTAGGCTTGACACAATTCCAAAGCTTGAAGCAAATCAGCCTTAGCTTTAACCTCTTTGCGATATTCACCCTTATCTGGGTCACACGACTTCATAATCTACAAAGTTTGAGTTCAGCTGACTTTTGTGAGTCACGCCATGCCTTCAGCCTTAAGTCTATTCGGGCAGCTATGTAAGAATAACCACCGCTAGCCTGAAGGTCCCTCAAATTCTCGATTTCCTATTTTAAGTGAGCCAAGTATGCTTCAATAGAATCAGCCAGGTCAGAATATCCTTCTTCTCTAATCCCTGACACATGCAGATCGAGGGATCTCCTGAAGTTGTCAAAAGATGACCCCTTGAGAAGAATTCAATCGATCATAATGTTTAAGAAGGAGACGAAACTATGGACATCGGAGCAGATAACAGCCTTGTTCGAATCTTTTACCGACATCAACATTTTGATAAACTTGAGTAGCGATGAAGGAGTCACTGCAATAAAAACAAGGAAAGTAAGCACTCAAGAGAATGGTTGAATACACTTGATGCTTAGAATTCAAAAGCAACGGGATAAGGATCATTTACGTACCTACTACGTTAGTTGACTTGGTAGCTGGAACCTCCATCGGCTTTGGATCTAAATCTACAATAAATTGAGATTGGTGGGATGAAGGTTCTGCAAGTAAAAGAGAAACGGAATAAGCATTCTAGAGTATTAATCAGAATTTTAAAGCAAGTAACTGATAAAACTCACCAACTCTAGGTGAGGTTTCATCGGTTTGATATTCGATGCTTGTTCCCACCCCTTCAACTTCATGAATGGATAGAGGTGCTCTGGATGCAATAACCATCAATGTACCAACTTCTTTAGTTGGTCTCACGGTTGTCACGGCAGGACTAACCTCAGTGGTGGCGACAACTTCTGTCATCATCGAGTCTAAAGGGATGAGAGGTTAAGACTCAGGAACCGACGATTGAGCCTCTACCTTGGATCCTGCCAACAACAAGAAACCAAGACCCTCAGGCTGATCAGATATCCCGATAATGGTAGTCATATTGGTTTTAGCAACTGGTCCTATGATTAAAACCCCCATATAATTATTTAAAGTTAGCTGATAAAGAGATAATTGAGATTACATAATAAAATACATACCTGTAGAAGAACCAGCTTCAGTTGAATCGACTCCAGCAGTTGGTCTTGTAGCCGCATCAGAAGTTTTCCTCGATAATAAATCGGAGACATACTGATGGTCACCTTCTGAAAGGTCAAGATCGAGATTATGTTCGTTGAAATCCTCAACCTTAGCAGCATGAGTGGTCTCCCCTTCAGCTGATTCATTCATCGCGACATCTACAGAATAGGCTGAATTATGAATACATATGTATATACGTGTATGAATCCACACAAAATAGAAATCAGCATTACCTTCAGCCGCCATGGTAGGTTCGACAGCTCCACTACTTGCACCCGCTTCCTTTAATTTCACTAAAAGAAGATAAAGTGCACAGGTCATTAGAAGATGTACGCTTTCCAACTCACTCATCTCTCGGAGTTGCCCTCTGAATGGGGAAATACCTATACCTATGCTGGGAGTTGGTGGAATGATTTTAGTAGGGGAGGCCATTTGAACGCTAGCAGGTTCGTCACCCATTGCATTGTATATTTGTTGGACGAAGCTGGGCTCCTTGGTTTCCATAAGTCCGGGAGAAGCAGTGTCAAATTGAATTTCTCCTTCTTCTCGATCCCCTATGAAAACCAAGTACGGAATAAGTTCAAATCTTAGAAAAGTAAATAGGAAAATGGAAATAAGGATGACTCGTTACCTTGTTCGTCGTGGGCGGACTTCTCTTCTAAGGCAGGTAGAGGAGTATGTTGTCGATGTACAACCTTCTTAATCCTCTTTGATGAACAGACTTCTCCCAGAGTATCGAATCTCTCATGGCGATATTTTGAATGTCATTCAGCTTTTGGGGAAGCCTGCTTGAGCTTGAGCAGGAGTCGAGGATCGAGGTCTCTTTCTTCTGATAAGAGACATTGCATCTCTTTCTTCCTCATCGTTCTCACTAAGGTATCTAACCATCATCTGATTGGGATAGGTTAAGATGACCTTCTCCTTCATCTTTTTAGGAGCTCCCGGTGATTTAGGCTGATCTGCATGACGAGTCCTGTGAGCCACAAGAGAGACCTTATTCCCCCTTGAAAGAAATATTGCGTGATACCCGGCATATTCTCTTTATCATCATTCTCGGTTCCTGCACCTTCAGTTTCACCCTCCTCCTTAGATGTTTTTGTCCATATCGGTGAAGAGTTCCTCCTCACTGTCATCAGAACCAACAACTTGTTTTCCCTTACTAGAAGACTCAATGGGCTTCTTTCCCTTCTATAGCAATACAGCTCCCCGAACCGTTTTAGTAGAAAGCCTAGACATGGTCTCTAATTCTAACTCTGAAAGTCTCTTCTTTTTTGTGGGTACGTTGATAGCGATGAGCCATTTGTAGTACAAGAAGGTCATCTGTAAACCAGGCATGGCTGAAGGAAGTCTAAACTGGGTACTAGTGCAACCACTTATACTTCAGAACCAGGCTCGGGCACCGTCAATCAAACCTCCATAGGTCTTCAGCCATCTATTTGGGTTACCTATGTATAGTTGGTCGTAACCAAACTGATAGATAAATCTGCAGGGCAAATACAACTCAATACTATAAACATTCTTAACCCTGAATATCCAATAACCAGGACGGATGTTTATTAGCCACCTAAAATATCCCACATCCAAATTGGTCCTGTTTCTTCGCGGCTCTTCCTCATCCTTAAGCATATCATTATAAATTCCAAAAAATTAAGGAAAGCATAGAAAAAATTCCCAACACTTGTGGGCTCTGAATTACCTGGGCACTTCATGTTATTGCCTAGATGACCATTTGCACTCTTCTAGAATCTATAGCAAAGGAAGATCCGGGTCTGCAGCTTTAGGCGCTGACATCATGTCGGGTCTGTGAAGAACTAACCATGTTATTAAATAAGTATAGGGTAGTTCTATTTTTGTGGTTGGGATCTCACTTGAAGGTTTCTTTCCTTCTTGTGTGAAAGTGGTGGCCAGGTGGCGAAGCCCACCTTCAGTAGCAAGCCTGGACGTGGTCTCCGCCTCTAACTCTGAAAGTCTCTTCTTCTTTGTGGTAGCGTTAGCGGATATGAGCCATTAGTAGTACAAGAAGGTTATATGTAAACTAGGCACAGCTGAGGGAAGGTTAAACTGGGCATCAGTGCAACCACTTATACTCCAGAACTAGTCCCGAACACCATCAATCAAACCTCCACAAGTTTTCAATCATCTATTCAGGTTACCTACATACAGTTAGTCGTAACCAAACTGACGGGCAAATCTACAGGGCAAATACGGCTTAATATTGCAAACATTCTTAACCTTGAACACTCAATATCCAGGATGGATGTTTATCAACCACCTAAAACATCTCAAGTCCAAACTAGTCATGTTTCTTCTCGGCTCTTCCTCATCCTTAACCATATCATTATAAGTTCCAGAAAATTGAGGAAAGCACAGAAAAAATTCCCAACACTTGTGGACTCTGAACTGCCTGGATACTTCATGCTATTATCTAGCTGACCATTTACACTCTTCTAGAATCTGTAGCAAGGGAAGATCCGGGTTTGCAACTTCAAGCGCTGACTTCATATCGGGCCGATGAAGGACTAACCACGCCATTAAATATGTGTAGGGCAGTTCTATTTTGTGGTTAGGATCTCACTCGAAGCTTTCTTCCCTTCTTGTGTGAAAGTGGTGGCTAGGTGGCGAAGCCTACTATGAATATCTGCAATCATGGCCGGGAGTAGAGAGAGTCTAAGTCTAATTGCCAATTGAACTGCGGGATATAAGACCTCAATGGGTAATGCATCTGAAGGCTGGTGGGGGACTACACACTTCTTCAACCAGATTGCTAAATACCCAGCTAAGAGAGTTGATGGCGCAATCCTTTTCTGAGCTTGCTATAAGAAAGACTCAAATTTGGTGCCCTTGGGGAATCCTCCTTCAGTCGAACAAATGGTATATGACTGAGCATTCGTTTTTACCAACAACTTATTAATCTTCGATGGGGTTAGAGGTGGCAATTCACACACTTCATATCATTAATGGCTCTCAAGATTCTTAAAAAGATAGTCTGCAAACTGTTTCAAGCTAACTTACGAAAATTTCTTCTTGCCTTTTACATCTGTCTCAGCCATGGCAATGTGATAGTGACAAGTCAATTCCCACAAAATATCATGAGCTACGATGGATGTTTCCCTCATTCAGCTCAACTGACTGGCTGTTATGAAATATTCTTGGTAAGGCAAACCCCCCATCGACAAATCGGACACTTTTATCATCTCATGGAGAGCAAGACCTAATTTTCCATTCTTAGTGATGAAAGTGTTGGTATCTGGGTTGTAGGTCTCAAACAAAGCAAAGAAGTGATCAACATTAATTGGTAGACCGTACATGCTAGCTCGTATGGGGATAAATAATCCTTTATCAGATAGCTCTCTTCCCTAACAGCTGAGTACATAACTTGTCAATCTTGTCCACCACCTATCCGCGGAAGAGTGGACTCATCCAAAGTACCTAAATTTCTTAACCGGAAGCTCTCTCTCTCCAATCTAGCTAAATGGTTCTTTATGGTGTTTGCCTTAAGCATCAGCTCATACTGAGGTAAATTGTCCGGGCCTAATATACCTAGATGAAGCCCTCTAACAGAATTCCTATAACTTGAGCTTGGGGTCTTAACATCCCTACAAGTAAACCCACAATGCACACGCTCGTGATATTCCGTTAGCCTCCAAGACATCTCTCGAGTCACCGGTAGATTTCTAAGTTAGATAAGGGAATAATGCCAAGGAATATAAGGCAGATATCTGAATACTCCATCGTGCTCGTTCAATCACTGCTCTGGCTCACATGAAAGCTTCTCAGGATCTTCTACAAAGTCTCTAAATAGATATTGGGGCTTCCTCAAATGTTCATTCGAATCTTGATTCCTATCTAGTAGAACATCAGTAATCAACTGACGTAAAATACGACGACTCCCTTAATGAATAAGCTCGGGAACGTCCTCTAGACAAACAACATTAAATTGAGGAGCCTCGATAATAAGAGGACTCCCGTCAAAAGAGGCATAAGCAATGCCACTTTGACCGGTCACTTCTCTATCAGAGAAGGCCATGGATGGGAAATTGACTGAAAAATGAAAATATATACGTCGGAATGTAGTTAAAAGGATATCTTAAAGCAAAACAAGGAGTCGAACTCATCCTGTGAATCCACGAGATAGAGTCACTATCTTGTGATTGGCGATATAATTTCAGTTGTTTCACACACGAAAGGCAACGTACATCATCGTGTGTAAGTATTATGACGACGTACCCTGCCTAATAAAGTGCGAGACAACACGAAAATGCCTCTTTTGCCTTGAGATGTATTTTGACCAAGAAAAACAACATCTTTTTAGCATCGATCCCCACAAAGGAGGATACCAGCTCTTCTCGAATGCCTCGCAAAGGAAGGCAAATGAGGATATAGATACAAATTCTAACTTTTGAATTAACAAAAGTTAAGGGATCTCACCTCCATATGAAGCGACAGCGGGATCGTCTCTCTCGGCTGGTTGGGATGCCGATCCACCTCTGGGAACGCAAGATCTCTTGGGAGACATGATAAAAATGTGATTTTTAATCAAAAATCCTACAAAAAGTTAGGGTTTTGAGGTTAAAATCAAATAAAATCATGAAGAACACCCAAGATGTGATCCAAGGGTTCGGTTTTCATTAAGGATTAACAAAAGAACAAGCTTTGATGAAAAGAAAGCAAGTTAGAAGATCAAACCTTGAGGAGAAGTGTTGAAATCCTAAATCCCTCGAATGAAATTCGACAAAATCAAAGGCAAAGGAAGAAAAAAAGGGTTTACGAACTATTTAGTAGGGTTTTGAAGGAGTTTTGAATGCAAAGAGACGGCTTGAAGTGGTGGAAAAAGCTCAGGTATCGGGCTTAAAAAGCCTTAGAAGTCAGTTGTCCGCCTTCGTGGGAGACAGTCAACACTATCTCGCACTTCTAAGACAGTACAACTATCTTGGATGTGCGGGATAGTGGAAACTATCTCGCACAATGGCCCAATTTGACGAGTCCCTGGGTTGCGTTCGCGTGGCATCCTCGACCCATTTTCCGTATGTTTTGATACTCCAATGAGTATACGAGTATAAATAGCATCTCTTAGAACCTCCAATGGGTACACGAGGTTAAACTGAAACTCCAATGAGCACACAAGTATAAACTGATTCTCCATACTCCAACGCCTTAAGAGCTTAAACTATGTAAACTCTAGTTGCGTACGAGTATAAACTGTGTTCACGCCATGATGAAGACCAACGCTAGTCAATGAGTTGTAATGAAAGCAGACGCCGGTCAATACATCGATAATTTCACCGAAATAAGGCTTAAAAAAAGTCTAAGTTAAAGGATAATTTTGGGGAGTTCAATCATGATTCAGATATAAAAATCCTGACATAGATGATCAGTTCAACGTCGATCCAACGATACGAGCTAATTCAGATATCAACACGCCAATCTCAGTTCAAGATTTCAACAACGATCAGACGATAAATGCAACACCGGAAGAATTTTAGTTATTCGACAAAATACTAAAAAAACTAAAAGATAAAAAAGTCAATGAATTGAAGACTGGGCGTATCATATCCAAAGTATTCCAGCCTCCTCTATGAAAGAATGAAGCTGAAACACTTTGTAGGGGGTATCTGTAGGTATCAAAAATTACATATAAGTTACCACACATAGCTTAAGATGAAAAGAAGGCAATAAACATCATCATCTGAGTCAAAGAGGATCATCCAATGTCAAAGACCAACTAAAGAATGCACAAAAATGCAAAACAACAATCAGGCGTCACACAACTTCCGAGATAAGGAATTTGTCTCGGAAGCTATGAGGTAACTCATAGTTTTCACAACACAAAACGTGTCTCAGAAGCTATGACGCAACTCATAGTTTCTAAGACACAGAAACTGACTCGGAAACTATAGGGAGTTTCACACTTTCGTTGACTATTTTCTTAGGTTTTGTGCAGTCCATGTGGCTTCATAACTACTGGGGATTGTGTGTGAACATGGGAGGACCATTACAAATAAAAAGCATGCTCATAATTGTAGAAATAATGGCATTTAAACATGGGGAAGTCGGTTACAAAACTGACAAGCTGACCCCCTTCTTCCGAGACACGGAACGTGTCTCAGAAATAGGGAGCTGTCAAGTTGGTTTTGTTTTGATTTTCTACCTTTAGTAACTGCTTCTAGGGACTATAAATGCTTCCCTATCACCCATATGCACGGGGACAAAGCAGGGACCAAGTAGACCAACGCAGAGAGAGTAGAGACTTGAGCAATTTGGTGAATTTTTGAGCAAGAGAGAAAGAGTCTTCATCAATTTCAAGCACTTCCAAGAGCCTTCGGCATTTGATGAGGTATAAACATATACCCAAAAATTGCAAGTGCACAATCAATCAAGTTATAGTATAAAGAGTTATCGATTCCACGAGGAAGGTGTTTTGTAGGAGAAAATTAGAATTGGTTCTTATATTGTGTGTGTGACAATTAAAAGTTATGAAAATTATGGTTGTGAAGAGATATGATAAGTGATTGTTGTGAATATATGCATGAGACAATAACTTGAATTTTAGAGGAGAGAAGAAAGAATCAAAGAATCAGTCAAAAAGCAAGAATAAAAAGAGAGAAAAATAAGAAAACAAAAGATGGAGGATTCAATATGAGAAATCTAGAATTGAATACACTAGCTAATCTCAATTACAAAATACAAACTATTCTCTTTTTATCATATTTTACTTTAGATTTATTAAGCATAGACTATCAAACTATTTAAGAAAAGTATAACATATCAAATTATCATCTAAGCAAAATTAGATTCATGACAAGAGCAACAACAAGATAGTAATCCTAGAATTTATAAGTATAACCTATCAAACCACTCAAGATAAGTATAGATTATCAAATTCTTCTTCAATCAATTAGTTCTCTAGTTGATTATCATATACATGATCATTTTAAGTGTAAGAAAATAATTTGCATAACATAAAGAAAATTAGACTAGTTTCATACAATTCTAAGATTCCTACAAGAATTAATTTCACATCTTAAGAAATAAAAACAAGAAGAAAAAGAACTAATTACAAAAATAAAAAGAAAAGAAAAATCTAAACTATGAATAAGAAAATAAATCTACTCTACAAATTAAAGTGCAAAAAGGAAATAAAAAGACAAGAAAATAAATCTACACTATAAGCATGAATGTAAATCTAACTAATAAGCAATAATAAAGAAAGTACTAAAAAAATAAAAGAGAAAAATAAAAAAAATACAAACCTTAAAACTTTTCTTCATCTCCATCATCATCATCCAACAAAGAGAAGAAGATTTAAAGTGGTGAAAAAATTATTTTATTAATTGTAATAAAAGTTACAAATTTGGAAGGCCTTCTCAATTAAGAGTGGCTCTCCTCTCCAAATGGAGTTACAAAACTTTTCATACTCTTAACCCCTTACTCTTTACCCCTATTTATAGTAAACATCAGTGAATGTGAGCCCTTGGATCAAAATCTTATCCAAAACAATTAATTTTTAGCCTTTGATGCATAACAGAATGTCTGACATCGTTTCAAGCATCGATGCTCGCATCGATGCTAGCATCAATGCTCCAATAAAAACTTTAACTTCACGGTTGACTTCATCTCATCGAGATAGGTGATTTTCATATATTATATGTTAAATTCCGCCTTCCGAATTAGGAGATATCGTCGTTTCTTTGGGGCCAACAATCTTGAATACAATTTTTTTCATATTTGATTTTTTATTTTCTCTAGCTTATACAAACTACTCAGCTTGATTCTGAGCTTTGGCTTTTTGGCTCTTGCTTGTGTTCTTTATTTAATTCATGGGTTTTTATTGAGAGAAGAGATCTTGGGTTTTATTCTTGATTAACCTATAATTAAAGATAAAAATAATTATTAGTGGTATATTTATTCATGTAAAATAGATAATGAGGGTATAAAATTATAATAAAAATATGATTATCAAATACCCTCACACCTAAACTTTTGCTAGTCTTCAAGCAAAGAAAGAAAAAAAATCCTAGCTCACTTTCGCAGGAATCGCGGTTGTATTTAGCGCATACAACAAGTCTTTAAACCCCTAGGTTATCCGAGTGGATGAGTTGTAGTCTCGTGAGGGTTTGCAGTAAATATACCCACAAAATTCGGTTAACTTGTCAAATTAAAGAAGTTAGTAAATAACTAAATTCACTTGATAACTTTAGACAATCTAATTGAAGCCAGTTATCACTCAAGAAAACATTTTTATATATAACTCTAAGGTATATTTCTATAAAAATCTTCTCATTATAGCAATACAAAATCAAGCCAAACTTAGAAATTTAATTTAAAAGTTTTGAAAAGAACATGCTAACTCTTTTTTTTTAAATAACTTTCAAGTCTCTTGATTAAAAATTATTTTTCAAGACCATATATACAAAATAACAATATATATAAAAAATGGTTAGTGTTATGTATATATATATATATATATTTCTCAATCTTTAATTCTTGGTGATTTTTTTCTATTTAATTGGGTTTTCTAAGTGACTATTTAGCGAGTTTTGGGCCAATAAATCCTAACTCAATTGGGCTTAGGTCATTAAGTATGGAAATACTCCTTTGGCTTAATTACTCAGTCAACTTAGGCTTTATAAGATAGAATCACCTTGAATTTAAGAGTTTTTTTTTTGTGCCCATTTTCCGCTCTCTTCTTTTTTTTTGTGCCCATTTTCCACACTCTTCTTTTATAAGGTTAGTTTTTTTTCTTTTTTTTGATATATATATGTGTGTAAGTATATATACATAGTCTGAAAAAATGTGTAAATCAAGATAACCAGAAAAAAAATATTTTCAACGCTAAGTTAAGCATGCAAAAATTTTATTATCTTTAATTAAAAGTCTAAGTTAAGGCTTAAGTAAAGTATACTACTTTGAAAAATCATTTCTTAAGAAATTTATTTAGAGTTATCATTAAAGGTGAACTTGAGTATATTACTAACTAGGAATTAGAAAATTTAAAATCTATCAATTAAATCAATTATTACTTAACTCTATTAATTTGGCAAGTAACAATATTTTTACAATTTTTTTAAGAAAAAGAAAAACAATGACAAAAATACAACTAAAAAGGTAAAATAAAAAGAAAAAAATAACTAATTTCCACCCCCACACCTAAATTTTGCATTGTCCTCAATACAAATTCTTGATGCACAAAGTAATGCAGATAATAATTGAAGAACTTACATTTATTCTGTCAACCTAGAACAGTGATAATAAAGATCTGCAATTACCGTTAGTATGAGAATGAAGAATTCAAATAAGAAAAAATTGTAATTATTCCTTTTTATTATTATTTTTTAAGAATAGAGAAAAAAGAAATGGTTTTTTTTATGAGAAGAAAAAGGAAAACCTAACTAAACATTTTTTATTTTTTTATTTTTTTTATTTTTTTATTTTTTTTAGAGGAATAAAAGTTAGTTTTTTTTAACTAGGAAAAACCTAACTACAACAAATCCTATAATTTTTTTTAGAAAAATAAGAGTTATTTTTTTAAGAAGAAAAAGGAAAAACCTAACTAAAACAAATAAAAATAATAATCACTTTGCAATCACTTTAACTCTAAGGTTAAGCCTAACTCAGCTAGACCAGCTCCTAACAAAAAATTCCTTAAGTGAAAAGATAAAAGTTTACTTGGTTAGTTAGCCAGGTAAGGATAGGAACAGAGATTGATCGGAGATCGATTAAGTACCTCAACCCTTAAATATTACCTTAGACACCAACTAATTCCAGAAAACTTAAACCGGTTCACTTAGGAATTTCTTATATCTTATTGAGCTCGAATTCTTAGGGGCCAACGTCTAATGAGTTTTAAAGAGGCTTGGGTTTATGTGGTGAGGAATTAGTAATTTGTGGGCTAAGGAAAGGTTGATGAAATCTCTCACCTTATCTTGATTAGGAGGTTTTGCCCTTGAATATTTTTAAGTGTGTGCCAAGTCAAGTGCTACAATCACTTTGGTGAATTCTTACTAACTATATGCAATGCAACCCTATAAATTAAAAGTGACTACAAAATGATGATAAAAAGAAAATCTTTTTTTATGGTTAACAATTAAACAAAAGTAAAAAAGAGAGCTCTTGTTTGAATTTATTATCTTGTTAGTAAATATCAAAGTGTAGGGTGGATTTTATTATGGTCAACGAAAATAAAATCTTTTTTTTAGATCCTAATTGTTGCTAATTGTGAGAAACTAGCTAAAGGTGTGGAATTAAAAATAATAGGAAGAAGACTTACCACAAGCGAATCTCCAAATCCTTAATCTCCAATCCTTGATCTTTAATCTCCAAAATCTCCAAATCCTTAATCTCCAATCCTTGATCTTTAATCTCCAAGTAGTTCTTTCACAAGAAACACACAAGTTAATCTCCAAGTAGTTCTTTCACAAGAAACACACAAGTTAAAGAACCAAAATAATAAAATCCTATTTTAGCACACTCCCCGGTAACGGCGCCAAAAACTTGATGCGACATAAACATAAACCCAAAAATTGTAAGTGCACAATCAATCAATTTATAGTATAAAGAGTTATCGATCCCACGATGAAGGTGTTTTGTAGGAGAAACTTAGAATCGGTTCTTATGTTGTGTGCGTGACAATTAAGAGTGATGAAAATTGTGGTTGTGGAGAGATATGATAAGTGATTGTTGTGAATATATGCAAGAGACAATAAATTGAATTTTAGAGGAGAGAAGAAAGAATCAAAGAATCAGACAAAAAGCAAGAATAAAAAGAGAGAAAAACAAGAAAACAAAAGATGGTTGATTCAATATGAGAAATCTAGAATTGAATCCACTAGCTAATCTCAATTAGAAAATACAAACTATTCTCTTTTTATCATATTTCACTTTAGATTTATTAAGTATAGACTATCAAACCATTTAAGGAAAGTATAATCTATCAAATTATCATCTAAGCAAAATTAGATTCATGACAAGAGCAATAACAAGATAGTAATCCTAGAATTCATAAGTATAACCTATCAAACCACTCAAGGTAAGCATAGATTATCAAATTCTTCTTCTATTAATTAGTTCTCTAGTTGATTATCCTATACATGATCATTTTAAGTGTAAGAGAATAATTTGCATAACATAAAGGAAATTAGACTAGTTTTTAAGTGTAAGAGAATAATTTGCATAACATAAAGGAAATTAGACTAGTTTCATACAATTCTAAGATTCTAACAAGAATTAATTTCATATCTTAAGAAATAAAAACAAGAATAAAAAGAACTAATTACAAAAAAAATCTAAACTATGAACAAGAAAATAAATCTACTCTACAAATTGAAGTACAAAAAGGAAAAAAAATATAAGAAAATAAATCTACACTACAAGCATGATTGTAAATCTAACTAATAAGCAATAATAAAAAAAATACTAAAAAGAAATAAAAAAGAAAAATAAAAGAAATGCAAACCTTCAAACTTTTCTTCATCTCCATCATCATCATCCAACAAAGAGAAGAAGATTTAAAGTGATGAAAAAAATTATTTTATTAATTATAACAAAGTTATAAATTTGGAAGGCCTTCTTAATTAAGAGTGGCCCTCCTCTCCAAATGGAGTTACAAAATTTTTTACACTCTTAACCCCTCACTCTTTACCCCTATTTATAGTAAACATCGGTGAATGTGAGTCATTGGATCAAAATCTTATCCAAAACAATTAATTTTCAGCCTTTGATGCATAACAGAATGTCTGACATCGACGCAGGCATCGATGCCCACATCGATGCTAGCATCAATGCTCTAATAAAAATTTTGACTTCACGGTTGACTTCGTCTCATCGAGATAGGTGATTTTCATATATTATATGTTAAATTCCGCCTTCCGGATTAGGAGATATCGTCGTTTCTTTGGGGCCAACAATCTTGAATATATTTTTTTCATATTTGATTTTTTTATTTTCTCCGGCTTATACAAGCTACTCGGCTTGATTCTGAGCTTGGGCTTTTTGGCTCTTGCTTGTGTTCTTCATTTAATTCATGGGTTTTTGTTGAGAGAAGAGATCTTGGGTTTTATTCTTGATTAACCTGCAATTAAAGATAAAAACAATTATTAGTGGTATATTTATAAATGTAAAATGGATAATGAGGGTATAAAATTATAATAAAAATGTGATTATCAACATTTTCTTGAGATCTAAGCTTTGACTTGATCTTGAAAAGAGTGTTTTATCTTACTTTGCTGAGATATTCACTTCTGTCCTTATTTCTAAAATGAAACATTGACTTTAAGCCTTCTTCACGGTTCAACTTGGATCTGGGATTCGGTCGTCCATGGGCTAACGCACCCCCGGTACAGGTAAATATCCCATGCAAGAAGCGAGTGATAAGCATCATCTGCGTGTGTTTCTAGAAAGTTGTATTTTTCTTATTTTCATTGTGTAAGAAAGTCTTATAAAAATACTAATTTTACTTTGAATCTGTAATAAATAAACATGTAATGGATTCAGCAATAAAAATAACTTTCAAAGCAAACAAGTCCCTATTTGACTCTGGAGCGTCCGAGATGAATTTGAAGCTGCTAGTGTAATAGAAGAAATAATGTGAGTCTTTTCTTGTTGACTTGATGTCAACCAAATACCTAAGTAACTTCATGCTGGGTAGGACACCGACTTGGTAGCAGATGACGATGAAAGCCACCAGGACCCCAACGACATTGGGGGCAAATTAAGAGGGGGAAACCCCCATAGCAAATTAAGGGATGAACCGAAGCCTATGCTCGAGGTGGGCCAATAATAGTGGCGCTTTGTTGTGACCATGGCGGTACACCAGATCATTCTCATTCGGCGTTGCCAGTGTGAAGGCTCTTAGGATGTCGTAGAGCCCATAATACCCTTCAAGACTCCCAATCAAGACCCTTGAACAGATAGGTCGGAGAAGATTAATCCTCTCCTCGTTGCAGCCACCGGCGAAACTTTGAGAAGCCATGAAAAGTTTTTGCTTGCGAAAAATTTAGAAAGTTTTGAGAAGAAGAAACACTAGAGATTTGGAAGTAAGAAATGGTAAAGAGTTCTTCTCCCCCACCCCCACCCCCCACGCCCATTGAACTATTTATAGCATTCAAGGGACACGTGGAGCTATCTGGACAGTTGCCTTGTTTCGAAGTAAACAGATGAGCTTCATCTTGAAACTCTAAACGTTTCACACAAAACTCAAAACATCGCCCTTCTTTTACTCCATGCTATGTCACTCAGAATTCGAAGCGTCATCATTAACTCTCTGACAATTGACAGAGCATTGTGTCATTTTAAACAGTGAATGTTCACCTGCCCAATAAAGGCTTCTAGAAACTCATTGAACGGCATTTACTAAGCGAAGTAGACCATGTCCTAATCGCTCCTCAGCAACCGACAACTGGCTTCAAAAAAGTTTCTCAGGCACTCGTCTCAAGACATTCAAACGCTGACTAGCAAGTGGTCGACCGAATTATTTTTATTACTTCTATACTTAGACTAAAAACTAAAGCATCATGTGATTACTCGGGTTCAAGGCGTGTCCTTTTTAACAGAAGACGAGCAAACCCTCAAGTCAGCAGGCAAAATTTTCAAGTCCATAAAGAAGCTAAGTCATTTAGCAAACACTTCAAAATTTTTAGACACAAGAAAATACAAGTTCAAGTTCAAAAAAGTACTTTTTCATTCATTGTTAAAATATCTTACAAGTTACAAAGTATCCACTATATACAAAAAAACAAAAACAGAGGATATTCCTAAGAGGCCTAAGAAAAGTCCATTCCAGCTCCCAAAGTTGAAGGTGGCGAGCTCCTGGGTGCAGTTGACGGAGGAGTCAAGCAATCTCATCCTTCGCCTGAGTCATCCTCATCATCGGCTAGATCAAGCCCTCCCCCGAGCACTTCCACCTCCTTCAACTCATCCAGACAGTTGGCAGCCATTGGGGGATAGTGAAAGCGATAGGGTGGGTTTTTCATCTCAGCTGGAAGCTACACCGATAGATAGTCGTACCCAACCTTACAAGCTATCGCCACTTCAGTTCTTCTAGTTAAACTTTGGTGACAGTCCTTGATGATCTCCTGACAATAGGACTCAAACTTGAGGTGAGCAACCTCTTCTTGGAGCTTGACGAGCATTGCATGCTCCTCGCCTAGTCGACGCCTCGCATACATCGTCGCCTCTTTCTCCGCTTTGGCCAGCACCTGAGCACAATCCGTCTCTTGCACAGTGTAGGCTGTTTAAAAATTACTGCAGATAGCTGATCCCCATCAAACACTAAGGATGGAAGTTACAATTTGATGGCTTTCAGAAGGCTACAATTTAAAAACTTTCATGTAGATCGATGAAGGTTACAACCTAAAAAATCTTCACAACAACTGATGAAAGTTCTAATTCAACAGCTTTCACAATCAACATCGGGAGTTATAATCTGATGACTCTTATACATCAAGGAGCCAAGGTGAAGATTACAAGATGACGATCTTTGCAACGCTCTGACGAAAGAGATTACAAGCCAACGATCTCTTCAGTTCAAGATGCAGAGCTCATCTCTGCACCCCAGAAGTGAAAACGCAAGTGGACTCATTCTAAAGTCAAAGTGCTGCCAAACGCAGCTTCTAAGCTGTCAATGCAGCTTCCAAACTGCTGCCAACGTAGTTTCCAAAAGTTGTAAACGTAGCTTCCAGACGTTGTAAATGTAGCCTCCAGACGCTATAAACACAACTTCCAAATAGCTGTAAATACTACTTCTAGATGTTGCGTTCAAGCTTCCAAATGCTGTGTTCCAATGTAAAATTCATGCCAGAATGTGGATTTTGCGTTTGACTCGTTCAAACACGAGCTGAACGGTTTCAAAACTATTTCTCACGATCTGAGGGGATCACAACTCCACTCAGAGGAGCGATTTTAGGGGCGGTTACACCCCCTAATCACCTATAATTAGCTGAAAGATTAGTTTAGTTCGGATGGGGGGGATCTTTAAGTATTTTCGGATCTAGAGATCAGCAAAGATCTTGAAGCTTTCTTTAGCAATAGAAAATCTATGGGGGATTTGCTGTTTGGCTTTAAACCCAATTTTTAGTTCAAATTAACTCTGTTATAGAGTTTAAAACTCGTCCTGGGTTCAAAAACTCTGAAGAGTTCTTTTCATACTTGCCACACAAGTTTATATTAATCGTTCCAGCGAGGTGAAACGTCGGATCGTCAACGGAAAGAAAACTCGATGTGAGCATCCGAGGGAAGCATTTCATCGCTACCATGAAGGACCTAAAATTAAACAAATGGGAGAATTTACATCAATTATCTTCTCTTGTGTAATCCGGACTTCAAATTGTAATTGAGATTGAGAGAGTTGTAAACATTCTTTTTCTAAGCAGTTAGAGAGAATAAATCAAATTCAATTCTTTCAATTTTCTTATTGCAAATTTTCCATCAAACAAAAAATGACGACTCTGCTGGGGACGAGCTTTTTCACCGATGAAGAAGTGGTGACGCAATCCGACATCAAGCACGTTGGAATGACCGTCGAAACTCTTATTGTTGAGTTTGATCAAGCCAAGTATGAGAAAGTTCTTTCCTTTGGATCCCTTAGCCCCAAGGCTATGCGCAAGATGTTGGACCCTAGAGAGGGGTGATTAGGGTCACAAGGCTATAATTATGCAATAAAATTAAGACAAGCAATACACAATATGCAAATGCAATCAAAATAGAGGAGATAGCGTTAGGAATCGTTATCCTGTGACGCGCGATGTGTTAACGAGGTTCGGTCCGCTGACCTACGTCCCCGCTCCCCACTCTCGAGGAGAAATCCACTACACAACCCGATTTGGAAGCTGGAACTTCGTCTATACAGCGATCGCCTCACGATCTCACACTACACAATTGATCTCACTAGATCACACTCCCACACAATTGATCTACACAAGATCAAGCTCTAAAAATAGTAGAAATGGTGTAAGAACCCTCTCTTTACAATGTCCCTATGGCAAAGAGAAGATAACACTGAAGCTGGGATGTGAGACACAAACAGAAAACTCAGATGAAAATAGGTTTGAAAATTTTGCTCTGTAAAAACGTTCTTTGAAAAATATCTGAAAGAGCTGGGACAAAGAGGAAGAAGAAGAGGATAGGTTTTTATAAAAAATCACAGCTGTTTAAACCCATAACCAATCCCCCAAAACCTGGAAACAGAACAACGCTGAGATCGTGTGAAATCAGCGCTGAGATCCTGTACCTGATTATCGTTTGAATTATACGGAGCCAGGTCAGAAACTTAGCAAAGGTCCAGAGAGTTTCGCGGTCGACCGATGCGGTCGATCGTGGGAAATTTTTTGCTCACGGTCGATCGCGGCGGTCGACCGTGAATGTTTCTGCTGCCCACTGATGAGTGAGCTCAGGCGCGGTCGACCGTGGCGGTCGACCGTAATCTGATACACTCAAAAAACTAATTTTTGACTAACTTAAAATATTTGTAAAATATTCATTTGACCTCTGAAAATTGTGAAACTTTGTAAAATATTTTTAATACCAAAAACAAATTGTTTGCAAAAGGAATTTTGCAAATAGGTCCTCATACTTGTGAAAAAATAGTATTTTGAGAAATACGTTCAAAACTATAAGTATGAAAATGTGTGTGTTGATATCCCAATAGCTTCAGATGAAATCTAAACTATTTGCCTACATTCTAGCACTAGAGAGAATATAAAACCTAGCTAATATCCTCACGAGAATACAATTCTTGAGTCTTGATATAGCTTGAGTTTTGGATGAAGCTTCTAATTGAATTTGGTGTTCTTGAAATAACGTTGCTTCATCACTATGCCTCCTCCTCCTTTGGATATCATCGTTGTAGCGCATATTCCATCCAATCCTCCATTTGTGGCACTAACAAGCTTGATATATGAATTCACTACATTTACACTCAATAAGCCATTAGTACCGATAATGGTGGTTGTAAAACATCATCAAAACATAAGGGCTAACAATCTCCCCCCTTTTGATGATGACAACCAACCATTATATAAGAGCAAAAATAAATATAGCTTATAGATAGGTGCTCCCCCTATTTATGAGCTCCTCCTAAGTATGTGCAACAAATGAGGAGATTTCTCTCCTCCATTGTCACCATCAAAAATGGGGAAAGAAAAAAATACATGCAAAAATGCAATTAAACAAGCAAGCAAATAGAACTTTCACATATTGCATAAGCCCAAACCATTTCTTATGCGACAAAAATCATCCTCACCAAGAGGCTTAGTAAATATATCCGCTAATTGAGATTTTGTGTCAACAAACACTAGGGATACATCTTGTCTCTCTACATGATCTAAAAGTTCCATTAACATACTTAATGATCCTTTTAACCGCAATTAAATGAGATGCTTTAGGAGAAGCTTGAAAACGTGCTCATGCACACACACTAAACATGATATCGGGTCTACTAGCGGTGAGATAAAGAAGACTACCTATCATACCTCGGTATAGTTTTTGGTCCACATCTTCACCACTCTCATCTGCATCAAGCTTGACACTTGTACTCATGGGAGTAGGCGCATACTTAGAATTCTCCAAATTGAATTTCTTCACCAATTCCTTAGCATACTTGCTTTGAGAAATGAATATCCCATCCTTAGTTTGCTTGACTTGGAGCCCGAGAAAGAATGTAAGCTCTCCCATTATACTCATCTCAAAATGATCTTGCATAATTTTAGAAAATTCCTTGCACAAAGATTCATTAGTAGCACCGAAAATGATATCATCAACATATATTTGAACTAAAATGAAATCATTTTTCCTTTTTCTCACAAAAAGAGTGTTATCAATTGTTCCTTTTGAAAAACCATTTTCAACAAGAAAGCTAGAGAGGCGAGCATACCAAGCTCTAGGAGCTTGTTTCAACCCATATAAAGCTTTTTGAACCCGGTAGACATGATTTGGAAAAACATGATCTATGAAACCGGGGGGTTGCTCAACATATACTTCCTCATCTATAAAACCATTTAAAAAGGCACTTTTAACATCCATTTGAAATAATTTGAAAACTTTAAAGCTAACAAATACCAAAAACATCCTAATAGATTCCAACCTTGTAACCGGTGCAAAGATTTCGTCATAGTCTATGCCCTCCTCTTGATTGTATCCTTGGGCAACCAAACGAGCTTTATTTCTAGTAACAATGTCATGTCCATCAAGTTTGTTTCTAAAAACCCATTTTGTTCCAATTACACTAGCATTGTTAGGTCTAGGAACTAGTTTCCAAACATCATTTCTTTTAAAATGTTTAGTTCCTTATGCATAGCTAAAATCCAAAATTCATCATTTAAAGCATCATTAATCTTTTTAGGCTCTAGTTGAGATAAGAAAGCAACATTACCACACTCACTCAAAGCTTTTGAGCGAGTAACAACTCCTTTTGAAGGGCTCCCAATAACTCAAAGCTTTTGAGCGAGTAACAACTCCTTTTGAAGGGCTCCCAATAATTTGTTCCTTTGGATGGTTCGATGTGAATTTCCAAGCTTTAGAAAGCTCAACTTGTTCATGAGCATTGGAGCTATCGACATCCTTTTGTGCTTCTATAGAGGGTGTATTATTGATTTGTAAAAGGTCCAATCCTCCCTCAACATCATCATCATCATCTTTCCTAGGTAAAACAACTTGAGAACCAACATTAGTCTCATCAAAAGTAATGTTTATAGATTCTTCAACAACGAGAGTTCATTTGTTGAAGATCCTATAAGCCTTACTTCGAGGTGCATAACCTAAGAAAATACCAACATCAATTTTGGAATCAAATTTGTCATGATGATCTTTTGTATATAGAATAAAACATTTGCAACCAAAGATACGAAAATAACCAATAAAAGGAGTTTTTCATAAAAAGTTCATAAGGAGTTTTCTTAAGCTTTGGTCTAATTAAAAGATGATTTAAAACATGGCAAGCCATATTGACGGCTTCCGCCCAAAAATATTTTGGCAAATCAAAAAGAATTTAGCATAGTGCGTGCCATCTCTTGTATGATGCGATTTTTTTGTTTAACAACACCATTTTGTTGTGGTGTTCTAGGAGCGGAAAACAAGTGAGTTATACCATGATGGGCACAAAATTCATAGAAAAAATCATTTTGAAATTCACCTCCATGATCACTTCTTATTTTAACAACTTTCAAATCTTTTTCATTTTCAATCCTTTTGACATGATTAGAAAATTCTTCAAAACAATCACTTTTATTTGCAAGAAATATTGTCCATGTAAAACGAGAAAAATCATCAATAATCACAAATACATAGTGTTTGCCTCCAAGAGAGGTAACACGCATAGGACCAAATAAATCAAGATGAAGTAATTGCAAAGGTTTAGAAATCGATACCTCATTGATGGATTTGAAAGAAGATTTTGTTTGTTTACCTTTGGCACAATCTTCACATATGGTATCTTTGATAAAGTGCAAGTTAGGTAACCCTTTTACAAGATTTCTCTTAGACAACTTTGATATCAAATCCATGTTTGCATGATTTCTCTTAGACAACTTTGATATCAAATCCATGTTTGCATGTCCAAGCCTCTTATGCCAAATCCAAGGGTTTTCATCAATTGCCGCAAGGCACTTCACATCTTGATTCACTAATTCATTCATCTCAAAAATGTACACATTAAATTTGCGATTAGCAAAAAAAGCAATTTTTCCATTCATACTAATAATGCATTTGTCCGGTTTAAAGGAAATATCAAAACCTTTATCACTCAATTGGCTAATCCTAAGAAGATTATGATTCAAACCATTAACCAAATAAACATCTTCAATAACGGGTGAAGGTTTCTTACCAATAGAACCAATACCAATAATTTTACCTTTCTCACCACCACCGAAGGAGACGCTACCTCCTTTAATCCTTGATAGGGTTACAAATAACTCTTTGTTGCCCATCATATGATGAGAGCAACCACTATTAAGGTACCACATCTCTTTACGTCATTACCGTGATGTCCCCTACAAGAGAGGAAGGTGTAGTAACTTTAGGTACCCAAATCTTGGGTCCTTGGTGGTTAGTGAACTTGGTACCTTTGGGTACCCATGTTAATCCATAAAATTCATAATTATCTTTAATTCTACAATGAGTAGAAATATGACCATGTTTCATGCAATATGTGCACACAAAATTTTTTTTGTATGTATGAGTATGAGAGCCATGAAACCTATTTCTACCATGGTGATGATGATTAGCATAAGCATGAGTAGGTCTAATCCTACCATTCTCAATTTCTAGTCTTTCAATCTTGAATCTTAATTGCTTATTCTCGAAATCAAGATCTCCTAGCAATTCATCTTTTAGAGCAAGAGAGGTTTCTAGTTGTTCTAGTTTCACATCACAAGAAGCATGCAACTTTTTAAAAGAAGAGAATTCCTTAGACATTCTTTTAAATTCAATGTTCAATTCTTCTAGAGCCGTAGCTAGATCACATTGCATGTAAAAGGATTCACTCTCGGTGTCGGATATTACCTCATGTTCAAGGGCCATGAAGCAAACGTTGGGATCATGAAGAGCAAGTTTAGCTCCTTCTTCATTACTATCCGAATCACTTGGTTCGGATTCCTCCCATCCGGCATACATAGCCTTCTTCTTCTTGTATTTCATGTACTTCTCCTTGAGCCTTGGGCAATCCTTAGCGATATGGCCTGGTTCGTTGCATTCAAAGCATTTTCCTACACGTGAAGGAAATTTGTTGTTAGATCGTGGGTTAAATTTCTTGTTCATTTTTATGAGTCTAGAAATTCTTCTAGAGAGATGAGCCACTTCTCTAGAAAAATTAACTTCACTATGGTCTTCAATTTTGGTGATGGCTCCTCAACATCCCGTGAGGGCACTTCCTCCTTTTCCTTTCCCTTGAGCTTCTTCTCATGAACCTTGAGCTTGCCGATGAGGCCATCGAGAGGTAGAGTGGTAAGGTCATGAGCTTCTTCTATCGCCGTCGTCTTGGGTTCCCACATCGGAGTCAATGAGCGAAGAATCTTGTAGTTCGTCTCTTGAATAGTTAATTTTCTTATCAAGACCATGTAATTCATTGATAATGTTAGTGAAGCGAGAAAACTTAGCATCAATTGATTCATTTGGAAGCATTTGAAACAACTCATATTCATGCATGAGCCCACTAATCTTGGATTCCTTAACTTGGGGGGTTCCTTCATGTGTGATACACAATTTTACCCATATTTCGTATGCGGTTGCACACGTTGAAACTCTATTGTATTCATTTGGGGAAAGACCACAAATTAAGGCGTTCATAGCCTTAGCATTGAGATTAGCTTGGTGCCTTTCTCCATCGGTCATAGTCCTAACTTTGGGCTTTTCTACATATTTTTTCTCTATGAGTTCTAGGATGTCAAGGTCAATGCAACGAAGATAAATCCTCATCCTAGCCTTCCAATAAACAAAATTACTACCGGTGAAAAGTGGTGGTCTAGTGGTGGATTGTCCCTCTAGCATATGCACATTCATTGAAGCCTCCATAAGATCTTTTCTCTAAGGTGATTAAACCAAAAACTAATATAGAGACCAAGCTCTGATACCAATTATTGGACCCTAGAGGGGTGGTGATTAGGGTCACAAGGCTATAATTATGCAATAAAATTAAGATATGCAAAACACAATATGCAAATGCAATCAAAATGGAGGAGATAGGGTTAGGAATCATTATCCTGTGACGCGCGATGTGTTAACGAGGTTCGGTCCGCTGACCTACGTCCCCGCTCCCCACTCTCGAGGAGAAATCCACTACACAACCCGGTTTGGAAGCCGGAACTTCGTCTACACAGCGATCGCCTCACGATCTCACACTACACAATTGATCTCACTAGATCACACTCCCACACAATTGATCTACACAAGATCAAGCTCTCAAAATAGTAGAAATGGTGTAAGAACCCTCTCTTTACAATGTCCCTATGGCAAAGAGAAGATAACACTGAAGCTGGGATGTGAGACACAAACAGAAAACTTAGATGAAAATAGGTTTGAAAATTTGCTCTGTAAAAATGTTCTTTGAAAAATATCTGAAAGAGCTGTGACAGAGAGGAAGAAGAAGAGGATAGGTTTTTATAGAAAATCATAGCTGTTTAAACCCATAACCAATCCCCCAAAACCTGGAAACATAACAACGCTGAGATCGTGTGAAATCGGCGCTGAGATCCTGTACCTAATTACCGTTTGAATTATACGACGGTCGACCGGACTTTTTCGCGGTTGACCGCGAGCCAGGTTAGAAACTTACCAAAGGTCCAGAGAGTTTCGCGGGCGACCGGCCAGGTTAGAAACTTACCAAAGGTCCAGAGAGTTTCGCGGTCGACCGATGCGGTCGACCGTGGGAAATTTTTTGCTCACGGTCGACCGTGAATGTTTCTGCTACCCACTGACGAGTGAGCTCAGGCGCGGTCGACCGTAATCTGATACACTCAAAAAACTGATTTTTGACTAACTTAAAATATTTGTAAAATATTCATTTGACCTCTAAAAATTGTGAAACTTTGTAAAATGTTTTTAATACCAAAAATAAATTGTTTGGAAAAGGAATTTTGCAAATAGGTTCTCATACTTGTGAAAAAATAGTATTTTGAGAAATACGTTCAACACTATAAGTATGAAAATGTGTGTGTTGATATCCCAATAGCTTCAGATGAAATCTAAACTATTTTCCTATATTCTAGCACTAGAGAGAAAATAAAACATAGCTAATATCCTCACGAGAATACAATTCTTGAGTCTTGATAGAGCTTGAGTTTTGGATGAAGCTTCTAATTGAATTTGGTGTTCTTGAAATAACGTTGCTTCATCATTATGCCTCCTCCTCCTTTGGATATCATCGTTGTAGCGCATATTCCATCCAATCTTCTATTGTGGCACTAACAAGCTTGATATATGAATTCACTACATTTGCACTCAATAAGCCATTAGTACCGATAATGGTGGTTGTAAAAAATCATCAAAACATAAGGGCTAACACAAGATCCATAAAGTCTCCAAAGAGACTAAAGCTCTAACTGCTCCAATTGTAGCTGAATCGCCCAAGGAAGACCTCTCCTTTGGGCCAGATTGCTCAAACAGCCCCTCCTCTGATGGAGTGGGCTCAGCTTCAGCCAAACTCGGGCCAAGACAATGGGTATCGGGTCGCAAGAGGTCCATTGAGGCGACAAACTTGATCGGGACAGATGGTGACATTACTACAAAGGTCCTAAAGCATGCTAAGAAGAACACCGCTATACGAAGGAGGAGATCCCTACGACGAGCACATCTCCGAGAATGCTGATCCTCAAGTCAACATGAGCTTCGTGTTTGTGAGCCTAAACGTGACCCTGTGCCCTGCGTTTCTGCTTCAGAATGCAAGCCTCACGTCTATGAGCCCAAACATAGGCTCTGTGTGAATAAGAATGAACACAGCCCTCAGTGACGTATTGTACAATCAAAATGCAACCTTCAGGGGTGCGTTCCATAAACTGAACGCAACTCTCAGGAGTATGTTTCTCAAGCTGAACGTAACTCTCAAACATGCATTTCAGAACCAAAATGTAGATTTCGTGACTGCATTTCACCAGCAAAGCCTGGACCTCAGGTATGCGTTTGGGTAATGAAATCTAATACAGAATCCGGTGTATACCGTGGAGCTTCGGAGCGCTACCCCAAACCCCACTGGGGTATTGTCCACCCCCAGACCCTTCGGCTAGGGGCGCACCACCCCCTGGACCCCTAGTTCGCTGACCAGTCAGCGAGACCCCTGAATACTCTGTGTAGTGTGACTAGATTGAGGGGTGGATATAAGAAGTCCATGGATTCAAGGCATCTCAACCAAATCCATGTTCACCAAGAGCTAGTCATGTCCAATTATGGCAGAGGGTTCCAATTCCAACCTCACGATCAGTGAGTAATTCTTCTCGAGTCTTTGCAATAGACTTGAAAGAGTTCATATCAAGAGAAAGACCGACACGAGTCACTCGTTTATGCCAATATGAATGACTGATTTCTACGGTCCTCTTGGGATCTTAATGTTGCTCACATGCGGCCAAACCATTAGTATTCGACTAATTAACAAACATTGCTTTGCGCAACCAACGACGATGTTCGCACATGAAGAAGATCTCGGAGGATGAATACCTTGGGGTTGCTTCCAACATGATCGGTAGAGGGAAGTCAGTAATCCTTAGTCCCGATGAGTCAGAGAAAGATCAGTCTCCTGACTTAAAAGACCACATGAATATGTCTGATTGAATTTATCAACATACTCATACTCGGAAGGGGGCCATACCACCCGTCGATTATCGAAAGCTGACTAAAGGAATTGGGTCCAATGATGAACATTCAGCCATCACATAATCCCAATCCTCTAGTTCTTTCGAAGGACATGAGAGCCCTGCTTATATAACGGGAAACTATGAAGATCTCGTGAAGAGACTTGATAAGAAGGAGGCCATGCTCAAAGCACAACAGAGGACCATCAATGAACTCCAGATCCTGATGACTCAATATGTCGTAGACAAAGCTAAATCTCAGAAGACGGATTCGCCATCCAGGCTTAAAGAAGAAGAACATCTTCATCCCAACCTCCCAAAAACAACATGAAGGAAAAAGTGATCGAGAGTTCTGATCAAGAAGCTCATCACATAGAATCCTCCTCTAAGGATGGGAGAGAGACTGAGAACGTGCAGAATCTCCAGTCTTGAAAAATGGAAGAGTTGGAAGCCCGCCTCAATGCCATGGTCAACAGAAGCGAGCTCCAAGATGAGGGAGTTGTCAGGCCCTATCCTGCCGAATGAGATACAACCCCTTATCCTCCAAAGTTTAAAGTCCTGACGCTACAAACTTTTGACAGCACGTGATCACCGAATCAATATATATATCATTTCAAGTCACAGACTGAGAATATGATATCAAACGATGTCATACTGGCTTGATTGTTCATTGGCACCCTCAAGGGGGTTACCTTTGAATGGTTCATGAAACTATCTGCGGGATGTATCTAAAAGTGGGCGGATCTAGAGAGACTCTTCCTATCAAGATTCTTTAAAGAGGATACATAAGTCTCCATCCATACCCTTATCGCTACTAAGCAGAAGAAGAGGGAGTCTATTAAAGCCTTCGTCAAGAGGTTCCGAAGCATAGCTCTCCAATGCTCGTCAGGTATAACACAGTTTACCCTAGTGGAGACCTATCGACACAACTTGCAGACCAACCTTCTAGCACAAATGAGGGTTGCAGAATACCATTCTTGAAGATGACTAATCTCTCAAGGTGAACAAGCTCAAAAAATTATTGTCATGGTCATGGCTGAAGAACAAAGTATGCAGGATCAACCTGAGTAATGGGACCAAGCCTAATCTTCCCAATCAGAAGGGGAAGAAACTACAGTCACTGAAGCCAATCCTCTTCAATAAGATGGTGGGTCCACAAAACTATTAAGTTAATAAGACACCTCTGATAGTCCATTCTCTCCTAATTCTCCTGTCAATCCTCTTCAATAGGATGGTAGGTTCACAAAACTATCATGTTAATAGTTACCTTCGATAGTCCATCAACTTATCAATCTTCTTTAATAGGATGGTAGGTCCACAAAACTATCATGTTAACAGTTACCTCTGATAGTCCATCAACTTGTCAATCTTCTTCAATAGGATGGCAGGTCCACAAAACTATCACGTTAACATTTACCTCTGATAGTCCATCAATTTGCTAATTCTCTTTAATAGGATGACAGATCCATAAAACTATAACGTTAACAGTTGCCTCTGATAGTCCATCAACTTGCCAATCCTCTTCAATAGGATGTCAGGTTCACAAAACTATCACGTTAATATTTACCTCTTATAGTCCATCAATTTGCCAATCCTCTTCAATAGGATGGCAGATCCACAAAACTATCACATTAATATTTACCTCTGATAGTCCATCAACTTGCTAATTCTCTTCAATAGGATGGTAAGTCTACAAAACTATCATGTTAATATTTACCTCTGATAGCCAAACTCTTCAGCTAGCAGCCTGCCGTGGGACGTGCCTCTATTCCAATCATAGTCATTACACTCCAATGTCACTAAATGACTTGATGGATAGTGGTCCACTAGGCGATGTGCCCTGTCTACCCATTTGCCCCCTCCACTTGTTCAAGACTGAGGGTTGGTTTATTTATTGTCCACCGGATTATAAGTAATAAAATTTCTAAGTTGTCATGTTCAAAAAGACGCCTCTGTCAACTGCAAAATTCTTCTCCTGTTAAGTCTTAATCAAGACTAGGGGTTGGTTACTTGGAATACATTGGATTAAGAGTAACGAATCTTTCATATCGTCGAGTTAATATTATACTTCTGACTATCATCATTCCCACAGAGTATGAATTCAGTTTGCATCACTCCCAATCTGTCATATTAATATCACACCTCTAACAATTCACTTATCAATCCTCTTCAATAGGATGATAAGTCCATAAAATTGCCCCGATCGTAACAAATTCCTGTCACGTTAATATCACACCTCTGATAATTCACTTACTAATCCTCTTCAATAGGATGATAAGTCCACAAAGTTGCTCCAATCGCAACAAATTCATGTCATGTTAATATCATACCTCTGACAAAATCAACTTATCGACTCTCTCCAATAGAGCGATAAGTCCTCAAAGTTGCTCCGATCGCAACAAACTTCTGTCACGTTAATATCACACCTCTGACAATCCACTTATTGACTTTTTTCAATAGAGCGATAAGTCCTCAAAGTTGTTCTGATCGCAACAAATTCCTGTCATATTAATCCCATACCTCTAACAAGATTAACTTATCGACTCTCGTCAATAGAGCGATAGGTCCTTAAAGTTTCTCCGATTATAACAAATTCCTATCATGTTAATCCCACACCTCTGACAAAATTAACTTATCCACTCTTCTTTCCAATAGAGCGATAAGTCCTCAAGGTTGTCCCGGTTGCAACATATACCCACCAAGTTAATATCACACCTCTGACGACAAAATCAACTTATCGACTCTCTTCAATAGAGCAATAAACCCATAAAATACTGTTAGGTTAACATCACACTTCTAACAGTCAAACCCCCCAATGAACTTGTTAATCCTTTTTCAACAAGAATAGCAAGTTTTTATTATAAAATCCCTAAAAGATTAAAGATTTTCTGGAATTATCCTAGTGATAATGAAGAAAATTTCTGAATTTTACTCTAAGTGAAAATTCATGCTAAGTTAATACTATACCTTTGGTACTTCCAACTTTCTTTCAGTATTTCAAGTGAAAACCTAACACAGAAAGAAATAGCGACAAATCCTACGTATTCAACATCGTGACAGGTTGTTATTAATAACGCTGAATCCATGCCTTACACGCATGAAGGACTTAATCTCGATCCCTAAATAGAGATAAGTCTGCATCTAACTCATATTACCGGATAGCACATTCCCGTGAAAATGGCAAAGCCCACGTATTCAACATCGTGACAGGTTGTTATTAATAATGCCAAAATCCATGTCTTATACGTATGGAGGACTTTTTCTCAATCCCTAAATAGAGATAAGTCTGCATCTAACACATTCTACCGGGTAGCGTATTCCCGTGAAAATGGCAGAGCCCACGTATTCGACATCGTGGCAGGTTATTATTATTAACACTAGAATCCATGCCTCACACGCCTGGGGGACATTATCTCGATCCCTAATTAGAGATAAGTCTATGCCTAACACACGTTGTCGGGTAGTCCAGTCTCGTGAAATTGACCAAGTCTATGTATTCGGCATCATAGCACTAAGTCTAAGAGAGTTTATTCTTTTAGCACAACATTACATATGGAACAGACTTAGACAATCAACATGCTAGCCCGACTCAAACGGTAGTCGGTAAAGGCTTATCCAATCCGTTGATGGCTGAGGGTTTGCTAAAAATTCTATGAATGTTTACAAGCCCATCAACTGAATAGATGTAATCCATGACGTGACGTTTGAGAACTTCTGCTCGTGAGTAGCTTGTACCGTCGCTACAGTTTCTCTTTGAAGCTCAGGTCCTGTGTGGCAAATCTTTTCAACTAAGATGCCTTCGAAGCGGGTACAGAGAATAACTCCTTTATGATAAGAAATCAACAGCTCCAAGATCAGAGTTGAGATACAAAATATTTTAAAAATTCATCCCAGTCAACCGCGAACTTTCGAAAACTTTGGAGGGGGTTCTGTAGACTGTCTAAAAATTACTACAGATAGTTGATCCCTATCAAACATTAAGGATAGAAGTTACAATTTGATGGTTTTCATAAGGCTACAATTTAAAAACTTTCATGTAGATCGATGAAGGTTACAACCTGACAATCTTCACAATAACTGATGAAAGCTCTAATTTAACAGCCTTCACAATCAACATCGGGAGTTACAATCTGACGACTCTCATACATCAAGGAGCTAAGGCGAAGATTACAAGATGACGATCTTTGTAACGCTCTGACGAAAGAGATTACAAGCCAACGATCTCTTCAGTTCAAGATGCAAAGTTCATCTCTGCACCCCAGAAATGAAAACGCAAGTAGCCTCATTCTAAAGTCAAAGCACTGCCAAACGCAGCTTCCAAGCTACCAATGCAGCTTCCAAACTGGTGCCAACATAGTTTCCAAAAGTTACAAACGCAGCTTCCAGACGTTATAAACGCAGCCTTCAGACGCTATAAACACAGCTTCTAAATAGCTGTAAACACAACTTCTAGATGTTGTGTTCAAGCTTCCAAATGTTGTGTTCCAATGCAAAATTCATGCCAGAACACAGATTTTGCATTTGACTCGTTCAAACACGAGCTGAACGGTTTCAAAACTGTTTCCCATGATCTGAGAGGATTACAACTCCACTCAGGAGTGATTTAAGGGGCGGTTACATCCCATTAGCCCCACAAAGGAGCGATTTTAGGGGCGGTTACACCCCCTAATTGCCTATAAATAGCTGAAAGATCAGTTTAGCTCAGATCGGGGGGATCTTTAAGCATTTTCGTATCTAGAGATTAGCAAAGGTCTTGAAGCTTTCTTCAGCAACAGAAAATCTATAGGGGATTTGCTGCTTGGCTTTAAAACTGATTTTTGGTTCAAATTAACTCTGTTACAGATTTTAAAACTCGTCTTGAGTTCATAAACTCTGAAGAGTTCTTTTCATACTTACCACGCAAGTTTACATTAATCGTTCTAGCGAAGTGAAACGGCGGATCGTCAACGGAAAGCAAACTCGATGCGAGCATTCGAGGGAAGCATTCCGTCGCTACCATGAAGGACCCAAAATTAAACAAAGGGGAGAATTTACATCAATTCTCTTCTCTTTTGTAATCGGAAATTCAAATTGTAATCGAGATTGAGAGAGTTGTAAACGTTCTTTTTCTAAGTAGTTAGAGGGAATAAATCAAATTCAATTCTTTTAATTTTCTTATTGTAAATTTTCCAACAACTACAGAGCCTCCTCCATTTTTTAGCCTTCCCCTGGCTCTCCTCTAGCTCTCACCTGAGCTTGTCGACATCGGTAGCACTCAAGACCACCATCCCAGCAGCTTGCTCCGAACCGGCCTCTTTGTCAGTCCTCAGGGAATTGACCTCCTCGAGAAGCTTGTGATATGCGGTATAGAGCCGTTCCATCCAATTGTATAGCTCATTCTCCACTAAAGAACCTCGAATAAGATAGCTCCGAAGGCAGTGGTGGAGACCGATATCGGGTACATCTTCCAGATATTTCTCATCTTGAGGAAGTCGAAACTGATCGACCGCCCTTGACTGGATCCGATGAGACCCAAGGACAGCCCTGTGACCATAAAGATGGCGTTTAGGCTCGAAGTGAAATTCGGGTTCGGACTCCACTCTATGTCAATCGTTGTATCCAGTAAGTCCGATGAGGTACCTCCTCATCTTATCCCACTCTTCCTATCCAACATCGACAACCCTATGGAGGAAGGGATATTCCAACCCAGCAAGAGGCACCATCTCCTCTTCGACCAACTCCTTCCCTCGACAAGTCGATTCGCATTCTCGGCCGGACGATTCCCCTCCCCCAGTTAAAGTTCTGGCTTTGGCTCCCTCTTCTTGAGGAGCCGCGACTGGTTCTCTCGAAGACGACCTATCCAAATGGACGACACTTGCCTCAGTCAGCTCGGCCACCACCTGTACCCGCTGTTCCTCATCCTCCCCTTGAGTCGCTTATTCTATGTACCTCCGCCTCGGTCTTTGAACAAGGGAGGGAGCAGGCTCCTCCTTGACTGCTTCAGCCCCTATTAGAGGAATGTCTTGATGACGACGCTTTGCGAGCCTAGCAGACGCTTTGTGAGCCTAGCAGACGGCTCTTCCTGTGGGATCAACCAAAGGAGCCGTAGGCGCCGCTATCGCCTCTCCCATTCCTACAATGAGAGATGAGGCCGTATCATAGTCTTTGTCAATGAAAGACAAGACTAATGTATGCGTATAAAACTGCCTATAGGTCCCTACGAACGGCTCAGTGCTAAGAAAAGACGATGAACATCATAATCTAAGTCACAGGAGCTCAGTGCTAAGAAAAGACGATGAACATCATAATCTAAGTCACAGGAGCTTGATTAATGTCGACAAACATATGAAGTGGGTTGACGAACTATGTGAAGCAACAGAGTTTCAGAATAATGAGGATACGAACGGATCGGGAACCCCGTGTCACTTACAAAAGATGAAATACTCTTCGTGTCTCATTTATTCCACAGATGATCTAATCATTGGATCTTATAGAACTCCTCATCTTCTTTCCAACGCACTTTGAATCGCTTAAATCCGAGTTCGGATGAAAAAGTTATGGCGAAAATGGACAAGTGTGCAAAACAAAATGTCTCAGCCCGAGCCGAGACACCCAAATGTGTCTTGGAACTTGTGGAGCTATTTTGACCATGATCCCATTTGAATCTGAAGAAACTCAAAACAGGAAAGTTGTAGATATTTTTGTCAACTTTCTAACCCATCTATAATCAGGTCATTTGGAGGTCATATAAGGAAGTTATGCCTAAAATAGTGCCGAGACACCCAGAGGTGTCTCGGCCTGGCCGAGCCACCTGGCCGAGCCAGCTCGGATCTGGGCCCAGATCTGGGCCCAGATCCGGGCCCAGATCCGCTTTCAATGCCTATAAATAGAGGGCTGTAGGCTCATTTTCAAAAGGTTGGAAAATTTGGAGAGGCGAAGCCCTGCTGGATTCAAGACTCGGAACTTAAAAAGATCCAAGCTTTGGGACTTCGAGGACTTGTTCATCCAGATCTGGTGCTCGACGATCGTCAACGCCAAATAAGACAGGTGTTCGAGAGGACCGGATCTCAGATCTACGCAGGCATACTCCGGATCAAAGCTTGGCCTTTGATCCCGAGATTTGGACGATTATTTCCTTGGTGAACTAATCCTCCCCGGCTATTATTTCCTTGGTGAAATAATACCCGTCGTACTACGTAGATCCGACCGGATCTAGATCTCGCGGTGGTCCACGGATAAACCCCGGCGCAGGCAAAGAACCCACAAAGCGAGTGACCGCAAACAAGAGCTCACGATTTGTTCGATAAAAGGAGAAAGTTATAATATTTTTCTTTATTTTTGATTTCGTTGTAACCGGATCTTATAAAAAGACCGGATCTTTGTAACTCAAAAAGTTGTTATTTAAAGATAGCAATGGAATCAATAATGAAGAAAGACACGATTTTTCCCGCGAACAATCTGGCGACCACAGTGGGAATGAAGTTATTGGAAGATGACGAGAAGGATTTGTACGACGACTACACTAAGTATAGTAGATTGTCATTTATTCTTCAACTGATGCATATTAAGACCCTGAGCGGAATGATAGATAAATATCTTCAAATGCTTCTTAATTTACTACGTAAGGTAATTCCAGACGTAGAGAATAGCATACCAGGAAAGTGTTATGATGTGAATAAGATTATTAGTGCTGTGGGTTTAGATTACAATAAGATCGATTCTTGTCCTAATGATTTTTTCCTGTATTATAAGGATAATAAGAAACTTGTAGAATGTCCAAAGTGTGGAGTTTCTCATTAGAGAAAGAATACGCAAACTTCAACACGAAAGCCACATCAGTGAAGCAATAGAAGAAAATTCCAGCGAAGGTGCTCCGACATTTTCTCCTAGTGCCTTGGTTACAGTGGCTCTATATGACAAAAGACACAGCTAAATATATGTGGTGGCATAAGGAAGGGCATGTAGATGAGAGAAAACTAAGACATCCAATAGATATAAAGGTATGAGAGCATGTGGATCAAACTTTTCCCTCATTTGCCACAGAGTGCGAGAATGCCAGACTTGGTCTATCTAGTGATGCATTCAACCCATTTGGCATTATGAGTTTGAGATAGTCTACTTAGCCAATTGTGTTAATGCCTTATAATTTGCGTTTCGAGGCGCGTGACTCTCGAAAGTCCGAAGAAGGTAATTCGCTCTCAGAAGGAAACGTTATCGTCTGGTGATGACTATGACGTTATACCTGAGAAATCGTGCTGACACGCGATAGATTACCCAGACCTTCAAACCGATGAGTTGTACTATCGAGATGGGAGCACGAGGAAAACCAAAAAGAGGAGTCCTAGAGGATTAGAAACTCAATGCCCCTGTTCCAAGCTCATTCGGGCGGTATTGTCTGAGTACAGCTGCATTAGGGCGGTCCCCGAAAGAGTTTTAGTTTTCGAACGGCTCAGTACCGAAACGCCAAAACCAAGGCTTAGGCATTTCCGACGAAGGAGAGCGGTAGTTGAAGAAGGAGAATTCCCGAAGGTCACCACTAATATGACCAGCAAGGAGACATCGACACAGGTTAATCTCAAGTCGTTTCTGGAAGCGTCCCGGCGTGTAACCCGTCTACAGTCCGGAGCCATTAAGCGAGGAACTTATGGTAGGGTTCAGACAAGATTACCTTCCGAAGATGAAGAATCGGATGCCTGCTCTGCGGTTGCATCGGATAATACAGTCTCCAGTGAAGGGCAACCCCGCGAATCACTGATGATAAGCGCGGAACAAGTGGCCAAAATGCTCGAGGAAGCCATGGCTAAACAGCAAGAGAGCTTCAAGCACGAAATGCAGATGGCCATGCAGAGTATGAGAGAAATGCATGACCAACAAATCCAAGCACTGACAAACCAGCGAGGCGAGCAAAGTCATCGCAACCAGATTAATCTAGAAGATGAGGACACAGGTGCGAATGAAACTCATAACGCCAATGTTCCTCCCGTCAATGCAGGGGGTGGTAACGAGAATGCTGGCGAAGATACAAGTGAAAACTTGAAGATCAAAAACCTCGAGAGCAAAATTAATACATTGATTTCCGCTCAAGAGATTAAGAAGACGGGCATTCCTTGTCCATACCCATGAGAATGGGAATCGATCCCCTATCCGACGAAGTTCAATCTGATCAACTTCACGCCGTTTGATGGGAAGGGTTCACCCACTCAGCATTTGATTTACTTCAAATCGCACTTGGGTGTTATCTCTGGTAATGAGCCTCTGATGGTACAGTCCTTCGTTGGCACTCTTCGCGGAGCCGCTTTCGATTGGTATCGCCGCCTCAAGCCAAGAAGCGTGAATAGCTGGGATGACATGGAGACCAAATTCCTCGCTAAATTCTTCGACGACGACACCGAGATATCCATCGGAACGTTGCTCGATGAGAAACAAAAGGACGGGGAGCTAGTCGATACCTTCGTCAAGAGGTTCCGAAACAAGGCGATGAACTGTCGGGACCCGATCACTGAGGAGTTCATTCTCCAGACTTGCCACAACAACCTCTCTTTAGATGTGTTGGAAGCAATGGGAACAGCACCGTCTGACACTTAGAAAGACTTGAAGGTACGCGGTGAACAAGCCGAACGCTTCCTCCGAAGGAAGAAGACCGAGAGGAACCGACCGACGGCTAATCCTCCGAACTCGAACTTTGCCTCTCGTGGTAAAGGCAAATCACCTGCAGCTGCTGTTGATGCTAATCAAACGTCGCAACAGCAATCCCGGAGACAGCAGAAGACTTCGGATCTGTCGGACCTAGTTCCACAAGGGAAGCTGGGGGTGGATTATTCATGTATCGGGAAGTTCCCGAAAGAATACCACGGGTGATATTCTTAGGGATAACCCAATCACTATAAAAGTGATAAGTAAAACATCCACATTTAAACTCTAAATGTCGGAATGTTTTCCATTATTGTTATCAAATTCACTAATTCTCATGAGTTATCTTGTTGAGACGAGATTCGATCCTTTTGACAGATTAATCTTTCCTCACAAAAATCCCCCACTGATCAAGTCAATTGACGGTGGGTCCACTAAATTTTCTGTCCGCCAATTCATGGCAATTTCCAAAGCTTGACGTGTTAAGTCCTGATTACTTAACGTCAAAACCCTTCATCGAGTGGCCAGTACAAACCAGTATTTCTACTGCTACTTGTATTCCACTCCCTTTGCTTTCAGGTCAAACCTTCCTATAGTTAGGACCAAAACCAAAATCCCCTCTCGATTCCTTCAATGAACGAGAGGCACACAAATCGAGCGATCAAACCTTCTTACAGTTAGGATCGTTTTAAACCTCCCACTTGGTCAAACCTTCCTACAGTTAGGACCAAAACCACGATTCATTCTCGATAAACGAGAAATTCATCTTTAGTTCGGTAATCAAACCTTCCGACAGTTAGGGTTATCTGAATCTTTTCGATTCTTGGAGTGGAGATCCCACTCTCAGTTTCACCTTTCCGGATTCTGGGGGTGGAGATCCCACCTCGAGTCTCCTTTCCAACTGGAAATAGAATATAAATTTCTTCCTTTCCAGAATCAAGGAATAGAATATAAAATTCTTCCTTCCTTGTATTCGGGTTCGCCTTCACCCTAAAAGAAGACCGGGAAATAGAATATAAAATTCTTCCTTTCCCACACCAACCCTTTTCCAAGAATTTAGGATTCATCATAGGAAGTTTATCCCGAATCCTAAGCAGGGATAAGTCTGCGCCTAACACGCGCTGCCGGTTTAGTCTTTTTCCATAGAAAAAGACACCAGAGCTCGATTCTGAGGTATTCTATCCTGAAACCTAAGCAAGGATAAGTCTGCACTTAACCCGCACTGCCGGTTAGTTCTTAACCATTAAAAAGAACACCTGTTCACATATTCAACATTGTGGCATGTTGTTATTAATAACACCAAAATCCATGCCTTACACGCATGGGGAATTTCATCCTGAATCCTAAGAAATGATATGCCGACGCCTAACACGTGTCGCCGGTTTAGTCTTTCTCCGAAGAAAAAGACACCAGAGTTTGATTCTGGGGAATTTTATCCCGAAACCTAAGTAGGGATAAGTCACCGTCTAATACACGTTACAAAAAGACACCAGAGTCCGATTCTGGGGTATTTTATCCCGAAGCCTAAGGAGGGATAAGTCAACGTTTAATACACGTTGCTGGGTAGCCTATTCCCATAACAATGACGAAGTCTACATATTCGAAGTTGTAGCATCAAGTCTAAGGGAGTTCATTCCTTTAGCACAACGTCACATGCGGAACGGACTTAAGACAATCCGCATGTAAGCCCGATTCAAACGGTAGTCGGTAAGAGCACGTCAAATCCGTTGAAGGCTGAGGATTTGCCAAAAATCCTAAGTCAACGTCTCATACACGTTGCTGTTTAGTCTTTTCACAGGAGAAAGACGAAGTCTACGTATTCAATATCGTAGCACTAAGAGCGTTAACTCTCTTAGCACAACGTCACATGCGGAACGGATTTAGACAATCCGCATGTAAGCCCGATTCAAACGGTAGTCGGTAAGAGCACGTCAAATCCGTTGAAGGCTGAGGATTTGCCAAAAATCCTAAGTCAACGTCTCATACACGTTGCTGTTTAGTCTTTTCACAGGAGAAAGACGAAGTCTACGTATTCAATATCGTAGCACTAAGAGCGTTAACTCTCTTAGCACAACGTCACATGCGGAACGGATTTAGACAATCCGCATGTAAGCCCGATTCAAACGGTAGTCGGTAAGAGCACGTCAAATCCGTTGAAGGCTGAGGATTTGCCAAAAATCCTAAGTCAACGTCTCATACACGTTGCTGTTTAGTCTTTTCACAGGAGAAAGACGAAGTCTACGTATTCAATATCGTAGCACTAAAAGGGTTAACTCTTTTAGCTTAACGTCACATGCGGAACGGACTTGAACAATCCGCATGCTAGCCCGACTCAAACGGTAGTCGGTAAAGGCTCATCAAACCCGTTGATGGCTGAGGGTTTGCCAAAAATCCTATAAATGCGAGGGTCACTGACGCATCAGCTTCATTAGTTGGTCTCGTGACTTGAGCATCCTACGACGTTCGAAACCCTAGGGTCGACGCCAGTCAACGCGTAACCCTAGGTCAACGCCAATCAATGCGTTGCGACCAAACTTAAAACGTACGACGTTCGAAACCCTAGGTCAACGCCGGTCAACGCGTAACCCTAGGTCAACGCTGATCAATGCGTTGCAATGAAAGAATCAATACTCCGAAAAATATACGAGTATAAACTGCTTCTTAAGACTCCAATAAACATATGAGTATAAACTGTGTCAGACGCCGGACAATGCGTCGCAATGAAGCTTGGACGCCGGACAACGCGTCACAATGAAGCTCAAACGCCGGACAACGCGCCGCATATATGGACTCAACAATCGATGGTCAGTTCTATGTTGAACCAACAAATACGAGCTAAAGATCAGAAAATCAAGAATCGACTTCAAGTTCAAAATTCCGACAACGGTCAGACAAAAAATACAGCACCGGAACCCTTACAGACATTCGACAAAGCACCGAATAGCCTGGAAGATTGAAGGAATCAAGAACAGAAGCCATTCCAAGGTCCCGTTACACCGACTGAAGGTTGGTAGACCAATCACATCCAAAGTATTCCAGCCTCTTCTATAAAAGAAACGAGTCCGGAATGCTTTGGAGGGGGTATCTGTAGGCATCGAAAATTGCCTATAGGTCTCCGCGAACGGCTCAGTGCTAAGAAAAGACGATGAACGTCATAATCTAAGTCACAGGAGCTTGATTAATGTCGACAAACACATGAAGTGGGTTGACGAACTATGTGAAGCAACGGAGTTTCAGAATAATGAGGGTACGAACGGATCGGGAGCCCCGTGTCACTTACAAAAGACGAAATACTCTTCATGTCTCATTTATTCCACAGATGATCTAATCATTGTAGCTTATAGAACTCCTCATCGTCTTTCCAACGCACTTTGAATCGCTTAAATCCGAGTTCGGATGAAAAAGTTATGGCGAAAATGGACAAGTGTGCAAAACAAAATGTCTCAGCCCGAGCCGAGACACCCAAAGGTGTCTCGGAACTTGTGGAGCTGTTTTGACCATGATCCCATTTGAATCTGAAGAAACTCAAAACAGAAAGTTGTATATATTTTTGTCAACTTTCCAACTCATCT
>NC_033800.1:71208067-71228523 GCF_001876935.1 Asparagus officinalis | reverse complement strand
AGAAAGAGATCAGATCTGAGATCTACACGGTTTCCCTCCGGATCAAAGCTTGGCCTTTGATCCCGAGATTTGGACGATTATTTCCTTAGTGAACTAATCCTCCCCGGCTATTATTTCCTTGGTGAAATAATACCCGTCGTACTGCGTAGATCCGACCGGATCTAGATCTCGCGGTGGTCCACGGATAAACCCCGGCGCAGGCAAAGAACCCACAAAGCGAGTGACCGCAAACAGGAGCTCGCGATTTGTTCGATAAAAGGAGAAAGTTGTAATCTTTTTCTTTATTTTTGATTTCGTTGTAACCGGATCTTATAAAAAGACTGGATCTTTGTAACTCAAAAGTTGTTATTTAAAGATAGCAATGAAATCAATAATGAAGAAAGACACGATTTTTCACCGCGAACAACTAACACCCCAGCGACCCGCAAAACTGACTTATTGCGCAGATCTTTGAATCGACTGAAGCCTGCATACGCGTTGATCAGATCGAGTTTGACCCTCTCGTCAGCAGACAGTGCACCCCCCATGAGCGCATCCCTCTTTATTTCGGGCTAGTTGGAGCAGCCCATCTCTAGGTCGTCCCCTACGACCCACATAAACTTCTCCTTCCAGTCCTTATGTAAATCTAGAAAGCTGGTGATTAGCCTAAACTTCCCCACCACCTGGAAGTGGAAGTGAGGCTCTTTTTGATTCACCTTCACGACCACCAACTGGCTGAATACTTTCAAAGAAGACTTGATCCCTAACCAATGGTAGATCACCACGAACGCCACCAAAATAGCAATGACATTCGGTTTTATCTACGTCGGCGATACCCCTAACGCCTCGAATACCTGTTTTAGAAAAGGGTGCAAGGGCAATCTTAGACCACACTCTAGATGCCTTACATAGAGAGGATTCCGCTTTGACCCATGGTAAAACATGGCCTCCGACCTCGTCGGGGCGAACATATCATATTCCTCAGGGATATCATACCTTTTAGCCATCATCTTTATTTGTGTCAAAGTCACTTTAGAGTGAATCCCCTCCAAATGAGTTCTGCGATCAACTGGTCCAGAAGCCATCAGAGATTAAGAAGATCGCTGGGAGAAATGAGCGGAGAAGATGAATAGTTTTCTAAAGGGGATTTCGAAAGACGATAATCGCCGCTCTTATAGCCCTATTCCTATATATATACACCTGACTTTACAACTGTCAGAATTCGAACCGTCAGATCCAGCTATATCCAGCAGCTAGGATTTATCTTTGGAAATCGAAGCGTCCTCAGTGGTCGAGGCGTGGCCCACTTACCTCGGGCAGCTCGCAATCTGTCAAAAAAGCAGAGTTGTAGCAGTAGAGCAGATGTGCGGTGACGTCAGCCACGTCGCTTTTGAAATGACTTTTCAGTTCACAATCCAAGCACTCATGTCCAAGAGTAATTTTTTATTTGATTTCACTCGGACCAGGCTCAAGCCGACTCTAAGCGAAAGGGGCCAACTATTATGGTATTCCCATTTCGTCAAAGTGCAACTTAGTGCCAAGCAGCGAACAAGTGTACTTTTGCGTGCTATGCCCCAATTAACTTAGTGGCCAAAGACCAATATGGACGACAACTCAGCCGACTTGTCGAGCCGACATCCCTTCATGTCAACTCAAAAGACGGTACTTGTCGACCTCTTTGTCGAAGCCAACTCGCCACGAATCCACCCGACCACTTGTCCTAACGCCTTGCGACGTCGACTCGAAAGGCGTTACTTCTTGGCGAAACTAGAGGACAACTCCTGCCTCGAGCCTATCCCTCTGTGACAATGTGTTAACATCGTATTTAATGCTTGGCAGGGGCCATCATGACTCTAGCCCGGATAGTATTCATGACTCATCGGACCACGTGGGCCCTGACCATGCCACCAGTATCTGCCCATTTAATGCCAAAACGACTTTCCCTCCACTCGCTTGCCGACACCTGTAAAGCAAGTGTCGATGTAGCCGCCAGCCCATACTTCGTCACCGCCTCACTGCTCTCGGCCGAAGTGACCAATTTACCCTTGCCACCTTAGTATAAATGCATGTACCATTTTAACATGAAAACTGTTCACAAATCTGATCTGTTAACGCAAATACTGCACAATAACAAGAACACAATGTTCTTATTTTCTCACTCAAGTTCATCAGCTAACTTGATCGTTGGAGGTACAATAGAGGAACAAAACCCCATCCTCTTACGAATATCTACTTGTGCAGATTCTTCAGACACCCAACTCAAGAACTAGACATAAAGCCAGAGAAGAAAGTTGCCCCTCTTCAACACTGAACAAACTAATCATATCATGGATTTAACTAACTATGTAATCATCTAAACCATCAACAGTTGTCTTATTATTATATATACACATCATGGCACATACTTCATACATATAGTATTTCTGTACTACTGAACCTAAGCTCGAGTGCCGAAGTTTTAAAATTTTCCTTTCAGAGCTCGTTGACATTTGTCTCATGGTATGTAGGAGTACATGTTATAGACCTAGATCACATGAATTTGGATATCACACAGATAGCACATTACAAATCTCACGGTTAGAAGAACATCAATCTACTTCACCTTCTGTGCCAAACCAGAGTTTGGCACCTTTTATAAGCTTTGTAGTAGATAGCTCATGAGACCTATGTTTTACAAATGCAGTTCCTTAATGACATTATAACTTACCTCTGAAAGATCTCCGACAGAAAATAAAACTTCATTGTTTCACATATGATGTGCACCGCACATACACAAATATGCAAAACCTTTTGGTTGACATGCACACCATTGTAAAGCAAAAATTCAAATCTTCATCATGTAAAATCCAGGTATATATTTTCCATGTGCAGTTTGCACTTGGCTAATACATGTGCATGCTTGAAGCTCACTCTTTGACAAAGGAATAAGTTATAAAAATTGATCTCTAAAAAAATACACATAAATACATGCACTTCCATACGTGCCTCAAGAGAAAATGTGTATACAATTCTTGGTTTGTCTTGCCTGAGCTTCTTGGAGTGAACTCTAACACACAGAATTTTTGCAACCACGCTCAATAAGATACTGACATAAGCCACTCAGACAAGTACATGCTCTGCCTTCAACATTATAGATATAGTATAGTTTAAGATATGTTTTGGATGGTTGTTCATGATGAATTGTTTTAAAGTTTAATCTACTTGACCAATAGGGTAGTTTTCCTACTTGACAGTTTCTCTCCCATGGTTTATAAAAATATTTTCTTTCTCACTGTAAACTTGGGCAGGAATTTTAGAATCAACCATAGGGATGCTCAGGCTGATATCCAGTCTAACAAAATTCGAAATTTCTGCGGAGAGTTCTCATTTTGGATGTTGTTCCGTAGCTGAAACATTTCAAGGAAAGGGGCTTATCTGGTAATTCAATAACCATCAAATTTCTGTAATTCAAGATCAAATCGAAGATATAATCGAACAAAAAATGCACAAAAATAGGTTTTTTTGATTGAAAGAGTACCTGTACTCGAAGGTATCGTCGAAGTATTTCTCCGAGTACTGAATCTGTCCCATTTCTTCGCTTGGTTTATGTTAATGATCAAGATTTCAAGAGAATTAAAGATTGATTGAAACCCTAATACTTAGATCGAAACCCTAGATTTTCTAAATGTGTCCACTGCAAAAGTAGGGATCGGTGGATGTTGGGCTTCGGCGAGGACGTCGACGGAGTCGACAGCGGCCATGAGGGGGAGAGGGGGGGAGTGGAGGAAGGGGAAGGGAAGGAAATCAGCAGAGATAAGAAATGGGGAAAGTGCTTCACGCCGCTCCTCGGAAGAAAGAGAAGACAAAATGGGGAATGTGAGAGACAGAGAGTGAGAGAGAACGTGGGTTGTCATCAACTGTTGTGGGTTTTCATTAACTGTTCATCAAAGATTATTGAAGGAGATGTGGGTTTTGGTTCTGAAACGTGGGGAGTTTGGATGGTTACGGTGAATTAACTTAACAATGGACGATTGTGAAGAATTGAGGGTAAATACGTGAAAAATTAAAAATTTACTGTTCATTCTAGCTTTTTTTTGTTGTTCTAATAAAGAAGGAGATTAGGATATGACATGCAATTATTTCAAAAAAAAATAATAATAATAAAAACAATAAAAACTCAAGCTTTTGTATGCGTGTTTCTCTTTTGCTCATCTCCATCTTCTCCCGACCACCATCTCCGCTACGTTCATTTCATTATTCTCTTCCATCCATAACCACTCTTTATAATCAAAAGAGAGAAATTTTGATTCGAGCCCTCAATAGAAAACAAGGTAAATATCCTCCAAAATTGCACCTTTGTGTTTCTCCTAAGGTTTCCATACCAATTCCGGCGAGCCCTTCCTCGATTTCAATAGAGATCGTCTCCAAGATCTCAGCTTTATGTAATTTCCAGCCTCCTGTCATCAATCCCAGAAAACCCTTTTGATCCCAGGGCTGTTAATTCATTCTCTAGGGTTTCCCCTTTCTTAAAATGGGAAACGCTGGAGCGGAGGAAAATCACCGGAGGAGAAGAAATCGCCTCCAAGATCTCAACTTTATGTGATTTCTAGGCGTCTTTAATCAATACCAGAAAACCCTTTAGAGCCAAGGTCAATCAATCCCTTCTCTAGGGTTTCCCCATAACTCAAAATGGGTAACGTTGGGAGCAGTGGAAATCATCAAAGAAGAAGAAATTTGCATCACAATCATCACCATCAACAACCGCCGCATCCAATGGAACCCTCATCTCAACCTCAGCCTCCAGAGATCGCCGGAAACCGCTACGTATTTGCTGCCGCAACCCCGTACCCTCCTCAGTATCCTAACCCTAATGCGCCGCCATACTATCAGTTTTCTGGATATTATCCTCCACCACCGCCTCCGATGCCTGCACCCTATGATCATCATCACCGAAACGGCGGTCCTGGGCCCCACCAGCCACCCAATTGGGCAGGGGGGAGGTACCCTTGTGGGCCACCGAAACGGCGGTCCTGGGCCCCACCAGCCACCCAATTGGGCAGGGGGGAGGTACCCTTGTGGGCCACCTCCTCAGCCTGCGCCTTATGTCGAGCATCAGAAGGCGGTGACAATAAGGAATGATGTTAACCTTAAGAAGGAGACGTTGACGGTTGAGCCCGATGAGTTGAGTCCGGGGAAGTTTCTTGTTGCTTTCACATTTGATGCTACTGTTGCTGGAAGGTGATTTGTTTAACTCCCCGTCGCATGTCCTTAATGATGGGATGTGTTTAGTGAAGAAGATGCAAATACAATTATATGGAAGCATAGTGTGAATGATCTGCTAAATGATAAATAGTAAAAGCAAATGATTATATCGGAAATTCTCTTTGGTCTACTTGTTTGAATAACTTGTTAGTAATTTTAACTTCTAACTAAGCCACCATTGGTTGCAGCTTACGTTTTTACATTAGTGTGTGGGTCGCTTATTCTCAGTCATTCCTTGTTTAGAGATTTGATTGTGTTTTAGCATTAGTTGCTTTTTTCATGGTCGAATTGGCATAAAATGTTCTGCTATTTCCATCATTGTGTCTTGTAGTTTAAGATCAACGAGAATAGCTGCAAGCATTTTGCTTTCCCAGGGCTTCTGATTTGTGTAGACATGATGATGAGATTTTCTATAGGGAACCACATTCTTCTTTGAAGCACAAAACAAGTCAAATAGCTAAAACTGACATTCCCTATAGTATGTCAGCTAAACAGTGGTTTTGTTTTCAGTTAAAGATAAAATACAAAAGATTGAATTGGGAAATAATTATATTTAACAAAGGAAAATTGGCTCTCCTATGGGATCTAGGAAGAACTCCAATTTTAATTAACCTCTAAACTCCGCCCTACTTTTCTAAGAAGCCCTTAAATTCTTATTTCAATCTATAAGACCCTAAATTGTTTACTTTCATTCTGTTTAGCCCTCATAGTGTTTTTTGCCCCAAATACCACATAAAATGCTATTTCAGCTAGGGTAGAATTGGAATGTTGTAAAAAGGGTAACACAGCAAGCATGCGGGGTGATTAAAATCCCTTATTGAACTTGAGGGAGAGTTAGGGTAAAACTGAGATCCTTTAGATAAGAAGAATGTTTTTAAAATTTTGATTTGGAAAGAGATAACAAGTGCACATTTTTGTGGAAGTTCGATAAGGTTTTTTCTTTAGTCAAACCTTGAGGAGAAATTCGTATAAAATTTTCCTTTAACTGTTACTTAAAAATATGTTTAGTTGTATAAAATTATGTCCTTCTAAAATGGTGGTAATTACAATCTTTTTCCCTCCAACATCAAATTTAATAAGATCCTTATCGAAATAGAATGAAAGTATGAACTTTAGGAGCTTAATAGATTGGAATAAGACTTTATGAGCTTCTTAGAAAAGCAGGGTAAAGTATAGGGGCTCATTAGACTTTGAGCTTGATTTATGAAAATAGGCCATTTATTATAGATTTTCTTATGAGACATGATTATATGTCATGATGTAGGCCATCTGGAGTACTTTTACAGAACTGGCTTTGCAAACTTATCTATTACGTTTCCTGAAGTTTCAAATGTTTCCTTGTTACATATAGTTTGGGCTGTGAGAACACAGTTTACCGGCAAGTTGTTTGAACTGTGAGAAATATCCTTGGATAGGTTCTCAGAGCAAGTGACGCTATGCCTTCTATACTCAGGGCCAGTTTTAAGGGCGAGAACATGGCTATGTTGTCGCAAGACCACATTGCAGGCTTTAGCATATTTCCTGGTGATTGTCTGCCATTTGATCACTATCTTGCCAGTTTGCTTGGAAAATAAGCACTAATATATCTGAAATCAACTACATATATCTAAAACCAATCACTTATTCAAGTGTCCGATGTGAAGCTTACATATTTTGCTGTAGTTGCCATTTATTCTCAAGACCATGTTTTTACGACTTGCATAGTTTTTTAAATTAATTAACATTTATTTTCAAAATCTTTTAAAGTAATGTAAACTGTGCTCTATTTTCTATCCTCTAACCTTAGTCTTTTCATGTTACACATGTCTTCCTTTTTCTTGTTTTGTTTTTTTATATGTTCTGATTGATGAAATATTTTTTCTTTATTTACTTCCGGCTTATGGTTTAATGGGTTTGGATTTCTCTTCCTGTAAACAGCATCTCAGTATATTTCTTTGCAAAAGAAGAGTTTGATTGTAACCTGACTGGAACAAGGGACACCTTGCTCGAGCCCGTTACTGTATCTTTCAAAGCAGGCCTTGGCCAAAAGTTCAGGCAACCATCAGGTACTGGAATCGATTTAGCAACATTTGACGATGCGGAGCTAATGAAAGAGGGGGAGATGGAAGTTTACCCTCTTGCTGTGAAGGCAGAAGCTTCTCCATCTTTTGATCAAATGCCAGACGGTGAAACTGAGAATCTGAGCTCTCTGAACTCACAAATAACTCAGTCTGTGTTTGAGAAAAAGGAAAATGGCGAGTATAAGGTGCGAGTAGTCAAGCAGATATTGTGGGTAAATGGAACTAGATATGAATTGCAAGAGATTTATGGGATAGGAAATTCAATGGAGAATGATTTCGATGGGAGTGACCCAGGGAAAGAATGTGTTATTTGCTTATCAGAACCACGGGATACAACTGTTCTCCCTTGCCGACATATGGTGAGTTTCTTCCATTTGTAGTATTCAAGCTTTCTTCCATTTGTAATATTTAAGCTTATTATAGTTATTTGCACAAATATCCAGTCTTGATTTGCATGATTGTCATATACTTTCTTAGCATATTGCTTAGGTGTATATATTTAGACTTCAGAGGGGTCAACTACTTATTGAGTTACTTAGTCAGGAGCAATAGAATTGTTTTTACTTATTTTCCTAATGGAACTTATTTGCAAATCTTGATGGTTTCATATTCATCTTCTGATGAAATGAAATAAAGAAAGGGTCTCAAGCACTTCTTATGTCTAAAAATGCCGCCCTTTATAAAAATTAGTGGTGACTAAGGATTGTATAGCCTACCAACAAAATTGGGTTTCCTCCTTTAAAAAAAAAAATCGCCTGTGTGGGGGAGCGGCTTGCTAGAGGTGTATTTGGTTTGACATGTAAGAATCAAAATTTTGTATGACTTATTCATTTCACATGACTGCAACCTCAGTCTAGTTCTGATTGTTTACTCTTCTTGTATTGTAGATCATGCACAATGATGGGTAGCGTTTTTAGTACTTTCATCTGTATTTGCAGACGCTCCATCTTATTGTGAACTATTTGTTCTGAATAATTGTTATAAGGTAATTGATTTTATAAAAGCCTACGATACGTTCACGTTCTTGTGCAGGTATGCGTGTGCATGTGAGGGAATGCACATGCATGGGGGCGGATATGTGGGGGTATGTTGTCATACATGCTTATAAAAATGCAATGTGCACACATTTTTCTAAATTCTAGTATTACAATAAGTATCATCCTTATATAATTTAAAGTGCCTTGGAATTTAAAATATGCAAGTGTTTGTCTTCTTTCTATAGAGTAAATTGATGCATCTCTTCTCTTACATTGAATCATATGTTACCTTTATGGTGTTTGCATAGAAGTCACTACTCTGATATTTTTACTAGAAAATAGGCTTCTTTAGCATTTGTAATATGGTAAGCACATAACTTCATGTGCAATTAGTATGAATAAACATTTTAATAATCATATAATTAATAATATATGTTCCAGATGTGTCCCAGAATTGTCTAGGGTGCATCCAAAATTAAATATATACAATAAAATTGATGACATATGTGAATTTTGGAAAGTATCTGACTTGTATCAAAGAGTATCTAATAAGTGTCAGTACCTATCAATGCAATTTAAAGGGCACACCAGTGCACAAGGCTTCCACCATCGTGGGCTATGGTAAAGATCAGATGTATGAGGCTCCTACCAAGTCAAATAAGTTCAAATTAAATTGTGATACATATAAAACAACAACAACAATAAAGCATCTATCCCATATTTTTGGGGTTAGCTACATAAATCTTTTTTTCCATTCGATTATGTTAATGACCATCTCCTCCATTAACTATCATAATCATTTACTGGTGGTTAAGGGTTTGAAAAGTATTGAGTTCTCTTGTCGCCGCCTCCACATCCTCTCACCCATTATCATCTTCGACCTTCACTTAATTCACTGGTCTTGGCCGCTAGAGCATCTCGGCGGTGCTAGGTTTTGCTGGAGCATCTCGGAAGTGCAAGGTTTAAACTAGATCAAAAGCTATTGGTTAGCTTAAACAAATTGAATAAACCATTCAGTAAATGAAAGTCCACCACTTCCCTAGTATAACCATTAACAATTAACAAGCAAGGAGGGCAAAGGCCTAACGGGTATTTACTTAAAAATTATGTTCATAAATTGTCCATACATTAATTCAGATGTCACTATCTGCTGTGCTGTTAACAAGGTATCTCATTCTTTATTAGTTTATTATAAGCTCAAGATCCCTTTTTTCAATTTCTTGATGATAAAATTAGAAAAAGATCCCTTTATGGATCTTTTTCTAAATTATGTTCATAAATTGTCCATACATTAATTCAGATGTCACTATCTGGTGTGCTGTTAACAAGGTATCCCATTCTTTATTAGTTTATTATAAGCTCAAGATCCCTTTTTTCAATCTCTTGATGATAAATTAGAAAAAGAGCTTGCCATTTGGCTCTGCTCTTCAATGGTTTGCCTACAAGCTTAATTGATGCATCTTGAATAGTGAATGTCATCTAATCTTCAGTCATATGATCCAATAATGGAATCATTAACAACTCACAAAATTCATAATATAGAACTCAAGGTTCTAAAACATGGTTTCATTATGTGTACGGTCTAATATCGAGTAGCAATTATTTGGAATATGCGGCAATTTGTCTGGTCATACGAAATTATGCATTTTAAATTTTTTATAATATATATTATTTATCATGTATATAAGTTGTTGAAGATGGTAAATCAAAATTATATTTCTTATTCATCACCATGGGTCTATATATATAGTACATATAGGTAAATAGGTTAATGGGTCCTAACCCGATAACCCAATACTAATTCCAATACTCCCCTCAAGCTGGAGTGTATATATCAATCATGCCCAGCTTGTTACACAGAATGGAAAGTACCTTAGGTAAGGTAGCTTTAGTGAAAATGCCAGTTAACTGTTCTGAAGACAGAGTGAACCGAAGAGATTACTTTCTTTTCACAAGCATCTCTGATAAAATTACAATCAACTTTAATGTGTTTAGTTCTCTCATAAAACACTGGATTCTTTGCAATATAGTTAGTTGACTGGTTATCATAATACATAGGTATAGATCCAGGCTGAGTAAAACCAAACTCTGTTAACAGCTTCTGCAACCATATCATCTCACAAACAGTGTGAGCCATAGTTCTGTATTCTGCCTCTGCACTAGATTGAGAGACCACATCTTGTTTATTGCTCATTCAAGTTACCAGATTTGCTCCAATAAAAGTGCAAAATCCAGAAGTAGACTTTCTATCTTTTATGTCTCCCGCATACCCAGCATCAGAAAAAGCAGAGATGTGTAAATATCCATGTTTCTTATATAGTAATTCTTTTCCATTCTAGGACAGCTTTTAACATAAGCTAAAATCTTCAGAGCAGCTATCCAGTGAACCTTTTTAGGTTTATGCATAAACCTGCTCAGTACTCCCACTGCAAATGTAATATCAAGCCTGGTCACAGTAAGATAGATCAACTTACCAATCAATCTCCTATATCGACCTGCATCATCTAGGAGAAGACTATTATCACGCCACAGATTCACATTCACCTCCATTGGAGTGCTTGCTGGCTTACACCCTAAAAGACCGATTTCTTCTAATAGGTCTAATACATATTTCCTTTGAGATAGAAGCAAACGGTCTTTTTGATATGTAATCTTAATCCTAAGAAAGTATTTGTGTTTTTTCATATCTTTGGTCACAAAGTGACAATATACTCCTAAGTCTTTGCTAAGGCAGCAAGGTCACTCCCAGTTAACAAGATGTCATCAATATATACGGTTAGAATCACCAAATTAGATATAGTGCGTCGGATAAAGACTGAGTGATCTGACTGACACCGTTTAAAATCGACACCAGATATAGCAGTACTGAATTTCTCAAACCATGCCCATGAACTTTGTTTGAGACCATAAATCGCATTTTTAAGCCTACAGACATTATTCTTCCCCTGAGCAACATACCCCGGAGGTTGTTCCATATAGACTTTCTCCTGTAAGTCACCATACAGAAAGGCATTTTTAACATCCAGTTGAAACATGGTCCAGTACATATTAACAGCCATAGAGAAAAGGAGGCGAATAGAATTGAGAAGGGCAACGGAGAAGAACGTCTGAAGATAGTCGACCCCATAAGTTTGAGTATAATCCTTAGCAACAAGACGAGTTTTATAGCGATCAACAGAACCATCTGTGCGATACTTCAAGGTATATACCTACCGACAGCCAAACACAATAGCATCCGTAGGAAAAGGAACAAGATCCCATGTTCCTCTAGAAACAAGTGCATCTATCTCCTCATCCATGGCCTGTTTCTAAGCAGGAACTAACACGACCTCCTCATATGACCTGGGTATAGATGTAGAGGACAATGACAAAGCAAACCGACGAGAAGATGGAGTAAGACAGTCATAGGAAACAAACTCAGATATATGATGATTAGTATAAGACCTTTTATCTTTTCGATGAGCAATAGAAATATCAAGATTAGAAGAAATAGAAGTATTAAGAGACAGACCAGCAACTGGAGATGACTGTTTGGATAGAGCAGGGAGAGAGAGACAGGAACTTTTGGACGACGAGAATACGTCAGTAATGGCGATGGTGCATGTGGCACAGTAGAGGTAACCTGTAATCGTAGAGAAGATTCATCAGCAGAGGGAACTAAAGTAGACAATGGAATAGTAGGAGCAATAAATGGAAGGGGAACACATGGATTGACAGTTAGAGATGAACCAGCCGAAGAGAAGTATAGAACATACTCAAAAAAGGTAACATCTGCGAACAAAAAATACCTTCGGGTGGATGGATTATTACATCGATAACCTTTTTGAGTACGCGAATATCCCACAAAGACACAATAGACAGTGGAGATAATTTATCTAGTCCCGGAGACAAATCCTGAACAAAACAAGTACAACCAAAGACACGAGGAACCACAAGAAAAATCTGTTTCTCAGGATAAAGGCAGGTGAACGGTATTTTACCGTTAAGAACAGAAGAGGGCATCCTATTAATTAAGAAACATGCACTGAGAACAACATCAGACTATAAATACTTAGGAACATTTATATGTATCATTAAGAAGACAATTAAGAATATGATTTATTGTATTATCTCTCTAATTGGCTTAGACAAAGAAAGAATACAATTCTCTCAATATAATTTCTCTCTAACTAACTTAGAAAAAGAAATTACAATCTTCTTGTATTGGAATCCCTGAGAAGATCGGCGGAGATTTTCCCCTTTGTTTAAGTTTGGGTTCTTCACGGTAGCGATGACGATGAGATACCTCCATCGAATGCTCGCGTCGAGTTTGTTTCTCGTTGACGATCCGAACGTTTTGTTTCACTAGAACGTGGTTGATTCCTCTTGATTGACGTTGAGGAGAACTTGCGTGGCAAGTTTGAAACTCTTGATGAATTGATAACTTAGAGCGAGTTTAGAAGAACTTGTAGAGCAAGTTTTTAACTCTGATCGAGTTGAGAAGAACTCTTAGAAAGAGTTCAAAAAGCCAAGCCGAGTAATCTCTAAGACTTCAATAAAAGCCTTCCGAGATGATCCAAGAGTTCCTCCAAGTTGCTGATCTTCAAAACTTCAGATCGAAGATCCCAAAAAGCCAGCCAAAGATCTCTTCTTTGCTACCAAGCCGAAGGATCTTTGTTGCCGAAGGACGCTCCAAGATGATCTGCTCAAGAGATTGTCGATCTCTCTTTTTGCGTTCTTTTTGATGTAAAAGCCCATCATGAACTCAATTGAGTTTCTGGTATTTATAGGGGATAAAGGGGTGTAATTGCACCCTTAATCCGCTCCTTAATGGGGCCTTAATTGCCCCATTAATCGGGTGTAACAGCTTCTTAAACCGTTCCCCAAATCGTGGGGAAAACGGTTTTGAAACCGTTCAGTTCGTGCTTTAAACGAGTCAAACGCCAGTCTAGGCTGAAACGCAGTGGTCGCACTGTTTTTTGAACGGGGAACGCAATAATGAGCTATGCGTTTTGAGTCTGGAGCGTGGCCAACCTTGCATTTTGAATCTGGAACACGGGCATGAGCCCTGTGTTTTGACTTCGGAACGCGAGTATGACCTCTGTGTTTTGAATCTGGAACGCGGGCATGACCTCTACGTTTTGAATCTGGAACGCGGGCATGACCCCTACGTTTTGACTCTGGAACGCGGGCATGAACCCTGTGTTTTGACTTTGGAATGCAGAGGCGAGTCTCAGGCGGGCTTGGTGAGCTTCAGGCTAAGTCCAATGTTCAGGCGAAGCCCAGTCTTGTAGACGGACTTCAAAATATAACTTGCTGCGAAGAACATGTCATAACTTTCAACTGTAAGTCGGAATCGGACAAATTATATATGAAAATCGACTATCTTGACGAGACGGAGCCAACCAAATCAACCATATAAGGTTCGGTTTGCTCCTGTCCGTTTTGCCAAATTCATTACGATTTGAGAGATATCTGCGTTTTGATTTGAAGAGACCGTCAATTTGTAGTCTTTTTTGTTAGAACGTTGCAAAGATTGTCATCTTGTAATCTTCTTCTTGGTTCTTTAAAAATATGAGAGTCGTCAGATTATAACTCCGATGTTGATTGTGAAGACTGTTGATTAGAGCTTTCATCAGTTATTGTGAATGTCGTCAGATTGTAACCTTCATCGATCTACGTGAAAGTCTTCAAATTATAGCCTTCTGAAAGTCGTCAAATTGTAACTTTCATCATCGGTGTTTGATAGGGATAAGCTATCTGTAGTAATTTTTAGACAGCCTATAATAGTAAAGGATGATCAGGCTTATCTGCAACAAGACTAGTAGCGGGCGCATTGTCGTCCAAATAGTAATTGCCTCCTCCCTCATGCCCTGAACTAATCTTCATCCCAGTCGCTAGGTCCTGAAAACACAATAAGAAGGAATGAACGTTACTTTACAATTATTGTGTTTGGTGAACTTACTGATAGACAGTAAACTAACAGGAAACTTCGGAAGATATAAAACATCAGTAAGGGTCAACGATGAAGTAGCATGGACTACTCCATCATTAAAAACTGGAGAGTATGTATCATCAGCAATACAAACAGATGAAAACTTGTTAGAAAGATTTAAAGATACAAAATGGTCTTTTATACCTGTCATATGAGATGAGGCACCAGAATCTAATACCCATCGCCTGTGAGGAGAGGCAATGTAGGCATCCATACCTGAAGAGGATGCATGAGTAGTAGAATGATTGTTCCGAGAGGGCTCGAGTTGACGCAATCGGTCATACTCAGTTTGAGAAATCTGAACTGTGGAGAGAGCAGAAATAGTCGTAGGAGAAGCAGCAGAGGTAGATGTAATATCAGCTATCTAGGCCTATGCAGGACGATCAAATTTTTCCCAGCACTTCTCAAATATATGATTAGTTCTTCCATAATATCTGCACTGACGCAGACTCCTATCTGAGTCAATCTGTCTCCCACCAAGAGGGCCTCGTTCTCCCCCGTGTCGCGGTCACGTCCACGACCATGACCTCTGCCACGTCCGGAGAATATAGCAGACTGATCAATTGACGGAGGAGATGGTGTAGGTGATGTAGTAGTAACTCCAGTAGATACCTGCATAACTCTGGAGAATGTAGCAGTCAAGGAAGGAATAATATCTCCTCCTAGTATCTGGCCCCGTACTTGAGACCGTAAAGTGGGACTCAGACTTGATAAGAACTTGGACGCTGCTAGGTCCCTACTATATCCTAATAGTGTCGGTGCATCCGTCACTGCGGGCTGATGCATCTCTAATTCATCGATCAGACCTTTCAGCTCACCAAAGTACTCAGGAACAAAGCGATCACCCTGTTGAAGGGAAAAAAGCTGGTTCATACAGCTCGAACACACGGGATGCATTCTTCTCATTGTCGTACATAATTTTTAAATTATCGCACATCTCCTTAGCAATGGTCAAGAACATGACACTGCTACTGATCTGCGCTTCATGCTGTTAAGAAGCCAAGTCATCACACAACAGTTAATAGAGATCCATGCGGGATACGTAGGATCTGTAAAAGCAGGAGGTGGGACCAGAAGATGAGCCAATTTGTTCTGAGCTCCAATGAAGATGCGAAAGGATTATGCCCAATGGAGATAGTTAGTGTCATTTAACTTCATATTGGTCCCCAAAACAACTTTGGGTGCAGAAATTTCAGCAGTAGTAGGGGTAGTAGTGGTAGCAGAAGATATTTTTGATCCCGTCATCGTTACAGAACATGACAATACAGTAGCAGAAGAATCGTAAGCTTCCCATTTTTTTGTTAAATAGAACCCAAATGTTTAAAAATAGAAAGCCGAAGGTTAAAATCCGAAGGTTAGAATGGAACCCGAAGGTTTAAAAAAAGGGAACCCGAAGATTAAGAGCAGCGGCTAAGAGCGGGAGTGGAGGCGGCAGTGAGCAGAGATGAGCAATGTTGAAGCAGTCACACTATGCAAAGGCATCAAAGATTGAACATATCCAACTCCACAAGAATCCTTGAGAAGCCCAGAAGGCGCCAGATCTGACGTCGGCAAGCACAGAAGGTGCCAGATCTAACGTCAGCGAGTACAGGACGCGAGGGATCTGGCGTCGGCAGGGTAGCGGCGTCGGCAAACACAGGAGGAGACAGATCTGGCGTCGGGAGTGGGATCTGGTGTCAGTCGGATCTGGGTTCGGCGATGGTCGTGAAGGAGGCGGCGTCGGCAAGTGGGATATCGTCGGAGATGGGACGGGGGAAGAGCCAACGAGGGATGGTGAAGATGATTAGGGTTTTTTATGGGTTCAGAGAGTGGACATTGAGGCAGAGAGACGAGGTACGTTTGAGAGAAGAAAGTGAACAGAGATTTTTTAATGGTAAACTAGGGTTAGGGTTTGGGGGTGTTGGCTCTGATACCATGCTGAAGATGGTAAATCAGAATTATATTTCTTATTCATCACTATAGGTCTATATATACAGGAGTACATATGGGTAAATAGGGTAATGGGTCCTAACCCGATAACCCAATACTAATTCCAACACAAGTATAATAATTTATGAAAAGTATAAAATATTCCATGCAAAAGACTAACAATAATACCACATGCTATTCAAATCAAAGTCGTTATATACTTAAAAGTAAAACTACTAAATGTTCATAAACTAAAAACACTTCCATAATTCATAATACTTTAAAATACTAATAAAACCCCTCATCTAGTTTTCTTCATCATCCTCGTAGTCAATGTTCTCATCCATTTCTTTCTCGGAAGGAGCTTCGAAATCATCATTATGTTCTCATCCATTTCTTTCTCGGAAGGAGCTTCGAAATCATCATTATTACCCTCACGTAAATCATCTCCCATAGGCCCTTCCCCAATCCCCTCTTTAGTCAATGCACTATAAGAGTCCTCATGTTCTATCATTTCCCTTGCAGCATGCCTTCTAAGTGTTCTGCTCCTCCTGTGTGGTTCTTTATTTGCCCCACGAGCCTCTATAACAATTACCCAAGAAAGCCAACTATCGGGGAAGATCTCATCTTCCTTTTCCCTCTCCCTAACATTTTCTACCTTCCAATACAATGCCTTTAAATCATGATTAGCTAGAAAGATATTTTTGTTTGGGCCTTTCTTTGTTCCTTTTTGGACGAGCCTTCTATTAAACTGCACAAAGTTGAGGTCATTTAGCCTCTTTGGATCTAGCCGGTGCCTCTTCTTCGTATGTATTTATGGTAACTAGTGGTCTCTGTATGTAGTGTGGTAACTAGTGGCAGTGAAGAGGAGGTTGCATTGGGTTGGCTATGTTGAGGGTTTTGAAGCATTGGTTTTTTTAGGATCTTTGGAGGCAACGTTCAAGAGAATTTAGGGTAATCAATACGGGTTGGGTCCGGAGGTGAATACTCTTTAACTGCTCAATTATGCCATTTGACCGCATAATTGAGTGGGTTAAGCTACCTAACACTTTTCAATGCCGAGTAGGACCATAGGAGGAGCGAGATAGAGCGTGTTTTTTTTAACACTGATATAATTGATTAATAAGTTCAATAGTATACTCAACATGTACCAAAAACACATAAATTAAATACAAGCAATACATAAACTATATTTTACAACCGGATTTGAATCATACAAGGTATCTTCAATTGGCATGGCTTCATGACAAAATAATCATTGCACTAGAGGGGAAAAATGCAAGATATCTTTTTGCTTGATTAGACCAATCATAGGCTTTTTGCACAATCTACAAGCATATTGGAAGGCAAACCAAGAAGTCTATGATGACAAGTAGAGAAAATTTTAAAAAATGTCATTTGTGGTTATATAAATACTAGGAGTCGGAAACCTAGCACCGCCAAGATGCTCTGTTGGAATCTAGCACCGTTGAGGTGTTCCGGTGGCCATGACTAGTAAGTCGAGGGAAGATTGAAAATGATAATGGAGGTGAGAAAGAGCATGAAGTTGGCGAGAGGAAAACCTAATGTTTTTCACCCTCCTTTTTGCTCATGAACGGTTGTGATCTGTCACTCATTTTTATCCTGCCCCCCTTATGTGGTTAAAATTAAAATATTTACCCATGTATAGGGTGAAAGTATAACTTTAACCTTGGTAAAGTTTTAGAAGGATAACAAACATGGGTAAAGATAAGGTAAAGTTTATCATGATGAACTTTAACACGCCAACCCACGCACTGAACGAGCCCGAAGAATGATCGTCTACTGTGCTTTTAAATGACTTAAATTAAAATTTGACTTGGGGTTGATATGAACGAAGAGAATTTTTCAATATGTAAAAGTAAATTAAAACAAAATGCTTGTGATATTTGATGGAGACTAATAAAGAAAAAATTAAAGTGATGATACAAGTCTGGAACAAAATAGGGTGTTTATGGTATGCATATAAAGATATATGGAGAAGAAGGTGTATGCTTTTTACACTTGTGAATTTAGATCATAAAAAACTATGTGTGGTTTAATGTTCAAAACTACAATTGTTAGAGTAGCACATGATTTATTTTTATTTGTTATTAAACAATAGCATTACCGCACATGCAAGTGCACGTGCAACATGATTAAAACTTCATCTTACTTTTTATATAGGAGAGTTAATCAAATTTTAAAGTTTAGAACTAATGGTTACAATCAGAAGCATACATTAAAAAACCTTTATTATTTATTTATTTTTGTTGATTTGAGAGGGAGAGGTAGAAAGTGCATTTTATGAGTGGTGGGTGGCATTCCTTTTCATAATTCCCTCATTATCCCTAAATAAACAAATTTTACCTAGAAGCAAAACCTTGGGTGTGTTTGACAACTCTTTAAAACCGAGCCACAAACTAGTTTGTCCAAAACCGGATCCGAGGCCAATCTTGGCCCTTTCAAATGATTTGTCAAACATACCCTTGAAAAAGAGGTATTTTTCATGGTTCCGTCATATATGTTTACCCTTATAATGTTCTTATAAAGTAGTGTAGATATTAGCATACATAGATTGTGGTATAAATACATGCTTAGAACCTAGACTTCTTGTTTATGTATATTCATTCTCTTAATTTGTATATTTTAAGCCCTAAAATAGAAAAGATATGCAATTACGTGGGCTACAATTATATTTTCATATCATTGAATGACATATAATGTTCTAGAAAGAAAGAGAATAGAAAGAGAATAAAAAAGAGCAAAAAAATCATTCCTTGTAAAATTACAACTTTATCCTCATTAAACAATTGAAGCGATAACCACTCATAAAAATTTGCACTACCCCTCATTGGTTTTTTTATATAGTATTAGCTTTATTGCACATGCAACCGACATTAGTACTTGGTTATTCTAATTTTATATAAAAAATTCATTTTAATACCCTAAAGTATCAAAAATATTTCTAAGATCTTTTTATGATATTTGTTCAATTAATATGGTATATTTTATCTTAACTTAGTTGAAATTGGTTATGACATATTTATATTGGAACATATTGTAATTCTAATTGTTGTTTTTATTGTACTTATTCACATGGAAAAGAACTGTATCATTTTATATTAATATCTTTTTAAAGTATACAATGTAATAGGTATTTTAATTAGCAATGATATGCCATAAAAAATTTAGAAAAAAATGAAAGAGAAAAGAAAAGAAAAATGTTGTGTGAAATGACCAAATTATCTTCATGTTTTTAATAACATGAAGAACAGTTTTCCCATGTCCTTCAAATTTTTTCTATCCTCGCTAAGTTTTTTATATAGTAGTATAGATAGATATTGCATAGTTAAATGTTATAAAGTAACTCTTCAGTCTCTCTTTAGATGCAAAATCCATGTATGAATGATTATGAGCAACATACTGAAGGCTTTGTTGGCTTTTGGCAGTGTATGTGCAGTGGATGTGCAAAGGTTCTGAGGTACCAAACGAACCGATGCCCTATCTGTAGGCAGCCAGTAGAGCGGCTACTGGAGATAAAGGTCAATAAACGGTCTGAAGAGCAACAAGAAGTAGATCATGACTGATCGATGCATAAACTCAAGCAGAGTGGGCTGTTGAAGTATAATCTTTTACGATATGGTTTTGATTATGTTGTGCTGTTTGTAGTATAACCTTTTACGATACGGTTTTGATTATGTTGTGCTGTTTGCAGCCCTCCTGCTTTTTTTGCATGATTTCACCATAATGGTTGCTTGTTGTAAGAGTATTTTGCAACCCAAGTGTATATTTTGTATGCTTGTATGGTGGCTGCATGAATTATAATGCATAGATTCTCTTGTCAACTATACTTGTTACTTCATTATTTAAATTTTGGATGGATGGAGATCTGTAATTGTGAGTTTCTGAGATGTGTAAAGCTAGAGCTGCTGCCATTTGACAGTGTTAGGCTTGGAATAGAGATTTTGAAGATTCTGATCGATATTCTGAAAAAATAATTCACAGATATCTCAAGTGCTTATGCTTTGATGCAATGAGAGAGTTTTGTTCTTCTTGCACGCAATGAAGCATGTATTGATCTGAGAAGATTACAAACTTGAAATCAATACTTTATATATAGGAGTTTTGTTCTTCTTGCACGCAATGAAGCATGTATTGATCTAAGAAGATTACAAACTTGAAATCAATACTTTATATATATATATATATATATATATATATATATATATATATAGAGAGAGAGAGAAAAATGGGTATACTTGGTACCAAGGATCCTTGGTAGTGATGTGGACACATCTTGTCCATACATCACACCTA
>NC_033800.1:71202907-71207965 GCF_001876935.1 Asparagus officinalis | reverse complement strand
GGATCATCCACAATGTAGCTCAATCAAGTGATCATCAATGACTAAGAAACTTAGTGGACATCCACTTAAGTTGACATAAGTTTCTCTCTCTCTCTCTCTCTATATATATATCTATATATATATATATATATATATATATATATATATATATATATATATATATATATATATATATATATATATATATATATATATATATATATATATATATATATATATATATATATATATATATATATATATATATATATATATATATATATATATATATATATATATATATATATATATATATATATATATATATATATATATAGAGAGAGAGAGAGAGAGAGAGCAAGACTCATATCAACTTAAGTTAATGTCCACCAAAGTTTCTAGCCACACATATATTAATATAAAACACATTTTTATATAATACATGGATCCGTAGTGTAAAACCCCGAAAATTTTAAAAATATTATTATAAATGATAATAAATGAGTTTTATTATGATTGGTGATTATTTTGGGATGAATTGATCAGATTAGAATTGATTTGAGATCGATTCGCAGTTTCAGCCTCGGTATCGCGAGTCTACTAAAAACTGATACTATTTTATTTTTAATAATTTATCTATTGATCAGATGGGCACGAAATTTGCTCCATTGATCTTAGAATGTCAATAACGTGTTGTGGGTAAAATTTCATTTAGTTCTGACGACGGAGACTGAAACACTATTTTGAGACAGTATCGCGTCTACTGACATCTATCGTATTTGTATTTTTAATAATTTTTATATTGATCATATGGACATGAGGTTTACACCATTGACCTTAGAATGATGAGACGGTGCTATGGGTAAATTTTTGATGATTTCTGAGAATAGAGTTTGAAATCCTATTTTTAAAAATAATATAAAATATTATATATATATTTTTTCTCTCTTTTTCCTGTGCCACCAACTCCTCACACTGTGCCACCTACCCCCTACCCTCATCTCTCTATAAAAAGGGACAGAGCCCCCTCACTCTCTGCACACACTCAACGAGAGAGAAAGAGAGAGAAAGAAGAGAGAGAGAGAGAGAGAGAGAGAGAGAGAGAGAGAGAGAGAGAGAGAGAGAGAGAGAGAGAGAGAGAGAGAGAGAGAGAGAGAGAGAGAGAGGAAGAAAAGAAAGGAAAAGAAGAAGAGGATTTTGGTAATTCGAAAAGCAAGAACAGATAGGGATTCTAATTTCAGAGATTAATAAAGACAAGTTCATCTCTTTCCAAACCCATCCCCAGTAAATTTTGATCTTGATGAATATACATGATATTGATGAATATACATGATATTGATGAAAAGACATGATATTGATGAATATACATGACATTGATGAAAAGACATGATATTGATAAAAATTGATGAATATACATGATATTGAAGAAAAGACTTGATATTGATGAAAATTGATGAATAGAATATAAGACCAAATTCCTAAAGACATGATATTGCTAGCTAGAACTATACGTACATGTCTACCGCTGGAAATACTATTACTATTTTTTTATACGTATGGTACTATTCATACATACGGTACTATTCATACTTACGACACTATTCATAAATACTGTTACTATTCATATGTATGGTACTATTCATAAATACCGTACTGTTCATACGTATGACACTATTCATGAGTACTATTCATACATACCGTGGTACTATTCCTAAATACCGTACTGTTCATACGTACGACACTATTCATGGGTACTATTCATACATACTGTGGTACTATTTATAAATACCGTACTGTTCATACGTACGGCACTATTCATAAGTACTATTACTATTCATGCATACTGGGGGTACTATTCATACGTACTGTTATTGTTCATACATACGACACTATTCATAAGTACTGACACTATTCATACGTATGGGTACTATTTATACATACTGTTACTATTCATGCATACGGTACTATTCATATGTACTGTTACTATTCATGAGTACGGATACTAGTCGTAAAGTACTGTTGTTATTAGTAAGTACTGCTACTATTCATAATTAGTTAATACAGCAGATAGTCGGGGTTGGTAACCCTGATCATTTACTGGACAGTTTGGTCCAGTTTTATTTTCTGGAGTTTGTTTGCGCCATTTGTGACGCGATCGTGGAGTTTGAGCCGCTTGATGTTATACTTACAGTCATGAATATGACGAAATACGCATTTGAGTATCCTATGGGGATTATGACGAATTGAGATCTATTTACTTGTGAGTTAGTACACCGCAAATGAGACTGCGATGATACCTATTTGTCGATCCGCACGGTGATGCGATGATACATATATGTCGATCCGCACTATGATGCGATGATACATATTTGTCGATCCGCACTATGATGCGATGATACCTATTTATCGATCCGCACTATGATGCGATGATACCTATTTGTCGATCCGCGCGATGATGCGATGAGTTGGAAGAAGTTCAGAATGATAATATTATAAACTATTTACATGAGTATTTGGCGGATGCCAAAAGTGTTTCTACTCATTGTTGAGATACTTTGCTATACGAGTACACGAGATACATATGCTGATGCTTTACTTTCCAGTTATATTTTGATTGCTTAGTTCAGGGTTAATATTTAGTTATTTACTATCTGAGACATACGGTATATACATGAGGGTTTCCTTGTTTGGATTATTTCGTTCGACGTACTACTTCTCAAGTTGTAAGTTTCTAAATATTAATTCCATTAGATACAGGGAAAATGATCTAGGTAGACTATGCTTAATAGATAGAGCCTCAACTTCATCATCTAGCAGACCTTCCCCTGGGGGCGGATGGAGGTGAACTTGCTGTAGCGCTCTGACGCTCTTGTTGTTGTTCTTTTTCTTTTATTTTATTTCTCATTTCAGGCGGCTCAGAGCATCGGAGAGTCGCAGGGTGACGGAGTTCTTGCATAGTCGCCGTCGCGTATTTTTACTAGTATGGACTCCACAGTGATCTTATGTTTCCATTTAGTCATTTGAGTTTGTACTCATATTGTTAAGGCAATATGCCTTAGTACGATTTCTAATCGATTCATGTTGAGACATATCATGTTATTTTAGACTCCAGATGTATATCAGTTGTATTCCAGTTTAGTTTATTTGGGACATGATTTCATTTATGAGATATATCTTTCCGTATCATGTCTATAGTATTTATTTCCCTTATTTGCCTGTTTTGTACCTTCATTTATATTGGGTTCCACTAGAGGATATTACTGTGATTGGTAAAACATGTTGTTGCACAGTGGTGGTGCATGACAGGTTTGACATCTCTGGGTTCACCTTGGACTGCAGGCAAGTGTGAAAACAGGGGCGTCACAGTTGGTATCAGAGCTCTAGTTCCAGCATCCTTAGGATCATCCTGTGTTGGGTCGTGGAGGTAGAATAGAGTTTCCTAGGATTCATGTATAGGGTCCGATAAGAATTTCTTAGAATGAGTGAGGACGATATATGCGTATATCTCAAAAAATTTGGAATTTTTTTTGACTACCTTACTTTGATTTAAAAGTATTTTCATGAATAATTTATTATTAAATATGTTTTCGCCTGAGGTCTCAATATTGTGTCTTATAAACCATCTTCCTGAACTTTAGATGGCGGGACAAGGACGCGGACGTGGTAGGCCTCGTACAAGGAGAGATGAGCAAGAGGAGCTAGAGCCGCAGCAGGCTCCAACCGCGCAGCAGCAGGCCCCGCCAGAGCCGCAGCAGGCTCCGCAGTACCTTATAGACCTCATGGCACCTATAACAACCATGTTAACAGCACTCAAGGAGCAGATGACGAATCATGTTCAGCCAGTTACACCACCACCGGTGATTCCAGTCATTCCTATCTCGGAGGAGACCCCAGAGATCACACCAGGGATTACACCACCAGCAGCTGTAGGGCAAGCAGCAGAGCAGGAGGCTTGGCTCCGTTTAGTAGAGCGGTATCAGAAGATGAGGGCACCAGAGTTTCAGGGGTCATCAGATTCACTTGTAGCTCATAAATGGAAGGAGGATGTGAGTAACATACTAGACTTACTTGGTGTAAATTCAGTGCAAAGGCAGAGGCTAGTGGCTTACAGCCTTAAGGGTGATGCCAGAGGATGGTATAGACTTCAGTTTACCCCAGAGCACCGGACGACTCTCACTTGGGAGGGTTTTGTATACTTCTTTGATGAACAATACATATCTTCTACGGCACGGGCCGGGAAGGAACTTGAGCTGTCCAGATTAACACAGTGAGACATGACCGTAGCTGATTACGAAAGCAAGTTTATGAGTCTGCTTCACTTTACGGGCATGTGGCAGACCGGAGAACGCCAAGCACAGATGTTTCTAGCGGGGCTACGTCCTAGCCTTCGTCGCTACCTCATTTCCAGGAGGTTTCACTCAGTTCGAGAGGTAGCTAATGCCGCCATTTCTCAGAAGACCGAGACGACTATGTTCCAGAAAGACAAGGAAGGAAATGCTAAAGCAGGACAGACCAGGGATAAGGGCAAGGGTAAGAGACCTTTTGCCGGACCTGGAGGACCCCAGCAACAGGGTAAGGATTTTCAGCATCAGCAGCAAGGACAGTTCAAGAGAAGACCACCGCAGGATCAGAGGAGGCAGCAGCAACACAAATTTCAGGGGATATGCCACAACTGTCAGAAATTTGGACACAAAGCAGCAGATTGCCATAGCACACCAAGAGGAGGCTAGCAGCAAGGTCGAGGATACGGTCAGCAGCAGAATCATGGTCAGGGCCAGCAGCAGCAGCAGGGCCGCGCCTACGGTCAGCAGCAGCGGAGGATGGAGGCACCACCTATCATTCCGAGGATTGAGAGGCCAACAGGCCAAATACGTGCTATCCAGGAGATTCCTGAGGCACAGATGGCCCCGTATGCTCCACCACCACCAGTTCAACAGTTACCAGCCACCGGCAGGGTTTATGCGGTCGTACCACATGATCAGGGTGCGAGCGGAGCCATAGTGGAAGGTATCTGATAATCATATTTTATTATAATTTTATACCCTCATTATCTATTTTATATGAATAAATATGCCATTA
>NC_033800.1:71198763-71201907 GCF_001876935.1 Asparagus officinalis | reverse complement strand
TTAGGAGCTGGTCTAGTTGAGTTAGGCTAAACCCTAGAATTAGAGTTGATTGAAAAGTGATTGTTTTGAGTTGTTTCAGTTAGGATTTTTCTTTTTCTTTATCTTCTAAAAAAAAAAAACTAATTTTCTTCCTTTTCTTTAAAAAATAAATAAATAAAAAGAAATATTTTGGTATATGCAACAGTGGATTAGGGATAATACACATCGATTAATTCGCTTTGAACCAATCATAGAAATGGAGCATCCTAATCCACCCGTTCTTCATGATATGTGCTATCCCATTAGGAATGCAATCCCCTCATGCATTAGGCTCCCCGAAACAAATGGAATAAGTTTTGAGCTTAGACCGCAATACATAAACATGCTTCCCAAATTCCTTGGTAATGAAACAGAAGACGCATATATTTTTATTTCGGAATTTGAGGAAGTGTGTATTATGATTAAAATAAGAGAATTAAATGAAGATGCGGTTAAGCTTAGATTTATTCCATTTGCTCTTAAGGATAAAGCTAAAAAATGGCTGTACAGCTTACCAACAAATTCCATCTCAACTTGGGATGAATTTGTCACCGTTTTTCTTAAGAAATTTTTTCCTATTCATAAAACGGTAAAGCTTAGGAACAGCATTCAAAACTTTAAAATTATCCCGGGAGAACCTTTTTGGAAGTATTTTGACCGATTTAAAGATCTTCTCATCTAATGTCCTCATCACGGTTTAGAGAAATGGCGATTGTGCCAAATAATTTATGAGGGATTAGATTATTTTGCAAAAACTTCCTTAGAATCAATGTGCCACGGGGATTTTATGAGGAAAAATGCTGATGAAGCTTGGGAGTTTTTGGAGAGTCTTTCTGAAAAAACAATGCAATGGGAACAGTGCGATGACAGGGTTTCATCAGTTCCCCATTCTAAGTCTAGTGGTCTTTCCTTGGAGTCAAACATTGCTTCTGAAGCGAAGATGGCGACAATTCTGCGGAGGTTAGAAGCCTTAGAAATTAAGGAACGAGCTCCAGCTCAACTCAATCATGTTTCTTTCCCAGGATGTCATAATTGTCAGTCTCCTACCCACGTTTCAGAGGAATGCCCTCTCCTAGGAAATAACAACGCAATAGAACAGATGAACGCTGCATTCCAGCACCCTAGAAATGATCCATTTTCTCCAACCTACAATCCAGGTTGGAGAAATCATCCCAACTTTGCATGGAATCTAGGAAATTCTCCCGGAACTCAAAATTTCACTCCCGCTTCGACCCAACATTTTCCTAGGGGAAACACAGTTCCATTCAATTCTCATTCACAATTTCAACAACCCAATCTGCCGTATCAAAATCAGTCTCCTCCTCATCAAGCTGTAATTCAAACTCCTCACAATCCAGATCAAGATAAACGTCTCAATGTCTTGGAAAGGGGTTTAGAAACCATAATTAAGGCCTCTACTCAAACCACGAATATGTTGACTCAAACATCTAGCACGTTGAATTCCTTCATGCAATCAACCGGACAAATGCTCAACTCCAACACTCAAGCTATAGCTAGATTAGAATCCCAACTTGGTCAACTAGCTAGTGCCGTGAGTGAAAGAGAGAAAGGAAAATTTCCGAGTCAACCCGTGGTCAACCCTAATAACACAGGATGCAGTTCATCCTATGAAGCTCAAGTGAATGCAATCCATTCACTTCGGTCAGGTAGACAGGTCGATAATCAAGTGAGAACTCCGCCAAGTCAAACTCTTGATCCTGTACAAATTCCTTCTCCTTCTCCTTCTGATGAATCTATTCAACAATCACTCCCCTCAGATGACCAAGAACCTGAACCCGAACCTGAGCCTGCTTTTGATAGATTTAGACCGGTTGCTCCCTTTCCAGATAGACTCAGGTCTAGGAAACACTCTCCTCAGGAGGAGAAAATCCTAGAGACATTCAAGCAGGTTAAGGTCAACATTCCTCTCTTAGATGTAATTGAACAAATTCCATCTTATGCTAAATTTTTAAAAGAATTGTGCACTAAGAAGAGGAGAATAAATGTCCCAAAGAAAGTCTTTTTAGCCGCCAATATCAGTGAAATGCTGTCAAATCCCATACCTTTGAAACGTAAAGATCCAGGTTCCCCCATCATTTCATGTATCATTGGTAATACTCACATTGATAAGGCGCTTTTAGACTTAGGGGCCAGTGTCAATTTGCTTCCATATTCAGTCTATCAGCAATTGGGTCTAGGTGTACTGAACCCAACCAAATGCACCTTACAGTTGGCTGATAGATCTGTCAAGGTCCCTATGGGTGAGTTAGAGGATGTTCTGATTAAGGTTGGAGATTTTATTTTTCCAGTAGATTTTGTAGTCTTGGAAACACAGCCTGTTTCCAATCCCAAAGGACAGACACCTGTCATCTTAGGACGACCGTTCTTAGCCACTTCTAATGCTCTCATCAACTGTAGAACTGGTCAAATGAAGCTGTCCTTTGGGAATTTGACTGCTGATCTCAACATTTTTAATCCAGGGGACCAACCAAATAATCAGCCTCTAGAAATAAACTACATTCAGGAAAGATCAGAAGAAGAAGAAGAAGAAGAAGAGTGTGATTTAAGTTTTGAGGAAATTTTTGATGAAGAGTTAGAGTTTTTAGAAGAAGCAGATCAGGTCCTTGAGAATAATAAAACTGTGTTAAACATTTGCTGCTTTGAATTAAATTTTGAAGAACTCTTTCTTGATGAACTTAGATTCTTGGAGAATAATCAACAACCAAATTTTCAGAACTTCACAGAAGAATTGGTTGTTAGAAAACAAAACTTCACAGTACAAGAGTCTAAGTTCATTAAGAAATACAAAATGCATGACACCAATAATACCTACCTTACCTTGTTGCAAGAATTATTGAACACCCCGAAATGCTTAAAAATTCACATTATTGATTATATCATTCTGAATTTGTTTAAAATCCGGGGAAGAATTTTCAACAGTAAGGTAGGATTCAATGTAGAACAGGAACTCTTCATGTTGAATATTTCATTCTACATTGTTTATTTTGTTTATTTCAGAATAATAAAAAGAATTTATTCTTCTCTCATTTGAGAGTTTCTTGTTCAGTTGCTTAAAAGAAAAAGAAAAAAAAAGAGAAAAAAAAGAAAAAAAAAGAAAAAAAAAAA
>NC_033800.1:71152942-71190473 GCF_001876935.1 Asparagus officinalis | reverse complement strand
TGACGCCTCTAAAATCACATGATTGAGCGACATTGTGGATGATCCGCTCCGTTGAACTTGATCTACATATTCTAAAACCCAAACACACCAAGTTTGGGGTGAACCCATCGTCGTTTGAATAAATATATCCTCATTATCTATTTTTTATTACAATTTTATACCCTCATTATCTATTTTTTATGAATAAATATACCACTAATCATTATTTTTATCTTTTAATTGCAGGTTAATGAAGAATAAATCTCAAGCTCTCATCTCTCAACAAAGGCCCCTTCATTTAACACCAAAGCCCAAAGCCAAAAGTAAAAGAATGAAGCCCATGAAGCTAAATTATTTCTTTCAATATTTAATTTTTATGTTTAATTGCAGGTTAATGAAGAATAAATCTCAAGCTCTCATCTCTCAACAAAGGCCCCTTCATTTAACACCAAAGCCCAAAGCCAAAAGTAAAAGAATGAAGCCCATGAAGCTAAATTATTTCTTTCAATATTTAATGAAGCATTAAAGCCCAAAATGTCAAGAAAATGTCCAAAAGTCTATGCCCAAAATCCCAAGAAAAATAAATATACCATCAAGGAACAAATGAAGAAGTTTTGTGAAAAAGAAAACAAATCATGCAATCTGGATATCTTGGTAATGTTTGGTATTTTGGTCATATCTCTTTTGTATCAACTCGGAATTGGCTGAATAAATATTCTCTGGAAAGCTAAGAACGAGATCTATAACTTTTGTATTTATGACATCTCTGAAATCGGAACATATCATGGACAAATATTCGTACAAAGAAGCACGATCCGAATTTCTGTGCTGGAGAAGTAATTATGGGAAGAATTTGAAGAGAATTTGGAAATAGTGGGCATCGATGTCGGCATCGATGTGGGCATCGATGCTGGCATCGATACCTGCATCGATGCCAGATTACTGTAGCGCGCGTCAATGGCTGATTGTGCTTGTCTTGGGGCTCAAGTTTGATCCAATGGCTCTCATTCACTGATGTTTATTATAAATAGGGGTTGAGAGTGAGGGGTTAGAGGTGTGAAAATTTTGTAAACTCCTTTTGGAGAGGAGGGCTACTCTTAATTGAGAAGGCCTTCCAAAATTGTAACTTTTTGTTGCAATTAATAATAATAATTTTTTCACCACTTTAAATTTTTCTCTTCTTCTCTTTGTTGGATGATGAAGATGAAGATGAAGATGGAGAAATTGTTTGAAGGTTTGCATTTCTTTTTTTTTCTCTTTTATTGCTTATTAGTTTAGATTTATTTCTATGCTTGTAGTTAGATTTTATTTTCTTGTTAAATAGCCAAGGGGCTAGAACCCTCTTGCCTTAGATTTATTTCATGCTTATAGAGTAGATTTATTTTCTTGCATTTAATTCTTACAATTTTATTTTATAGTTCAGATTTTACAATTTATTTTGTAGTTCGATTTTAATTTCTTATACTATTCACCTTGAGGCTAGAACCCTCTTGGGTTTAGTTTTTCTTTTTGTTTATTTTTATTTTGTTTAATTCGCCTTTAGGCTAGAACCCTCTAGGGAATCACCCTTTTCTAAGAAGTGGGTTCAATTTTAGATTACCCATATCTATAATTGAATCCACCATCTTTAATTTCTTGCATTTTCTTTTATTCTTGAATTTTATTTTCTTTATTCTTGATTTTTATTTTCTTTTTCCTTCTTGCCTTATTGATCATATTCATTCTTTGTCACATCCACTCTCACTTACACTTTGCATCTATTTACACACCATTTTCACTCTCTCAATCTCTTCACAATCACATTCACTTATCAATCTTATTTGTCACGCACACAATATAAGAACCGATTTCATATTTTCTCCTACAAAACACCTTCCTCGTGGGATCGATATCTTAAATACTATAACTTGACACGGTTGTGCACTTGCAACCTTTTTGGTACATGTTTATGCCGCATCAGTATCTTTCTTGTGAATTCCCTTCCGGCTCGGATCTTGTTCGATTCTGGAGCTTCGCATTCTTTTATTTCTCATACCTTCATGGATAGGCTTCAGTTAGTTGCACATCCTTTAAATGTACCACTATCCATCTCTACTCCTCTAGGGGAGATATCCATATTAGAGAGTATCTGTAGGAGTTGTGTCATCAGTTTAGATGAGTCCGAGTTTCTCATAGATCTGATCGTGTTGCGGATGTCGGAGTTCGACGTCATTCTCGGTATGGATTGGCTTTCATCCTACCATGTTAGTATCGACTGTTTCGCTAAGACAGTCAACTTGCGAGCGTCCGATGGGTCTGAGTTGATCGTAGCGACTTCACAGGGCAACCAGTTTGCGGAGTCTCTTCTGGCATACGTCGAGGAGGTGATGCTGAGGGACCAGAGTGCTGATTTGTGTGAGACTAGAGTTGTCTCTGATTATCAGGATGTCTTTCAGGACATACCTGGATTACCTCCTATGAGAGAGGTTGAGTTCTGCATCGAGTTGCAGCCGAGCACATCACCGATATCCCGAGCACCCTATCGTATGGTACCTGCTGAGATGAGGGAGCTACAGACCCAGTTGGATGAGTTGTTATCTCAGGGCTTTATTCGTCGGAGTCATTCTCTATGGGGAGCACCAGTCCTTTTCGTGAAGAAGAAGGACGGTAGTATGCGATTATGTATCGATTATCGTGAGTTGAACAAGGTCACCATCCGAAATAGGTACCCATTACCGAAGATTGATGACTTGTTCGACCAGCTACAAGGAGCGCATTATTTTTCTAAGATTGATCTTCGTTCTGGCTATCATCAGTTACGAGTCCGGGAGATGGATATTCCCAAGACTGCCTTTCTGACTCAATATGGGTCATTTGAATTTCTCGTCATGCCATTTGGGCTGACCAATGCACCCGCAATATTCATGGATTTGATGAACCGAGTTTTCCGTCCATACTTAGACCAGTTCAATCGACGATATCCTTATCTATTCGAGATCGGAGGCAGAGCACGAGCAGCATCTACGATTGACATTGCAGACCTTGCAGGAGCATCAGTTATACGCCAAGTTCAACAAGTACGAATTCTGGCTATCAGAGGTTAGATTTTTAGGCCACGTCATCAGTAGAGAGGGCATTGCAGTAGATCCAGCGAAGGTTGAGGCAGTACTAGAATGAGAGCCGCCAAAGACCGTCACAGAGATCCGTAGTTTCTTGGGCTTAGCCGGCTATTACAGGAAATTCATTCAGGACTTCTCGAAGATTGCGATGTCACTTACACACCTTACGAAGAAGGGTGTACAGTTCATTTGGGACACAGAGTGCCAGAAGGCTTTTGAGACATTAAAGACAAAGTTAACTACAGCACCGGTTTTGACTATTCCGAGCAGTGATAGGACATTTGTTGTCTACATAGATGCGTCATTAGCAGGCCTAGGAGCCGTTTTGATGCAGACCCAGAGAGTAGTAGCTTATAGCTCTCGACAGTTAAGGACGCATGAGCAGAACTATCCCACGCATGACTTGGAGTTAGTAGCTGTGGTCTTCGTACTGAAGACATGGAGACATTACCTGTACGGGGTACAGTTCGAGTTATTCACAGACCACCAGAGCCTGAAATACCTATTTTCTCAGAAGGAACTCAACCAGAGGCAGCGGCGATGGGTCGAGTTCATCAAGGATTATGAGTTCACGATTCAGTACCATCCGGGGAAGGCGAACGTCGTGGCTGACGCTTTGAGCAAGAAGCGTCAACATCGGGTTATGGCTTTGAGGTGTTCGTTGTACCGAGATCTTTACACTCTTAGCCAGTTTGATTTCAGGCCAGAGACCGGTGGGAGCAGCGTATTTTTGGGAGCTATGTCAGTGCAGTCATCTTGGAGTAATAGAGTGGTCAAAGCTCAGCTAGCGGACTCTTGGATTCAAATCCGAAAGGAGGAGATTTCCAAGGAGCCCAAAGCTGATTGGACCGTTGGAATAGATGGAGGCCTTCGAATGAAAGGCAGATTAGATATGCTAGCTAGTGCAGAGCTGAAGAAGGAGTTGCTTGATGAAGGGCATCGTTCTAGGTACACAGTGCATCCAGGCACAACAAAGATGTACAAGGACCTGAAGAGACACTTTTGGTGGAGCGGTATGCATAAGGAGATAGCAGAATATGTCACTAGATGCTTTACCTGTCAGCAGGTGAAGGCAGAACATCAGAGACCAGCAGGAACCCTACAGACTTTACCCATTCCGGAATGGAAATGGACGTGTATCTCTATGGATTTCATTGTGGGGCTACCGAGGTCAAAGAAAGGGAACGATTCCTTTTGGGTGATAGTTGATCGGTTGACGAAGTCAGCACATTTTATACCAGTGAGAACTACCTACACCGCCGAGACTTATGCGAGAATCTTCATTCGGGAGATAGTTCGACTACATGGAGTTCCAGAGACGATCGTGTCGGATCGAGGCTCGGTTTTCACTTCGTATTTTTGGAGGAGCTTTCAGAATTCGTTCGGCAGCAGATTATTATACAGCAGTGTATTTCACCCGCAGACAGATGGGCAGACGGAGAGAGTAAACCAAGTCTTGGAGGACATGTTGCGGGCTTGCATTTTAGACTTCCAAGGTAGCTGGGAGGACCACATACATTTGATCGAGTTCGCTTATAACAACAGTTATCAAGCGACGATTGGTATGGCTCCGTATGAGGCATTGTACGGGAGACCCTGTAAATCCCCGATTTGTTGGGCAGAGCCGGAGGATAGCTTATTGCTTGGGCCAGAGCTTGTGAGGCAGACTGCTGAGAAGGTAGCATTGATTAGGGAGCGTATTCTTGCCGCTCAGAGTCGGCAGAAGAGCTACACAGATCAAAGACGACGACCTTTGGAGTTTTAGGTTGGAGATTTTGTTATGTTAAAAGGATCACCAATGAAGGGCGTTAAGCGATTTGGAAGACGAGGAAAACTTGCCCCGATATATGTTGGACCATTTCGGATTACCAAGCGTGTTGGAGCGGTTTCATATAGACTAGATCTTCCAGCATCGATGTCAAGTGTGCACGATGTATTTCATGTGTCGACGCTTAAGAAGCACCTACGCGACGAGGAGCAACAGAGGGTGATTGATACATCTGAGATCGAGATTCAGACAGATTTGTCCACCATTGAGGTGCCAGTTTGCATCCTTGCTAGAGAGGATAAGAGACTAAGAAATAAGGTGATTCCTTTAGTTAAAGTTCAATGGAACTGGAAAGGAGCTGAGGAGGCTTCTTGGGAGCGCGAAGAGGATATGCATCGCGACTACCCACACCTGTTTGAGCAGGTAAAATTAATTGATTATGACTTGTTTGTGTTTATGATTATTTATATGGTCATATTTATAGTTAATGCTAGAATAAGGGTATTAACACTTAGCTCCTAATCATTCGAAACACATGGTATATATATGGGGGCTTCCTTGTTTGGATTTTTCACCCGACGTACTAGTTTCGCTTAATTAGGGGTTAAGTGAGAGTATTTGCATTCTAGATTGTTAAGTGTAGATATTTTTGTTTCATATCTAGAGATTAATGGTACGAGATGTATATGTGAGGGTTTCCTTATCTGGATTATTCCCTCAATGTGCTTTTCTCATATTATCAATCTCTAAGATACGATTGCGGAATTTCGAGGACGAAATTCTTTTAAGGGGGGAAGAATGTAAAACCCCGAAAATTTTTAAAATATTATTATAAATGATAATAAATGAGTTTTATTATGATTGGTGATTATTTTGGGATGAATTGACCAGATTAGAATTGATTTGAGATCGATTCGCAGTTTCAGCCTCGGTATCGCGAGTCTACTGAAAACTGATACTATTTTATTTTTAATAATTTATCTATTGATCAGATGGGCACGAAATTTGCACCATTGATCTTAGAATGTCAATAACGTGTTGTGGATAAAATTTCATTATGTTCTGACGACAGAGACTGAAACACTATTTTGAGACAGTATCGCGTCTACTGACATCTATCGTATTTGTATTTTTAATAATTTTTATATTGATCATATGGACATGAGGTTTACACCATTGATCTTAGAATGATGAGACGGTGCTATGGGTAAAATTTTGATGATTTCTGAGAATAGAGTCTGAAATCCTATTTTTAAAAATAATATAAAATATTATATATATATATATATATATAGAGCAAGACTCCTATCAACTTAAGTTGATGTCCACCAAAGTTCCTAGCCACACATTTATTAATATACTATTTTATACGTATGGTACTATTCATACATACGGTACTATTTATATGTACGACACTATTCATATGCACGGTACTATTCGTAAATACCGTACTGTTCATACGTACGACACTATTCATGAGTACTATTACTATTCATGCATACTGGGGGTACTATTCATACGTATTGTTATTGTTCATACATACGACACTATTCATAAGTACTGACACTATTCATACGTATGGGTACTATTTATACATACTGTTACTATTCATGCATACGGTACTATTCATATGTACTATTACTATTCATGAGTACGGATACTAGTCGTAAAGTACTGTTGCTATTAGTAAGTACTGCTACTATTCATAATTTGTTAATACAGCAGATAGTCGGGGTTGGTAATCCTGATTATTTACTGGACAGTTTGGCCTAGTTTTATTTTCTGGAGTTTGTTTGCGCCGTTTGTGACGCGATCGCGGAGTTTGAGCCGCTTGATGTTATACTTACAGTCATGAATATGACGAAATACGCATTTGAGTATCCCACGGGGATTATGACGAATTGAGATCTATTTACTTGTGAGTTAGTACACCGCAAATGAGACTGCGATGATACCTATTTGTCGATCCGCACGGTGATGCGATGATACCTATTTGTCGATCCGCACTATGATGGGATGATACCTATTTGTCGATCCGTATTATGATGCGATGATACATATTTGTCGATCCGCACGGTGATGCGATGATACCTATTTGTCGATCCGCACTATGATGCGATGATACCTATTTGTCGATCCGCACTATGATCCGATGATACATATTTGTCGATCCACACGGTGATGCGATGATACCTATTTGTCGATCCGCACTATGATGTGATGATACCTATTTTTCGATTCGCACTATGATGCGATGATACATATTTGTCGATCCGCACGGTGATGCGATGGTACCTATTTGTTGATCCGTACTATGATGCGATAATACCTATTTGTCGATCCGCACTATGATCCGATGATAACTATTTGTCGATCCGCGCGATGATGCGATGAGTTGGAAGAAGTTCAGAATGATAATATTATAAACTATTTACATGAGTATTTGGCGGATGCCAAAAGTATTTCTACTCATTGTTGAGATACTTTGTTATACGAGTACACGAGATACATATGCTGATGTCTATTATGATGCTTTACTTTCCAGTTATATTTTGATTGCTTAGTTCGGGGTTAATATTTAGTTATTTACTATCTGAGACATACGGTATATACATGAGGGTTTCTTTGTTTGGATTATTTCGCTCGACGTACTACGTCTCAAGTTGTAAGTTTCTAAATATTAATTCCATTAGATACAGGGAAAATGATCTAGGTAGACTATGCTTAATAGATAGAGCCTCCACTTCATCATCTAGCAGCCCTTCCCCTGGGGGCAGATGGAGGTGAACTTGCTGTAGCGCTCTGAATTTTAACTTTCAGGTGGCTCAGAGCATCGGAGAGTCGCAGAGTGACGGAGTTCTTGCATAGTCGCCGTCGCGTATTTTTACTAGTATGGACTCCACAGTGATCTTATGTTTCCATTTAGTCATTTGAGTTTGTACTCATATTGTTAAGGCAATATGCCTTAGTACGATTTCTAATCGATTCATGTTGAGACATATCATGTTATTATAGACTCCAGATGTATATCAGTTGTATTCCAGTTTAGTTTATTTGGGACATGATTTCATTTATGAGATATATCTTTCCGTATCATGATTTATGAGATATATCTTTCTGTATCATGTCTATAGTATTTATTTCCCTTATTTGCCTGTTTTGTACCTTCATTTATATTGGTTTCCACTAGAGGATATTACTGTGATCGGTGAAACATGTTGTTGCATAGTGGAGGTGCATGACAGGTTTGACATCTCTGGGTTCACCTTGGACTGCAGCCAAGTGTGAAAACATGGGCGTCACACGTAGGTAATATGAGTGGTTAAAAACTTTGGTGGACACACTATTTGCTATCCACTGAAGTTGATAGAGTTTTCATATATATATATATATATATATTATATATATATATATATATATATATATATATATATAATATATATATATATATATATATAATTATTTATAGTATATATATATATAGTATATGAGAAGTGTTCCTAAGGTGACGCCTTAGATAATCATCTAAGGATGCGTCTAAAATCAAGCATGATTGAGCAACATTGTGGATGATCCACTCTGTTAAACTTGATCCACATATTCTAAAACCCCAACAACACAAAGTTTGGGATGAACCCGTCGTCATTTGACCTTCATCCTACTCGTATTAATTTTAACGGTTTCGAATGAATAGAACTTTTCACATGCTCGACGGAGGGTCACAAGACGATGAGTTCACCCCAAACTTGATGTGTTGTGGGATTTAGAATATGTAGATCAAGTTCAACGGAGCAGATCATCCACAATGTAGCTCAATCATGTGATTTTAGGCCGCGTCTTTAGATAATTATCTAAGGCATCACCGTAGAAACACTTTTCCCATATATATATATATATATATATATATATATATAATATATATATATATATATATATATATATATAATATATATATATATATATATCTATATATACATAGATATATATATATATATATATATATACATATTATATATATATATATATATATATATATATATATATATATATATATATATATATATATTATATTACAATATATATTATCATATAACTATATAGAAATGGAGAACCTTGGTACCAAGTTGCTTAAAGCAACTTGGTAGTGATGTGGCATAATCTTGTTCCCACATCACCATCTCGAAGATAGAGTCCAACCACCTCGTACGGTAAAAAATACCTCCGTGGACTTGCAAGAAATCCGCCTGTAAGGAGAAGTCGCCCAAAGTCACGGGAATTCACCCTTCATCACAACTCGCCCAACCGAGTCTGTATCCAAATCCGCCAGCAAACCTTAAGGCCGCCAATATGACCAGGTATCTGCTACCCCACGTGCTGAGGCGGGCTTTCTCACTCCTCTTGACCCGAAGGGAGAGGGCACAGTACTCCAAGACCGTCAAGTGGCCGCTCACAGTACGAATGATTGGGCAGGTGTCGAGTCGACCTGAACATTCATAAATGAAGCTCACCTCGGCTGTCTGAGTCAGGAACCGGATCCGTCGGCATTCGGCGAGCTGTCCAAGCCCACTCGAGTACCAGGAACCCGTTTTCCCACCTCTCTCGGTCTGAAGAGAGAAGACACGGTACTCAAGGCCCGCCGAATGGCCGCTCACAGTACAAGTGATCGGACAAATGCCAAATCAACCTGCACCCTCATAAATGCGACTTACCTCACTTGTCCAAGCGAGAGGCGAGAGCCGCCGGCGCTCGGTGAGTTGGTCAGATCCACTCAAGTATCTGACAACCGTTGTCACACGTACGAGGAGGGGCTTTCCTAATCCTACATGACGTGATGCAAAACACGACTCCTCGAATGACCGCTCATGGTACAGGTGAACAACAGGATATCTCTGAGTAATGTATGGTCACATCCTATAATTCAAGGAACAGTCAAACTGCCTCTCTTTCATCTATGAGCCTCTTCCAACAACCTTTAAAAGAGGTCGGAAGACTTTGGGAAAGGCAATCGAATCGAGACCAAGCTCTTTGCATAATCTTTGCATTGTAGCACCACTTCCTAGTTCTGAGCCCTGATCGCTGGCGAACTAGTAGATCCGAACTCTATCGACTCGAGCTTCTAATGTGTACTAAAGCTCCCCAGCAACCTCGGTCGAACGGTCCAAGGGAAGCAGACTCGACACAAGCATCGAGCGAAGCATCCTGTATCTACCAAAAGTCCCCACACTAAACAAAGAGGGCATTCCCTCTGCTTCTGTTATAGTTTCGATTTATTAGTTTGTAATAAGCCTTCTTATCAATACAAACGAAGTTCCCTATTTTCAGGAAATCAAAATTTACACCTACACCACCCTTCACCAACTCCAATGTAGATATAGGGACAAGATTATGCTACATCACTAGCAACTAGCAACTTGGTACAATGTTGGCTTGGAGCAACTTTGCGCTTACCAAGTTTTCTTTATTTTTCTCATATATATATATTATATATATATATATCATATATATATATATTATATATATATATATATATTATATATATAGTATTATATATATATTATATATACTATATATATATATATATATATAATATTATATACAAACTTATATCAACTTAAGTAGACCATCCACCAAAAGGTTTCTATCTCCATTGGATTTGGATACATAGAGATTCCTGCATTCATATGAAGAGGATTTTCGTCAATGGATAGACAACTTTGCCATGGCATGCGTTCACGTAAGGTTGACATAAGTTTCTCTCTCTCTCTCTCTCTCTCTCTCTCTATATATATAGCGCCGCCCGACCCCGACCATATCGATGTATCTCGTCTGTCTGTGTATGAATGCTCCACGCGAGGACAGGTCATCGCCCGTCCCGCCCCACTAGCCGTCATGCGGGCCGCCCATGCCTATATATATCATATATATATAGTATATATATATATATATATACTATAATATATATATATATATATAAGTATATATATAGTCATATCTATATTATATTTTATATATATAAAACTTATGTCAACTTAACGTGGACGTCACTAAGTTTCTTTAGTCATTGCATGATCACTTGATTGAGCTACATTATGCGGTGCATGCCACTCTGTTGAACCCTTGATCTACATATTCTAAAACACAAACACACCCAAATTTTAGGGTGAAAACCGGGTGGCGCGCCTCCCGGTGGCGCGTGTCTCTTCTCGGGTGCCACGCCGTCGTGGGTTTGACCCTTCACTCCAGTTTCGTATTAAATCTTTAAACGGGTTTTTCGAATAAATTAGAACTTTTTTACATGGGCTCGACGTGAGGCGTCAAAACACGACGGGCTTCATTCCCAAATTTTTGGTGTCGTTGGTTGTTTTTAGAATATGTAGATAAGCTTCAATAGAGCGGATCATCCATAATGTAGCCTTAATCAGAGTGATCATCAATGACTAAGAAACTTTAGGTGGACGTCCAACTTTAAGTTGACATTAAGTTTTTCTATATATTATATATATATATATATATATATATATATATATATACTATATATATTATAGGATATAGTATCTATGAGTATATATATACTATATAATATATATATATATATATATATATATATATATATAATATATATACTTATATATTATATATATATATATATATATGAAGAGACTTTTCATTCAATGGCATAGAAACTTTGGTGATTGCGTTCACTTTAAGTTGACTTTAAGTTTCTCTCTCTCTCTCCTCTCTCTCTATATATATATATATATATATATATATATATATTAGTATATAATTAAATATATTATAGTATATATATATATATATATATATAGATATTATATATACTATACTATTAATATTAGTATATATATATATATATTTATATATGGCCAGGAAGTGTTCCCTAAGGTTGACGCCCTTAGATAATCATCTAAAGGGGACGCAGCCTAAAATCACAAATGATTGAAGCTACATTATGTGATCGATCCGCTCCGTTTGAACTGTGATATACATATTCCTAAAACCCCAACACCACCTACCAAGTTTAGGGGCTGAACCCATCGCGTTTGACCTTTATTCACTCGCTAATTCAATTTTAACCGGTTTGTCGAATGAATTAGGAACTTTTCACATGGCTCGACGGAGCGGGTCAAACGACGCAGGGGTTCACCCCAAACTTTGGTTGTGTTGGGTTTTAAAAATATGTAGATCAAGTTCAACGGGAGCGGATCATCCACCAATGTAGTTCAATCATGCTGATTTTAGGCCGCATCCTTAGATGATTATCTTAAGGCGTCATCCTTTAGTAACACTTTTTCCAATATTAGTATATATATATACTATATATATATATATTATATATATATACCTATATATATTATATATAATTATATTATAAATATATTTACTATTATATATATATATATATATATATATATATATGAGAAAACTGTAGGAGAGCTGGCAGCGTTCGCGTTTGGTGAGCTGCAGGGGGGTTTTTGCAAAAGTTCCAGCAATTAATGCTCGTGACCCTCCTATCTCTCTCTAGCGTCCCCAACTCCCCAGAGACTGTCTTGGAACCCTCACCCTCTCTCCACAAACCCTCACGCTCTCTAATCAGGACCAGATCCATCTCTTCTCTCCTTCTCATCTCTTCTACGCCGACGCCTCCCCCTGTCCTCCTCCCAAATCAACAACCGCCGAGAGATCCAGTTCGGCCGACCGCGAGATCGAGCCGACCAAGCTGCCGTGAATTCCATCTTGATCCCTCTCTAGAGCCAACCAATCCGGCGCGAGATCTCCCCTCCCCCGTCCTCCTCCCAAAGCTGAACCCCGCGAGATCGAGCCGCCAACCCCAGCCCCGATTTCCCTGTCAGGTAAAATTTTAGCTTATCCCTCTTGATCCCTCTCTCGATTGACCTAGTTAATTAAGAAAAAATCAACAAAAATAGAGGAGGACGGTGATAAAACTGGTTATCTGTGTGCTTGTAGACTTTGTTTACTATTTTTAAAATTTCATCTTGAGGTTAGGAGTTTCTTTTGGGTTTATCTGTGTGCTTGTAGACTTTGTTGTTTGATTCCTTGTTCTTTTCTTTCTTTTTTATTTTTTTCAATTAAGTTAGATCTATAGTGGGAGGTAAAGGAATGTTGACTGTAAGCTTAATTTAGTGTTAATGAGCTGCCAGATTTATAACAGTTGAGGTTAATATCCACTCTATTAATTTAGTGTTATAACAGTTGAGGTTAATACTAAATTTAGTGTTATGTACTAAATTTAGAGTTAATGCGCTGCCAGCATATTGAATTAAAGCATGCATCCTACAACACTTTCATATGTTATAACTGTTATACCCTTAACTGTACATGAGCTGCCAGAGTAAAAATTTATACAGCTAGGTCAATCAAGTTTGTAAATAACAAAGAATACACGGGCTCTCTTTTTTGGTCTTTAACTTCTTTCAATGTCGTTGGTTTTAATTGTTGTTGATTTATTAGTTTTTATTGGAGCTTTATGAAAATGAGAATATGGTTTCAATCTGTAATATTTTTTTTGGTTGTAATTCAATCTTCTTTGTTGTATTAGGTTTGGTTATTTTCTGGAATGGAGGAAACAAATTCAACTAGTGTAGAGTTCGGAATATGAGAATCAAGTGCTATTGGAAGTGAAATTGTGGACAATACTGTAAATGCTCCTAAACCACTACTAGGAATGAAGTTTAATAGTTATGAAGAAGGTTATAACTATTATAACTCTTATGCACTGTTGATGAGTTTTGTAATAAGGAAGAGCACGGTAAATTACCCGCGCAAGACTAGAGAAGTGGTAGACAGAAAGTTTGTTTGTAATAAGGAGGGCTATAGACCTAAAAGAGACAAGATAGAAAATCTAGTTTGGCAAGAGACTCGAGTGGGATGTAAGACAATGATGCAGATTAAATTATTGGAGGACAAATCGTGGGAGGTCACGGAGTTTATTAAAGAACATGCAAATCATGTGTTGAGTAGTCCAGAGAAAGGAAAAATGCACAGATCACATCAACAATTCCATAAAACTCAAAGATGTAAAAAACTTATTGATAGTCCGCGAGAAGAAGGTATGCCTCCTTCCACTATTTCTCATGTCATCAATGCAACTAATGGAAGAGAATGTGAATTAGTGACATCACAACAATGCATTGATCATATCAGAACCCAAAGAGTCAACAATATTGGTCATGAATGCATATCTATCATTCGACATTTTCAGAGTGCGACAGTGAATGATCCAGAATTTTATTTTGCAATAGAAGTAGACAGTAGTGGACAAATGAGGAGTATTTTCTAGGCCGATGGAAGATCAAGAGCATCTTATTTGAAATTCGGTGATGTTATTGTGTTTGATGTTACATACAAAACTAATAAGTTCAGTCTTCCATTTGCTCCATTTACTGGTGTAAATCAACAAAGGCAGTCCACTTTACTTGGTTGTGCATTATTAGCCGATGAACAGGAAGATACCTTTGTTTGGTTATTTGAAGAATGGCTGAAATGCATGCATGGCATTGAACTAGGTGCTATTATAACAGATCAAGATAGAGCAATATGTAATGCTATTCACTCAGTGTTTCCAACGACAAGACACCGTTATTGCTATTGGCACATGCAAAAGCATATTATTGATCATTTGTCTACTTTGGTATCTCATTATGGTGAACAGTTTCAAAGGTATTGGGGCTTGTGGTATAATAGTTCTTCAATTGAACAATATGAAGGATATTGGGTTGAGATGAAAGAGAAGTTTGATATAAATGAAGAAGGAGAGGGATGGTTGCAAACAGTTTACAAATGCTGAGAACACTAGGTGTTGTGTTATCTGAAGGACACTTTTCTTGCTGGAATGAGATCGAGCCAAAGGAGTGAAAGTATTAATGCATTTTTTGATGGGTATGTTAACTCACAGACTCAATTATACGAGTTTGTGACACAATATAAAAAAACAGTTTCTCATCATCGCTTAAGTGAAGCCCATGATGATTTTAAGAGTCTTAACACAAAGTCTATCATGCTCCTTGGACATCCAATTGAGGTCCAAGCTGGAGAAATGTATACACGCAATATGTTTGATGTGTTCCAAACTGAATTCAAAGGATTTGGTTCAGAGTTTTGTGAAGAATTGAGAAAAGATGGGGACATTGTTGAATACAAGGTCTGTAAGTTTACAGATAGAGGAAAATGGGAGGTGTTACTTATGAACAATCTAGTCAGATGCAGTTCTGTTGCACTTGTGCTTTGTTTGAAACTAATGGTATTGTATGTAGACATATATTATCGCTAATGATGGCTAGGCAAATGGATTCATTACCCGACCATTACATCCTACACCGTTGGACTATACATGCTCGATATCATAACATTGGGGTTGGCAGCATTATATATGGAAGAAACATCACAAGCTGTGAAGAGAAGATTCACTTATTGAAATCTTGGGCTTTAAGAGCAAAATTCAATAATGCGCTCGAGCTTGCATTTGCTTCAGAAGAGAAGATGCAAAATCTAGATGATGTGCTAACAAAATTTATAGAACCACTACAAGAAGAAGTTGGAGCACATTCCTCAAATCAAGATCAAATGGTGGATACTCCTCAAATTTCCGCACACATCTCACATACAATGGAGCACATTCCTCAGATTACAGTTCGTGATCCTAATAGAGCTGCAAGGACTAAAGGTCGTCCACACAATGCAACTAGAATATAGTCAGGTTTAGAACAAGCACAAGAAAAGAAAGAAAGGAAGAAACATATATGTAGCAGATGTGGTGAACTCGGGCATTACAGAACTAGCTGTAAAGTCAACTTGCCAAGGTATAGTTAATATTTTTCCATGAAAGTTCATAACACATATATTTTGCATTTAGTACAATTATATGATTAATTTGTCATGTGATTTGCAGCTAAACAAAAATTGGTTTGAATTCTTGAGCACCACATGCATGGATTTGTGGAAGGTAATGGTTAATATATACGAAATAACTTGTACATTGCCATTTTTTAATATAACGTGTTTTTTAAATTTTTTAATACATATGAAGTTCTCACTATTGCGTGAAGTTTCTGTGCAGAAATGGGAAGCAACTTGGAAATGTAGACTGGATTTGAAGACTGGAAATGTACTATTGTTTTGAGTTTATTCTGTAATGGTTGCTACTTGGAAATGTAGACTGGAAATGGTTTTGAGTTTATTCTGTAATGGAAGCTACTTGGAAAGGTAGACTGGAAATGTACTATTGTTTTGAGTTGTCAGGTGTGCCTCAACAGAAACATATATGGTTTTGAGTTTATTCTGCAATTGGGGTTCAATGCATGAAGTCTGAATGTATCTCTAATATCTTTTGTTATAACTATTTTTGTTTTGAAACAAGAAAATGACACTAAGAATGCCTGGAACTACATTTTATGCATGAATATTGTGCAACAGGAGTGATGATGTGCAGAAGTTGATTAGTGTGGTTTCACATTGTGTGTTTTCTGGTGCTGTCACATTGTGTGGTTTCACATTGCAGAGAACCCATATAATCATTCTAGAAAATTTCCTTATGCATGGGTTATTGGGAGCATGGGAATTGCTCTTATTCTGATCGCTGTCACATTTGTTTCATGCATTACATGCAAATCCTGTTTTTCCCATAAGTCAAGGACTCAATCAAAAGATCATGAACAATCGAGCTCACATAAATTTCACATTCTCAAGAGCAGTAGTTTTTGCTACACATCAAGAAGGTTCTTTTGCTGCAAATCTGGACACTACCAATACATGAAGCTTAACTATGCAATACATGAAAATTGTAACAACATCAGAAACTTGAGCAATGCGACAACTAAACACTACTAGGAATGGCAAAACAAAATCAGTTTGTGCATCGGAAACTTAACTATGCAATACATGAAGCTTCAACAAGCTAATTCCAGATCTCATCAACTACTCCTTTTCTTTTATCAGCTAGATGGGGCATCTCAAGATCTCATCAACAAGCTAAATCCAGAACACGTGAATTTGTTTTTTTTATCAGCTAGATGGGGCATCTCAAGATCTCATCAACAAGCTAAATCCAGAACACGTGAATTTGTTTGACTATACTACCAATAATGTAAGAACATGATCTCATCAACAAGCTAAATCCAGAACACGTGAATTTGTTTGACTATACTACCAATAATGTAAGAACATGCAGAGAACATACACTTCAACAAATCCAATAATACATTCTTGCACCCTACTTAGCACAAATCCAATAAAAATACCAAATACAAATCCTAAAAAAATACCAAATAAAAGAGCAAATATAACAAGCTTCAACAAATCCAAAATATCAATGTCAATCTTTCTCTTCTCCCGCACTTCTCCACTTGACACGGAGCTTGAAACTTGCGGCGTCACGCTCGACTGCTTGGTCTGAACAAGCTCTGCCTTTGAACCTCCAAACTCCTCTTCATCAGATACCCATTTGAAGAATCCATAATTACTCACTTTCCAATTAGCGCATCCCAAAAACAATCGACCGGGGTTCGTCTTAGTTCCAGATCTGGAGAGTATAGCCCTCCTTCTACAATGGCACAATAGTCCATAACGATTGCTTGAAGATGACTCCATGATCCACTGCTACAGATACAAAAGATACCATCAAGCAATAACGACGATTACAATTGGAAACCATCAAACATAATGGGGAATAGTTGACTAAGGTACTGATACCCTACTAAATCCCCAAGCGGAATAGAAGAGGCAAAAATCTGCATATTTACCAGTTTCAAGAGAGATTACATGGCTAGTGAGATACATTACACAAGTTTAACTGGAATTACAACAGAAACATGCATTAGAAGTTCTGATATTTTACTAATTACGCCATCCACAAGAAACAGTAAACCCTCTACCCCCTCGTACAAAAAATTAACCTGGATATTTTGTTTTGTAAATCCTTTTGAAAACACGAAATCCCTATGACTGTTAAAGCATTAACCTGGATTTACTGGGCCAAGATGGATTGTTCAAGCACCGAGGACTGTTATATAATCATTTTGGAGGTAAAAAAATTGCTAAATTAGCAAAAATTAGCAATCATAGAAACTTATATGTTCTGTATCCCAATCTTCGACACCACGCTACGCTTTTTCATAAAGCTCCCGTAAAAACTAATAAATCAACATCCTCAATTACTTAAAATCCATACTTAAATTAGTACATCACCAAAAATCACTTTAAGTCCCTACAAACAGATCTTACATAGACATACAAACAGATCTTACATAGTGTAAGAAATAGATGTAAACAAGTCTTTTTATGTTTATTTTTGTTGATTTTTTCTTAATTAAGATGGATTGACAAAGGGATCAAGAGGGTTTTTTTGAAATGTTACCTGACAGAGAACTCTCGGCGACACAGATGGAACTCTCGGCAGCACAGATGGAACTCACAACGACACAGAGAGAGGGGGGGCGGAGGCTCTCGTGATGACTATGCTTTTGGGGCTCGCGCAGGAGGAAAGGGGGTGGCGCTAGAGGAAGGGAGCCAGAGAAGGGGGGACCAGAGGCTCTCGTGATGACTGGCGCTTTTGGGTCAGCGCAGGAGGAAAGGGGGTGTGCCGGAGGAAAGGGAGGGTCGGAGGCTCTCGGACGATTTTTGTGGGTTGAGGAAGGGGCTGGTGGTGGCGCACACAGAAAGGGGGGCTGGAGGCCCTCGTGGTTGTTGAGTTCACGAGGAAGAGGGGGGGGGAATGGAGAGGAAAGTCTATTGAGATCTGGTTGGGGTCCGCGAGAAGAGGAAGTGTATTGGGTCACGAGACGTCTGATATCGGATGGCTTCTTTTAAAAAACCCCTGCACAGCACACGAACACGGAGAGCTGGCCAGCGCACTACAGTTCTCTCTCTCTCTCTCTCTCCTCTCCGTCTCTCTCCCTCACATTCTCTCATCTCTCTCTCTCTCTCTATATATATATATATATATATATATATATATATATATATATATATATATATATATATATATATATATATATATGAGAAATAATGGAGGTGAGCTGGCAGCTCACCTCTCCGTGAGCTGCAAGTGTATGACATGTGAGCCACCACACGATGTGACTAGTAGGGGGCTCACATGTCATACACTTGCAGCTCACATGGAGAGGTGAGCTGCCAGCTCACCTCCATTATTCTCTCTTCTCTCTCTCGTCTCTCTCTCTCTCTCTCTAATATATATATATATATATATATTATAATATATATATATATAATATATATAATATATATAATATATATATATATATATATATATATAATATATATATATAATATATATATATATATATAATATATGATATATATATATATAGTATATATATATAATATATATATATATCTAATATTTATTATTATATAATATAATAATTATATTAATATAATATAATTTATTATTATACTATATTATTATTAATATGTATTATATTAGAAATCTAGTAAGGTTTGTGTCGAAAATTATTTTCTTCATTGTATAACTCATTACAACTTCGATCGTTACAATAAGTTCAAAAAGATCTGTCTTTTTATAAGACCTTTACACAATGAAAATAAAAGATACAATTCTTGTTCAAACAAAATGCAGAGGATGTTTATCACCCGCTGCCTTACGTGGTGTCTTCGCCTGTGTCGGGGTTTATCCATGAACCACCTTTGATCAGATACGGTTGCTGAAAATTCGGCAGAGCTCCTACCTCACCAAGGAGGTATTTGCTTAAAGCGATAAAATCGACCAAGCAAAATCAGTAGTTCTTCTCGAGATTAAGACCAAGCCTAATCTCGAGGAACGGACGGGAACGGGCTTCAGATCCTTTGAATTGCTCCTTCTTTATGCCGGGATTCGCCGGGATCTTGATAGCCCTTGCTGAAATTCGTGCTATTCTTGCTCTCTAACTCGGCAGCACCTCCTCGTCTTGATCCTCCATCGCCCTTATGAAATGAGCCCCTAGGCCTGTACTTTAGGCTTCGGTTGGGGGTTTTCAGATAAGAATGAGTGATTTGGCCTTATCTTCAGTCAATCATGGCCTAACCATGTTTGTTGATGATATCTAGGCAGTTAAGAACCCCTGGAACAGATAAATCCCGAGAAAATCGCTCAAAACCGTCGAAAAAAGCGTCCGGGGATAAAACCGCGCTCGCGCGATAAACAACCTGGACGACGGCGTGTGGCCGCCGGGCGCCGGGTCGGCCCTGTCCGACCCGCGCCGGTCGCGGCTCGGCTCGGTCCGACCACGCGGCCGCCGTGGGTCGCTCGTCCGGACCACGGCGCGCCGTGGTCGGACTGGCCGAGCCCGTGCGGGTCGGTCCCCGGGGGTTTGGTTTTTTTTGCCGAGTTCTTTAGTGTTTTTCGGTTTTTCGGAACTTGTATTTTCCACCGTTTTGCGTATTTGACCATCTGGTTTACTTGTACGATTTGCTAACTTGCTTCATGCGCTCGTTAGCTTCTTTACGACACTTGGAACTAACCGATAAGCGCAAGTTGACTGACGAGTGCATTCGGTCGCTTGGAGTTGATCGACGCGCGCGTGTTGATTGACGCGTGCGAGCTGATTGACGCGTGCGAGCTGATTAATTCGCGCGAGCTGACTGACATACGCGCATTGACTGACGTGTGCGAACTGATTGACGCGCGCGTGTTGACCGACGTGCGCGAGCTGGTTGACGTGAACCTTCTCGATTTGTCCACTCTTTGATTCGAGTTGTATTCGAGGACCTATAGGTAATTTTTGACGCCTACAGATACCCCCTCCAAAGTGTTTTAGCCTCGTTCTTTTATAGATGAGTTTGAAATGCTTTGGATATGATAGACCCCCACCTTCAATCGGTGCCACAGGACCTATAACTAGCTTCAGTTCTTGACTTCTCCACTTTTCAGTCTATTCAGTGTTTTGTCGAATAGATAAAGTTCTTCTGGTGCTGCGTTTATCGTCTGACCGTTGTCGAAATCTCGAACTGAAGTTGGTGAGTTGATTTTGGCTTGTGTCATTGAGTCGACTTTGAACTTATTAGCTGTATCGCAACGCGTTGATCGACGTTGACCCTGGGCTACGCGTTGACCGGCGTTGATCTTAGGGTTTTGTATTGATCGGTGTTAACATAGTTTATACTCGTACGTTTGCTGAAGTCTACACAGTTTAAGCTCTTAAGGCGTTGGAGCATGATGGTCCTAAGTTCTGGGCTGCAGGACCAACTATTAAAGTTGTTTCGTCTGCAGATATGGATCTTATCCCGAAGTCGTTGGATGCTCAAGTCACGAGACCAACTAATGAAGTTGATGCGCCAATGCCCCATATTTATAGAATTTTTAGCAAATTCTCAACCATCAACGGGTTTGATTAGCCTTTACCGACTACCGTTTGAGTCGGGCTAGCATGCAGATTATTTAAATCCGTTATGCACATAACGTTGTGCTAAAAGAGTTAACTCTTTTAGTGAAACAATGTTGAATACGTAAACTTCGTCTTTCTCCTATGAAAGGACTAAACAGCGACGTGTGTTAGACGTAGACTTAGGATTTTTGGCAAATCCTCAGTCATCAACGGATTTGATGTGTCTTTACCGACTACCGTTTGAATCGGGCTAGCATGTGAATTGTTTAAACCCGTTTTCACATGTAACATTGTGCTAAGAGAGTTTAAACCCGTTTTCACATGTAACATTGTGCTAAGAGAGTTAACTCTCTTAGTGCTACGATATTGAATACGTAGACTTCTGTGCTAAGAGAGTTAACTCTCTTAGTGCTACGATATTGAATACGTAGACTTCGTCTTTCTTACGGGAAAAGACTATCCGGCAACGCGTGTTAGGCGCTGACTTATCCTTTCTTAGGCTTCGGGATAAAATTCCCCGTGTGTGTGAAGCATGAATTTTAGCGTTATGAATAACAACATGCCATAATATCGAATATGTGGACTTTTGTTCTTCTTATGGTTAAGAACTAACCGGCAACGCGTGTTAGGCGTTGACTTATCCCTGCTCAGGATTCAGGATAAAATTCCCCATGTGTGTGAAGCACGGATTTTGGCATTATGAATAACAACCTGCCATAATGTCGAATATGTAGGCTTTTGCTCTTTTTACGGTTAAGAACTTACCGGCAACGCGTGTTAGGCGTTGACTTATCCATGCTCAGGATTCGGGATAAATTTCCCCGTGCGTGTGAAGCACGGATTTTGGTGTTACGAATAATAACCTGTCACAATGTTGAATATGTGGGCTTTTGTCATTTTTACGGTTAAGAACTAACCGGCAACGCGTGTTAGGCATTGACTTATCCCTGCTCAGGATTCGGGATAAAATTCCCCATGCATAAAAGGCATGGATTGTTGTTGCTACTATAGTGAATACGTAGACTCGGTCGTTTTTACGGGAACGAATCACCCAGCAACGCGGGTTAAGCGCTGACTTATCCCTACTTAGGCTTCGGGATAAAATGCCCCATACTGGATTCTGATGTCTTTTTCAATCGGTGAAAGACTAAACCGATAACGCGTGTTAGGCGTAGGCTTATCTCTGTTTAGGAGTCGAGATAAAGTTCCCCGCACGTGTTAGGCACTTTAGGAGTCGAGATAAAGTTCCCCGCACGTGTTAGGCACGGATTTTGAAGTTATAATGTTAAAATATTATGTCTTCTCTTGGGGCAAAGACGAACCCAAAATGGGAGAGGAAGAATTTTATATTCTATCTCCCGAAACCGAAGAGGAAGAATTTTATATTCTATCTTCAGTGCAGAAGAAACTCAAAGTGGGATTTCCACTTCAAGAATCCGGGTAGGTAAAACTAAGAGTGGGATCTCCACTCCGAGAATCGAAAAGATTCAGATAACCCTAACTGTCGGAAGGTTTGATTACCGAACTAAAGATGAATTTCTCGTTTATCGAGAGTGAATTATGGTTTTGACTCTAACTGTAGGAAGGTTTGATCACTCGATTTGAAAGTGGACCTCTCGTTCATTGGAGGAATCGAGAGGGGATTTTGGTTTTGGTCCTAACTGTAGGAAGGTTTGACCGAGTGGAAGGTTTGAGACGATCCTAACTGTAGGAAAGTTTGATCGCTCGATTTGTGGACCTCTCGTTCATTGGAGGAATCGAGAGTGGATTTTGGTTGTGGTCCTAACTGTAGGAAGGTTTGACCAAGTGGACAGTGGGAGTGGGAGTACAAATCACAGTGGGAGTGTTGACTTATACAAATCACTCAGAGGGGGTTCCCGATGTTAAGTGAGAAATACTTAACACCGAGGGGTTTGACAATTCGTCAAGGATTAAGACATTAAAATTCCGAATACCATGTCCGGACTCTAACATTAAGGATGTTGAGTGCACAGATACAGCAAAAGTTTGAACGGATTTAACCGGAAGGAATTTTGATGGTCCCACCGTTAATTAGTCTGATCGGTGGGGGTTTTATGGTGGAAGACTGTGAGTCGTCAAACACCAATGAGAGTTTTGTGAGGGAAGATTGATCCAACGAAGTGATCGAATCTCGTCTCAGCAAAAGAGTGTTCGGAAATCATGGTGGGTTTAGTGTTTATCACTTTATTTGTAATGATCGGGTTATCCCTAAGAAAGTTACATGTAGCATTCTTCCGGCAACTTCCCGTTACATAAATCATCCACCCCCAGCTTCATTTGCGGAACTGGTTCGAACATTATATTCAGTTACATGACCAGGTTATCCTTAAGAATATTAGCGTAATATTCTCCAGGAACTTCCCATCAAAAGTGGGAAACAGTTTAGACTCGTGTGCCTATTGGAATATTAAGAAGCAGTTTATACTCGTATACTTGTCGGAGTTTCGTCATTCTCATTTGGCTTATCCCAGCGTTATGACGCCAGCTTCAACCAAGGTTTGGATGCTATTCTTGAGAGCAAAGCAATCCTTGGTGGGATGAAGGACCCTCCTATGGTACGCACAGTACTTTGGATCCGCCGTGTTATCAGCTTCCTCCTGATTTGTGATAGGTGGTAACTTGATCTTGTTATTTTTAAGAAGGGATTCAAAGATGGCTGGAACGTCTTCGTCCTTAAAGGAGTACTCTTTTTTGAGTCTTGAACCCGAAGTCTTCTGCTGTCTTCGGGGTTACTATTGTGACGTCTGATTAGCGTTAATAGCTGCTGCAGGTGTTTTCCCTTTACCACGGGAGGCGAAATTTGATTTCGGAGAGTTAGCCGTCAGTTGGCTTCTTTCGGCTTTCTTCCTTCTGAGGAATCGTTCGGCCTGCTCTCCGTACACCTTCAACTCTTTCCAGTTGTTGGACAGTGCTACTCCCATAACTTCCAACACGTCTAAAGAGAGGTTGTTGTGATAGGTTTGGAGGATGAAATCCTCTGTGATTGGATCTCGGTAGTTCATCGCCTTATTCCGGAAGTGCTTGACGAAGTCGTCGACCGTTTCGTCGTCTTCTTGCTTCTCATCAAAGAGTGTCCTGATTGACACTTTGGCATCATCATCAAAGAAGTGAACGAGAAACAGGTTCTCCAGGTCGTCCCAGCTGTTGATGCTTCCAGACTTGAGATGAAGGTACCAATCGAAGGCGGGCCCACGAAGGGTGCCAACGAATGACCGAACCATCAAGGCTTCATTGCCGGAGATCATACCCAAGTGGAACTTGAATTAGATCAGATGTTGATTGGGCGAACCCTTTCCATCAAACGGCGTGAAGTTAATCAGGTTGAACTTCGCCGGGTATGCTATTGAATCTCACTCTCTTGGATAGAGACATGGAATGCCGGTCCTTTTTACCTCTCGAGCAGACATTAGAGCATTGATTTTGCTCTCGAGATCTTTTATTTTCTCATCGTCGCTTGTATCGGGCTCTGGACGATTCTTAAGAGGAATAACGCGGCCACCCCCAGTGTTGTCGTTTTTAGTAAAACCATCCCCAGCGTTCTGGTCAACGGGAGGGTCATCAACATTGATGTATTCATCCACGTCTGAATCGCTAGCTGCTTGGCTAACATTGTTGCGACGACTGGATTGACCTAGCTGATTTGACAAGGCTCGGATCTGTTGGTCATGCTCTTTCCTCATCCGCCGCATAGCCATTTCCATTTCAATCTTGAATGCCTTTTTCTGCTTGGTTAGAGCATCCTCGAGAATTTTGGCGATTTGCTCGGTGTTGATCATGAATGCCTCGTGGGATTATCCTGGGCTAGATACCGTATTATCAGAAGCGACTACAGAGTTAGCATCTGATGCTTCATCATCCGAGGATAACCCTCTCTTCATTCTTTGGTAGTCCCTGCGTCTAGTGGTCCCTGCGCGTAGCCGAGTCAGACGATGCGATACGAGGGGGTCGGAGCTAGAAGGTCGAGTTGACTTTCCCTTATCAGCTATATTTATTGTGACTTCCGAAGGTTCGTCACCTTGAACGACAGATTGTTTCTTACGGAAACGTCTTGGCTTGGGCTTAGTCGCTCCGTTAGAGATCCTCTTAAATACCGAGACCCTCTGCGGAGCGGTCTTGGGGCAGTTACACGCTGATAATACTGCCCTGATAAGTTTGGCGCACGGGCAGTAAGATTTTGTTTCTCGGGTATATCTCTTCCGAGACTTGTTCATACCCCCAGCCCAATAGTATAACTCATCGGTCGGATGACCGGAGTAACCTATTGTGTGTTGACATGACTCCCCTGGTATAACGTTGCCATCGTCAGATGAATACGTTTCTTCCAGGGGATTTGCCGCTTTATTAGCATTCTCAAGAGTCACGTGTTTAGAACTACGCTTTTGGGAGCGTAGGATCTCAACAGGCACCTAGTTTTGGATACACACCCCCAGGCAGGTGGAAACAGGAGTTTTCCCTTTATGAGAAGGCTTGAAATTGTTGCGAGGGCGTGCGCGACCCCCAGCTCGACGAGTCGCTTGGGGTGCAGTCACCGGACTTAAGCGTTCTTCGATCGGAAATTTGCCTCGATCTTTGCGTAAAGGACCCAGGTGATCCGCCATCCTCATCTTGAAACGGGACAAGTCTACGATGTCGCGGGGCTCCACCGGAGATGCGAAACTTAAAGGGATCGATAAAACAGGTGCAGAACATCTTCTGCCTTGACTCTAGCACGGGTCAGATTTTGGTGACCCGCGGGTCGGAGGGTCGGATTTGGGTGACCCGCGACTTGGAGGGTCGGATCTGAGTGACCTATGAATTGGCGGGTCGGATTCGAGTGACCTGCGAATTGGCAGGTCGGATTCGAGTGACCCGCGTTTCGACGGGTCGGATTTGAGGATTCGAATGACCTGCGAATTGGCGGGTCAGATTCGAGTGACCCGTGTTTCGGCGGGTCGGATTTGAGTGACCTGCGAATTGACGGGTCGGATTCGAGTGACCCGCGTTTCGGCGGGTCAGATTTAAGTGACCCGTGTTTTTCGATCTTTTCGTCCGTCGTCTTGGACTTTGGCCTCCAAACTTTGTGTAATTTTTATGGCTTCTTTTCCACTTCTTCCCTCTGCAACCTTTTGGCCTCTTGCGTAAGAATTCGCGCGTGCGCAAGCAGTACGTGGCGCTTTTTGATCCGCTCTTCAAGAGTTGAACTGATCCTTTTGACTTGTACCCATTCACTTGTTGGTGATTTGGAGAAGGGGGCATTTATCTGTTGTTGGGGCACTTGGCGTTGCCTAATTTTCAGATCCGCCTCGTAACGGATCCCGTCAATTGACTCCAAAGCCCTAACGAGTTAGCGCGCAAGGCGTTGGCGCTGCCTTTGGTGAGCTCTCTTCGATAAAATGGGCGCGCCTTCTGTACTCAACTCCTTGATTGAGGAGGAGTTCAGATCTGTAGATCCGGACTCGTTGGAGGCCGGAAGGGCGTTGCAAGGTTCAGCTACCGTAGCAACGGGGGCGTTAATCTTCCTGCGCTTGCGAGAGGCGGAAGATCTGGAGGAGGAGGAGGACAGATATTCCTCGAACTTCAGTTGGTCGAACTCATATTCGACCACTTCTTCAACCAGGATGCAGATCCGAGGTTACGACACGACAGCTTCGGTAGCGAAGCTATAACCTCCTACTGTGGTCGTCAGTTTGTTTGCATCGAAAGTTGATGTATTCATTGCGGTATTCATTACAACTTTAGTCGTCACAATGAAAAAAAAAATAGTCTTTATATAAGACTTTTGCACAATGAAAACAAAAGTTACAACTCTCCTCAAAACAAACGTAGGGAGTCCGTTTATCGTCTCCTGCTTGCGTATGTGTCTTCGCCTATGCCGGGGTTTATCCGTGGACTACCTTTGATCAGATCCGATTGCTAAAAATTTGACAGAGCTTGTACCTCACCAAGGAGGTATTTGCTTAAAGCGCTAAAATCGACCAAGCGAAATCAGTAGCTCTTCTCGAGAATAAGACCAAGCCTAATCTCGAGGAACGGACGGGAATGGGCTTCAGATCCTTTGAATTTCTCCTTCTTTATGCCGGGATTCGTCGGGATCTCGCTAGCCCTTGCTGAAATTCGTGCTCCCTTGCTCTCCAACTCGGCATCACCTCCTCGTCTTGATAATTAATCCGCCCTTGTGAAATGAGCCCCTAGGCCTATACTTATAGGCTTCGGTTAGGGGGTTTTCGGATAAGAATGAGTGATTTGGTCTTATCTTCAGTCAATCACGGCCTAACTACGTTTGTAGATGATATCTAGGCAGTTAAGAACCCCTGGGATAGATAAATCCCGAGAAAACCGCTCAAAACCATCGAAAAACACGTCTGGGGGTCAAACCTGCACGAAACAGCCCGCTGACCCGCGGGGGGCGCGGGTCGGCTCGGTCCGACCCGCGCCGTCGCGGGTCGGACTTGGCCGACCCGCGCGGTCGCGGGGGTTTGGTTTTTTTGCGAGTTTTTTTGGTGTTTTGTGGTTTTTCGGGACTTGTATTTTTTACCGTTTTACGTGTTTGACCGTCTTGTTTACTTGTACAATTCGTTGCGGGACTGACCGTTGAAAGCGGGTTGGTTGACATGCGCGCGTTAGTTGACGTGCGCGTGTTGATTTATGCACACGTGTTGACCAACACGCGCGAATTGATTGATGCGCACGAGCTGATTGACGTACGCGCGTTGACCGACGGCAGCCACGCGAGCTGGTTGGACCGTTGAACTTCCTCGACTTTCATCCACTCTTTATGATCGACTGTATTCGAGGACCGTATAGTAATTTTTGACGCCCTGAAATATATATATATATTTTATATATATATATATATATACATATATATATATATATATATATAATATAATTATATATATATATACGTATATATAATATATAATATATATATATATATATATATATTATATATAGAGAGAGGAGAGAGAGAGAGAGATGGGTTATGCTGGTGCTTGTAGTGAGATTGGCATAATCCCTCCACTCATCCAGAATAGGTCGTATATCCATGCACTTCTCAACCCATGTGAATATTTGATCCCATTTGAATGAGTGAGGGGATTGCTGTCAGCTCCACTACAAGCCAAATTTGTGATTCATATTATATATATATATATATTATACTATTTATATATACTATATATATTATATATAATATATATATAATATATATATATACTATATTATATATATTTATATATAAATAATAATAAATAGAGAGAGAAACTGTATGTCAACATTAAGTGGAACGCATCACCAAAGTTTCTAACTCAGCCGACTGATGAAAAGAGTCTCTTCATATGATGCACGGATCTAGCTATCATCAATAGTCCAATGCGGTTAAAAACTATTGGTGGATGGTCGCACTAAGTTGACATAGGAGTTTTCTCTCTTCTGCTTCTCTCTTCTCTCCTCTCTATTAATATATATTATATAATATATATCTATATACGTATATATACTATTATATTATATATATATATATCATCTATATATATTACTAGAGAGAGAAGGAGAGAGAGAAATATGGAGAACTTGTACCAGTTTCCTCCATTGAACTGTAGTGAGGTGGCCAAATCTCCACCTCATCACCACTTGAAAGAGAGGCCTCAATCACTATTCACACTCTTTTAAAAAGAGGCCTCCTCTTTTAAGGTGTGATGTTGGGGGTGATTGGTCCCTCAACTACAAGTTCAATGTAGGAATTGGTACCAAGTTTCTCCATATGTTCCCATATATATATACTATATAGTTATATATATAGTATACTATATATATAATATATATATATATATTATATATTAATATATATAAATATATGGTTATTATGTATATGTAATAGTATATTTATATATATATATATTAGTATATGTATATTAGCTGTATATGTATCTGTATCAGTATATGTATACGTATATGAATGTAGTTATATAGTGTTATGTACTATATATATCATAAGTTCTATATCATATATAATAGATATATATATATAATATATATATATATATATAAAATTAGAAAAGCGGTAAAAAACAAGAAGAAAGTAAATACTTACAGAGTACGCTTGCCGATTCTCAAAACTATATCTTTATTAAGCTCCTCAATATTTTACAAGCACACTTACAACACTCTTATGATTACAGAAGAACACTCAACACTCTTACAATATTTTATTCTCACTTACAAGGCTTTCTCCAAAAACTTGCATACACACAGACTCGACTTCATATTTATAACTACCTTCAGATGCCTTCAGATGTTTTTAGAAATCTCGAGAGATGCTTCGTGGCACATCTTTAAAGGTGAAAGTGACTTATCTTAATAATATATTAAACATTGATAGTAACTTCTTGATAGTGACCCTCCGTAAACGAGAAGCTTAGGATGCATAATTTGCAATAGTAGGAAACATTGGGGCCCATCTCATTAAGGAAGCATGACTTCTTCTTATTGCTTTTAAAGACTTTTATTAGTAGTAAATTCTAGACGGCTCCCCGAGGCTCAATCTAGAATTCTGCTTAGGAAGCTGGGCTTTTCCCTTTAAGGTCTGATATATCTTTGTCAAAAATCTCGGCCCAAATATCATCAGGGTCTTGTGCATCAGGTAATGGAGTATCTTCTTCCATAGATGAAGTATGACTATTAGTCTCACTGGTGTCAAAGGCTTCAAAGAATTGCCTTTTGAAATGTTCTAAACATTTTTGCTTAATTTCTGATTCAGAGCTTTGGGGATATTTTCGCCGCATCATTTTGGCAACTTTCATCATAGGATTGTCTTGTTTAATTTCCTGAGTCATATGAGACTCCAGTACAGAAGTATTTTTCTGTATTATTTCTTCAAGTTCTTTTACCTTAGTATCAAGGCATATTCCGTTCCACCATCTGCAATAATATTTTCTTCTTAGAACGGGCATATGAGAAGGGGTCCAATCACAAATAATAGACCAATTCCAGATCCATGGGATCTCAACTTCAGCAAAGAAGTGTATTAAACACATGCCATCTATAAGCTGGCTTTCGTCCATTCATGCAAGAATAGGATGGGAATCTATCCAGGAAGAATATAACTTCATTATGGGTTCTGGAATAATACCAATTTCAATGCCATATGTTTCCCACCATTTATAGAACCAAGTAGGAACACCCTTTTTAAGAGCTCCAGGGCAAATTTTTATAAGCCAAGTGTGTTTCTGTTTGGGATTCTGATATAAGAATACCTCATGAAAGGCCTGTTTATAGTCCCAATAATTGAAATTATAAACTTCTTTTGAATTTTGAACTCTGACAAGTGGCAGCTCCTGATTAGGATTTAGTGCCCAATTTCTAGGAAGTATAACTTCCTGAATAATGCATTTACTAAAACTTGGAGGGACATTATGATTTTCTGTTGTCCAAAAATGGGTAATTTCCATGCCCTTTTGCATTAACATAGTCTTCATCCAGGCTCTTGCTTTTAAAGCCAATGTCGGATAATATGTATCCTGCAGATATCTCTGCCTCAAATCTTCTTGTTCTAGATATAGAACAATATCGGAGGTTGGTTTTTCAACCCATGCTGTTTCTTGCCTTACTATAGAGGTAAAGGGCTCAGGAGTATTTTCCTGTGCAATAAGATCGTTTATGCCTTTATAAAAGGCTTGAGATGGGTTTGAAGAATTATGTTTCTTCGAAATAGTGCGCCATGAATTGGGTTGTTGAGATGGAGTATAACTCCTTTCAGAATCATTTGGGCCTATAAGGCCGAGACTTAGACTTGAGCCGGAACTTGGGCCTCCTCTCCCCCTTCCTAAAAAGGAGCGATTACTCCGTCTCATTTGTACCCTGTAAAAATTCACGGGTTAGAAAATCAGGAAGATGATTATAATCTCCTTTAATATATTCAATTTTAAATTGATATACAGCTAATTCAGCTTGCCATCTAGCAAATATTTGCTTAGAGACTAAATTTTTCACATCCTTTTCGATAATGCTTTTAGCAGAACTGCAATCAATTCTTAGTAAGAACTCTTGATTTAGAATATCATCTCGAAACTTAGAGAAACACTTAATGATTGAAAGCATTTCTTTTTTAATTGTGGAATAATTAAACTGAGCTTTATCCCATTTACCAGAGGTAAAACGAACTAACTGTTCTTTATTGGTTTCGGGATCTACTTGTTTCAATATGCCACCATAACCAATATTAGAGGCATCGGTTTCAACTATTTTGAACCAATGAATATTAGCAAGATGGATGCATGGTAAATTTTTTACTTTAAGTTTAATTTTTCTTACAGCAGCAGTATGTTGCTGGGTCCAAGGCTTAGCATTCTTTTTGAGCCTATCGTACAAAAGGACTGTGTCTTTTGCTAGATCTTTATAATAATCTGCAACATAATTTAGGGCCCCTAAAAAGCGTTGTAACTGCTTAGTGTCAGTTATTACATCAGGAAATTTAGATGCAAATTCTATACTCCTATCAATAGGAATTGTGGTTCCCTTTTCTATATTGTGACCCAGAAATCTAATCTGAGTTTGAAATAATTTCATTTTAGGGGCAGATATAGCTAACCCATTTTTAATGGCTAAATTTCTAAATGCTTAACATGTTGATCAAAATTATGAGAAAAGATCAAAATGTCATCTATATATGACAAGATAAAATCCGTATAAGGAATAAAAATTTCATTCATAATATTTTGAAATTCAGAAGGGGCGTTTTTAAGCCCAAATGGCATAACATTCCATTCATAATGTCCAAATGGGACAACAAAGGCAGTTTTATATTTATCCTTTTCTTCTATTTGGATTTGCCAATAGCCTGATTTTAAATCAAACTTGGAAAAGATTTTAGCATTAGTAATGCGATTCAATAAATCACTTTTATTAGGAATTGGATATCTAATCCATTTAAGGACATTATTTAAGGGTTTATAGTTTATAACTAATCGAGGAACTCCTCGTTCTCTTTCGGCTGCATTATTTACATAGAATGCAGTACAACTCCAAGGAGAATATGATTTCCTTATTAATTTCTTTTCTATAAGAGTTTGTATTTCTTTTTGACAAAGATCAAGATATTCTTGATTCATTTGACATGGACGAGATTTAGTAGGAATATTTTTTTCGTTGAATCCCTCTATATATGGTAAAGAAACAATATGTTGTTTTCTATTCCAAAATGCATTTGGAACATCACTGCATACAGTGAGTTTAAATTTAGTTTCAATTTGACTTATTAAGTCTTTATGCTTTTTTATTTGTTCTTCAACTTGAACAAATACTACTTCTTCTTTAAGAAAATTAATTTGATTTTCTTTTAAAATTATATTTTTAACTTCATTCAGCATTCTAGTTTGAGGATCTGTGATAAACTCAAATATAATTTCTTTATCCTCAAAATGAGCACGAATACCATTAGTGTCAATTTGACTAATGGGCATAATAGTATGTAAAAATGGAGTTCCCAGAATAATATGTTGGGATAAATTTTTGACTAATATACAGGGAGTTGGTATACAAGTCCCTTGTACACATATATGTGCTTGTGGTAATTTATATTTTACTTCTAATTGGTTGCCATTAGCACTGCTTAAAGTTTGAGTAGTTTTTTCAAAGAATTTGGAAGGAATTATTCCTTCGTTTATGCAGTTTAGATCTGCACCACTATCAACCAGAGCTATAAGATCTGATATATACATTTGATCAGCTACTACTAAGGTAACATTTATATACCATTTTTGAGAGGTAACTTGTTGCAATATTTGCAACAATGCATTATTATCAATATCATTATCACTGTGTTCACTATGTTGAACTAGAGCATTGGAAGTTTCAGTATCATCTAATCTCGAGAGAATATATTTATTCTCTTGTTTCAATTCTTTGACTTCTTTTTTCAAGTCTTGTATCTCTTTATTAAGAGATGATAAAGATATTTCTTTAGAAGTTTGGGCAATATTTTGCCTTCTTTTTTGAACTTCAGAAAATCTATATACATTATCAATGTTTGGACTTTTGTCTTTATTGACAAAATTCTTTAATAATTCTTCTTTTAATTCAGGAGATATATCTTCTGATAAGATTTTTGATAATAACTCACTGTTTGATTTGATCATATTAATTGATAGTCCATTCATTTGAACTATGGCTTTCCAATATTCAGCTTCTTCATTGCAATTATTAATTGCACAATTACAATTTTCTTCTTCCTCAGATTCTGAGGTTGATGATGAATATGATTCACCTTCAGTATCACTGTTAATTGGAATGTTGTATAGCATTCTTTTAAGACCTTCGTCTTGTATTTCGTCAATCTTTTTCTTTGTATAACATTTATTGGCGTAATGCCCAATACGACCACATTTATAACAATGAATTTTATTTTTCTCTTTTTTCATTTTCCTTTTAGCCTTATCTGGCTTTTCTTTTTCCTTTTCTTTGAAGAATTTTTTCTTTTTCTTTTTAAAGAATTTTTTTCTTTTTTCCTTTATTAGGAATAACTTCTTTATCAGCCTTATAAGGTTGATTATAAGCGAATTGCTCGCAAAATTCACCTATTTCTTTACGTTTTGTAAGTCTTTGAGACTTTAATTGGTTTTTGAGCTTTAAGTCGTTGCATAAGGCTAGGCCTTCTTTAATACAGGCGTTTGACAAATACCCATATGATAGGTTATCGTAGGGAATATATCCCCCAAATTCAGCTCGAATTTTATTCCGAACTCTTTCAGCAAATAAGGTGGGTAAGCCATCTATGAATTTAGCTTTCCAATGTGAGCTATTAGCATCACTTAAAGACATAACTCTACTTAAATAAGTATCTTTATACCATCTATAATGGGTCAAAGATGGACAACGAAAATTTTGTAATAGTGTCCTTATTCTTTCACCTTCATCAAGGTAGGCACCAGTAAAATGGTGAGCTATAGATAGCATTAAGGTATATACAGCATCTTCTCGCTGTATTCCATTTTCAATTTTCGTTGCTCCTAAGATTTCATTACGAGCATCAGCAGAGAGATAATTATCCCACAATCCTTTAAGGATGCCAGTAAAGCCACATGTTATAAATAGGGCTATATTTCTCTCAGTATTGCCATTTTGTTTACATATAGTACCATACATTAACATACGATGTATAGTAGCATTAACTTGGGTATCGGATAACCCATCTATATTCCATTCCTAGATATGTCTACCATTATAATCTGCCTGTAGAAAGGCATCATTTTCTTCAAATAAGACATCTGCTGGAGTAGGTTGCTTATAATAGTACCTTTCCAGTCTTTTCTTAGGATAATTTTTAATTTTATTTATTTCTGTAAAGTTATTCTCTACAGCCAATAATTCTGTTGGAGGTATATCTCCAGAACTATCCGATTTATCGGATTCACTATCTTCTTCAGATATATCCAAAGAAGGTGATGCTTCATTAAGCGTGTGAATTCTAGCATGGGTTAATTTAGTGGCTAGAATATCTATAATTTCAGGGGTTATTTCACTATCTCTCTTAAATCCTGAAATTTCAACTGGAGGTTTAATAGTGGTTTGTTCTAATTTTTTAGAAAAACTTTTAGACTTATCTAATAATGATGGTGTAACATCATTAATTTTAGCTAATAATTTTTCTAAAACATCTTCAATTTTTATAAGTTGATCTCCTATTGTTTGAAGATGAATATTAGTATAATTATTTTGTTTAATAATTCTACTTAATTCTCTCATGTGATCTTCATTGAGATCATTAGGCTTTATAAAAGCCGCAGCCTCTATAGTAGAAGGGTGTACATCTTTTAGCTGTAATGGCTCAATTGGAGGATATGCCGACCTTATGATTTTACCCGTAGTAGTTTTCCATTGTTTTAAATGATCTTCTAAAACTCCTATTTGAGTTTCTTGTTTACAGATATACTGTTTTAGAAACCATGGAATGAAAAACTTAAATTCCTGTTTTAATTTAAGTTCTGCATAATATTTATCTACCCAGTTTAACTGGTCCTTTTTCGAAAAATTTTTGAAAAACCATTTTCTAAAATCTTGATGTTTTTCTAGGTAAAATTCTTTATTTAGAATTTCCCTTTCTAAACTTCCTTTTTCAAAATTCATCATTTCATTCTAAAGCTCATCTCCGTATTAGGAGGAGAATTTTTATCCTTATATAAAGGATGAGGAATATTATTATCGGATATATTAATCCCTTGAACAGAACTGGTTCTATAAGATTCAGATCGAGAAAAATTCATCATTTCATTCTAAAGCTCATCTCCGTATTAGGAGGAGAATTTTTATCCTTATATAAAGGATGAGGAATATTATTATCGGAAATATTAATTCCTTGAACGGAACTGGTTCTATAAGATCCAGACCGAGACAAAGAATTTCTGGCAGATAATGCCATATCAGATATTCTGATAGATCTAGATGGATTAAACGTTATTTCGACTTCTCCATCTGTTGTTTGTATAATCTGATCAATATCTTGATTAACAATAGGTAATTGTTGCACTGCATTGGGTATAACCCAGTTTTCGGGAAAATTTATTTCATCCCATTTTATCTGTCTATTCACAGCAACATTAGAAGATAAAGCATTAGATTCAACCAGAACGGTTTTACCTGGTTTAGAATAAATTTTTGTTTTAGGAGCTAAAGTATTTAATACTTTATAATGGATCCTATAAATTATAGCAATAGTTTCGGATCCAGGTACATAATTATACCCATGAGTCTTTATATTAAGACTTATTGCATCTAGAATATTAGGATCAGACAAAGATAAACTTAAATTTGGATAAACATTGAAATATACCGGTCCATTACACAGACTAGTTTCCATTATACCCATTAAAGATTGAGTCCAATTTAGACATCTTGAGTCTCTAAGGCAGACCAATAAAGATGCATTAAGACCAGATAAGGTCAGAGGTTTAAAAGCAATTTGAATTAAACCAACATGTATATATTTATACTTGTCCAGATATGGATTAACATCTGCAATTCCTAGCAGTTGAATTGTCTGTTCTTCACTATCGACTGTAGTAGTCCTTTCTAGAGTTTTAATATTAATTAAAGACTTATAGTCTAAAAATCCAATTTTGTAGATGTCTCTATTAGGAACATCAGGTATAGTCCACTTATTAAGTGATTCTAGGTCAGTTTCAAATTCAGTTAACTGAGCATTTTTAACCTTTTTCATGCCAGTATAACTGGCTTTACGAACCGATGTTTCAGCAAGATCTGACATATCTTTCTCTTACAGTTTTATCTATTAATTAGTTAACTAGTAAGGAGGCAGAATATTTATTTTTCTCTTTATTCTCTAAAAAACAACCTAGCTAAAAGCTTACACGTCTGTCAACGACTTACACTACCCTAAACAGCCTATCCGGCAACAACGGGGTTTACACTGCGCGACTTTTTTGACGTCCCATAAGCATTCAAACTAAGTTCTTAATCAGAGAATTAAAAGAACATATAAATATTCTACATTCTTACAAGCTAATAACTAATAGATAAACTGCAAGATGAAATCTAAGCAGACATGCAATAGAGAAACATGGCTCTGATACCAGAAATTAGAAAGCGGTAAAAAACAGAAAGAAAGTAAATACTTACAGAGTACGCTTGCCGATTCTCAAAACTATATCTTTATTAAGCTCCTCAATATTTTACAAGCACACTTACAACACTCTTATGATTACAGAAGAACACTCAACACTCTTACAATATTTTATTCTCACTTACAAGGCTTTCTCCAAAACTTACATACACACAGACTCGACTTCATATTTATAACTACCTTCAGATGCCTTCAGATGTTTTTAGAAATCTCGAGAGATGCTTCGTGGCACATCTTTGAAAGGTGATTAGTGACTTATCTTAATATATTAAACATTGATAGTGACTTCTTGATAGTGACCCTTCGTAAACGAGAAGCTTAGGATGCATAATTTGCAATAGTAAGAAACATTGGGGCCTATCTCATTAAGGAAGTATGACTTCTTCTTATTGCTTTTAAAGACTTTTAGTAGTAAATTCTAGACGGCTCCCCGAGGCTCAATCTAGAATTCTGCTTAGGAAGCTGGGCTTTTCCCTTTAAGGTCTGATATATCTTTGTCAAAAATCTCGGCCCAAATATCATCAGGGTCTTGTGCATCAGGTAATGGAGTATCTTCTTCCATAGATGAAGTATGACTATTAGTCTCACTGGTGTCAAAGGCTTCAAAGAATTGCCTTTTGAAATGTTCTAAACATTTTTTATTAATATTATTTTTTAAATTGTTAAGCTATAGATA
>NC_033800.1:71107942-71147942 GCF_001876935.1 Asparagus officinalis | reverse complement strand
TGTAGGGTTTTCGGTAAACTAAGAAAACCGTATTGTGAGGTATAAACGTTATTCGGGTAAACGTAAAAAACCCGGTTGTAATAGTGAAGATCTCCTCAAGGTGAGGAGCGGAGACGTAGGTCGTGGGGATCGAACTCCGTAATCATATCGTTTGTTTGTGATTGCATTGGCGCACTTACTTTTATGTTCATATCTTATATCGTCTTTGTATATTGCTTGTTGATTATATTGCCCACTATCTAGTTTAGATTGTTTACCCTTGTGATTATATATCCTTGCATATATCCCATAGTATATCTCATTGCTGGATATTTACATTTATTCATATTGCTTATTCTTGCTTATATCTCTTGTATATCTATCTTGCAAGAATATATTTGTATTATTTTTAATTGGCATAAAATTAGAATAGATTAGCATAAGACCCTAATCACCCCCCTCTAGGGTCTAACATATATATCCAATAAGAATTCATCAATTTATCAAGTTATTCTTACTTAACGGATTAGTATTTAAATTCCAAAGGTATTTTTGTCTACTAAAAGATTTTCCCGAACTCATGTTTTTGAAGGGATACTAGTCGAGATGCACGTGCAATACACGTGGTTGAATATCATGATTATTTAAATTGATAAAAATAGAGTAAAAATAAAAAATAAGGTTTTTGTGGGATTGATCATCAACTCGAAAATCTCTCTCAAATAAAATATTATCATTGTTTCCTTCAACGCAGACTATGGCCACGTGATCTACTATTTGTGAGTTATAAATACTTTAATCTAGTCCAACATCTCTATTTTATTAGTATCTTGAAGTCTTCAAAAGATGGATGATCATTCAATTCATAAAGGAATTTTGTATTTGAATTTACTTGCAATATGTCTGTTAAACTTTTATTTATAGTTTGACTCATATTCACGTTAACTTTTAGTTATGATTTCACTTATATTTATATTATAAAATATTCTCATTCAATTTTATAGCTCATTCTCTGTACCGTAGAATTAAAACTAAAATTATGAAGAATTATTTTCTTACGAAATTAGAGCAGTGAGATTATGATATATTTCGCCATGAGCTCTAAATATAAAAATTTCTTTTTTCTTTAATGCAAGGTCCTTATCAAATCTTACCCCAAACGATGTGAATAAAAAATGCTATTATAACTCATTTGCCTAGGGTAATTATATTATATATAAGACATAACTTATCTGAAATATCCACAACTGCTAAGTGGATTTTGCTGTTGTGAGAACAACATATTAGAGGCGCATATTTAAACTTTTTGGCTCTATAAAGACCCAAGAATTTGGAGTGCATAGCTTATACATTGTAAAGAACATATTGGTTCATGAAGATTTTTCCCTGATAACGATATTATTATTCAGAAACTGAATCAATTTTATTATATAAGATTATATGACCATTTTTAATAAATTATAAAGTATAAATATGGAAACATCAATACTTATAGCCAGTAGGTGGTCTCCACAAAATAGGTTAACTTTACATTGTAGTTTGTTATTTGTAGTACTGTTGGCAATGTCATTACCCTTCCTCTTTATCTTATTATTCATGCTTTTCTGATGTAAGTTCTCTTTTGCTAATCACTCAATTGGCTATATTTAGTTTTTATAATATCAAATGTTAGAATATTTTCTTCTATTTTAAAAATGTTGACATTATTTTCTTAAAAAATTATATACACATAGTAGCAACAGTATATACTTCAGTTTAACTCAAATATTGGCTTGAAACTATTTAGAGTGAGGTTCTTTCTATGCTAGAATGATGATATAGTGATTACACAGTCCAAAAGTCAAAGAAGAAATTTCTTCAAAAGCAAAATAATTTAATATGTTAAATTAACAACTAATTTATAAAATATACATAGGCAGTTCAAATAACTATAGAAAGTAAGGTGTATATCTTCATGAAAATTTCACAATGAGTGACCAACTACAATCATCCTAATTTAAACATAAATAATTATTATTTTAGTTACTAATTTGATACTCATAACTATAGAATAAATCTCAAGCAAAAAATAGGAATTAAGATTGGATTATCTTGTAGGTAAATAAATAAATGTTATTAGAGCTCCTCTTTATATTAAATTTAAAAGTAATAATTTAAATTATTAAGGGCCAAATATTAGCTCATGGATCATGTGAGAAGTAAAGTAATTTATGATTTATATACATATATCGTCAATCAATCAAACATATTAAAATTATGATGACCACAGTCAAACTCAGGTGGTTTCACATTAAATATAGTTTATAAATAATAGTACATTAAAGTCAAAATCTTTTTAACCACTATATATAGATTATTTGAAATTTTTTGCATATATAAATTATACTGTCTAGGAATAATGATATGCATACTTAACTATGGCCTAATAATCTTAAGAATAACTTACTCTTCAATATCATTATTAATTAAAGTATATATGCATTACACTAAAAACACAATAAAAATTTAGAAAACTACAAAATAAACACCCTCAAAAGTTTTAAAAATTATAGAAAAACACCCTAAAATATTGTAATTTACAAATACACAAAACTATTAAATATTACATTCAAACTAAGGAATTATAAAAAATCATTAAAAATTTTCAAACTTTGGATGGATAATTTGTGATGTACTAAATTTCAAATTTAATAGATTTTCTATTAGTTATATTCTTTTCAAAAATATTATGGATAATATTGACCATGAAAAGTTCTTCCTAAACCTATACTTTTAAAGGGTGTATGATATTTTTTTGTAAAATTTTAATTTTCTAGGGGTTGTTAGTAATTTTGCAAATTCATTTTAATGTCTATAGGTTAGAAATTCTCATGGTATTTTTTCATAAATTATAAAATTTAGGGGCTTTTGTAATTTTTTAAACTTATGAGCCTTTTCTACAGATTGTAAATTATTTATAGACTATTTTTAATTCCTATGCTTTTAATTTACTAATGAGTTTAAAATTCTCAAGGTGTTTTTTGTAAAATTTAAATTTTAAGGGTTTGTTTATAATTTTTAAAACTTTAAGGGTGTTTTGTATAATTTATAAATTATGTAGGCGATATTTGTAATTCCTATATTTTTAATGCATTGTTAAGTTGGAAATTATAAGGATTTTTGTAAATTTTACAATTTTGAGGGTTTTATTTTATAATTTGTAAAAAGTTTAGTGTGTTTATTGTAAATTTTATAAATTTTTGGGGGTTGCTTGTGTTATTTGTAGGTTTTTAGTGTGTTTATAAGTTTAAAAATTTAAGGTGTTTTTTTTATAAATTTTGAATTTTTAGGGGTGTTTTTATAATTTTTAAAACTTACAAGATATTTTCTCCAAATTCAAAAAATTTTAATTTCTCGCTAGCATATGTTTTTCAAATTTCTCACTAAATTAAAATAAGTAAAATTTATAATTTTTAAGATGCTTTAATAAAATTTTGAATTTGTAGGGGTGTTTTTATAATTTAAAAAACTTGGAGAATATTTTTTACAAAGTTCAAATATATTTAGGTGCTAGCTAGCATATGTTTTTTAGATTTATCTACGAACTAAAATAAGTAAAGGATTTGAATTATATGAAACATATCTCTTTTATCCAATAACATGTTAAGTCTCATTATGGATCGAATAAATTATTTAGTTACCAATTCAAAGAAGATAGGATAATTAGAATAGATTAGGATAATAATGTAATATTTAAAAAAGTTAAGGGTAATATTGACCATGAAAAGATTTTCCCAAACCCGAACTCATACTTTTAAAGGGTGTATGATATATATATATATATATAATATATATATTATATATATATATATATATATATATATATATATATATTTATATTATATATATATATATATATATATATATATATATATATATATATATATATAATTTTTTTTTTATTATATATATATATTATATTTATATATATAATATATATATATATACTGCAGACAAATGGGCTATGCCTTCGGTAGTGAGCGTGAACATAATCTCCCTCACTCATTTAAAATGGTTACATACTACCCATGCACTCCTGCAACCCATGTGAATGTCGGCGTCCCCATTTGAATGACGTGAAGGAGATTGTGCCACTTCCACTACCAAGAACAAAATTTATGCTAGTACCAAGTATACTATATTTCTCTTTCTTTCTCTCTCTCTCTCTCTCATATATAATATATATATATATATATATATATATACTATATCTATAGTATATATATATATATATATCATACTCTCTTTAAAAGCATGAGTTCGGGAAAATCTTTTAGTAGACAAAAATACCCTTGAAATTCAAATTAATCCATTAAGTAAGAGTAAGTTGATGAATTGATGAATTCTTATTGGATATACATAGTATGAAGATAATGATATAGTTTAAATTAAAATGTAAACCTAAATGAATTTATTAAATGCCAAATTTAATTACAAATGTATACAAGATGAATGGCGTATATGCAAAAACCAAACAAATTAGTAAGACAAATAATGTCCGCTGCAGAGAACGATCACCGGAACAACGCAGACCTACAAATGTACATAATATGGATGGAGTATTTGCAAAAATCCACCAAACAAATTAAAGAAACAAAATTCTTTTATAAATTATAAAAAAGGAAAATTAAAATAAACGGCTCGATATGAGGACACAACGTGGCGATCTCTCACCAACTAAAATTTAAGTAGTTCACGAAACTGTATAATTAATTTCAAAATTTAATTATACTATTATTATTTAAATAGAACTCTATTTATAATTGTTATGCTCTCACATGCAACATCACATACCAATGTTTATATGCCAAGAAACTATAATAATTTCCGTAGCACTTTTATCTCCTTCTACATATATTTGTCTTTGCTATTTTCCTCTTATTGGATTAGATTAGATTATTTTAAAGCAATTAATTATATTGTATATTTGATCTTTTTTCATATCAAGAAACATCAACAATTTTTACAGCACTTTCATCTATTTTCTTCTTATTAGATTAGATTAGATTAAATTATTTAAAGCAAGTAATTATATTGTATGTTTGATTTTTTTTCAGATTAGAAATTGTAATAATTTTCATAGCACTTTTATCTCCTTCAACATATATGTGTTTTTGTTATTTTCTTCTAATTAGATTAGATTAGATTTTTAAAAATTATGAATTATAAAATTACAAGAATTTTCACATCATTTTCATATATTTTCTTCGTGTTAGATTAGATTAGATTATTTTAAAGCAATTTACTTATATTGTATGTTTTTTAGATAACAAAGTTTAATTATATTATTATTATTTAAATAGATATTGTTTGTATAAAAATCAAAGAGAATCTCATACATATCTTAAATCTCAATGTCAATTGTAATATTTACACATGGGTGTTGATTAAAATAAATTTTATGTATGGGCTTAACTTATATAATCCTACTTTAACCGGATTAGATAATTTATTTTTTTAACACACAAACTCTTCTACAAAACCAAAAGAGAATAGAAATGCTATATGTAGGATCTGAAATAGATACACTAGAACACTAAAGGGGGGGGTGAATAGTATTCTTTTAAAATTTATGCAAAGTAGATTATAAATTGCAAAGAAAAATAACAATCTCAGAAATTCACAATCACAAACACAAGGTTTTATACTGGTTCCACCAATCCGGTGTACATCCAGTCCCCAAGCAAATCCCGCTTGAGAGTTTCCACTATGATTTTGAATAAACTTACAAAATCAAAAGCAAACTTGACCAATTTGCAAGTCCCTACAAATTGCAACACCAATTGACAAACACACCTTGCCAATTTGCACACCAATCTCTAAACCAAGAGATTAACACCTCTCACAACTCGAGAGAACTTTTGAAGCAACAATTTCAATTCCTATAAGCCTTGATTTGTAGTGTAGTATAGTAGTGACTTAGGAATGATTCTAACTTCTATAAATTGCCTAAACAATAAGTATTTGAATGATGTTCAAAGGTAATTTCAGAAACTTTTCTTTTTCTCAAAATCTGAATATTTTTCATTTGGAAAAATGCACAAAGATCAAAGCTTATGGGTATGTAAGTCTCTGTATTTTTTCTGAACAGATAACCTATTTATAGCCCTTGAAAAGATAATTTTTTGAACTTTAAAAACGTTTAAAAACGGCTATAAACAGTCATAAATTCAAACTTTGAATTCTGGAAAACTGTATCTGTAGTCGACTACAATACAGATTAGTCAACTACACTGAGTTTAAACAGACTCTGTGTATTCAGAAAATTTCTCAGTAGTCGACTACAAAGATCATTAGTCGACTATACTGTATTTTGACAGAAACTTAGAAAATAAATTTTGCCTTCAGTAGTCGACTATAATGTCAATTAGTCGACTATTCTGTAAATTAACAGAAACTTATGTTTTTGTCAAACACTTGAGTAGTCGACTATTATCCAAATTAGTCGACTATACTGTAAGTTGACAGAATTTTATATTTAAGTCTTATACAAGAGTAGTCGACTACTATTCTAATTAGTCGACTACTAAGAGTAACAAATATGAACTAAAAAGTTTTTATACTCAAGTTTTAACTATAACTCTAATGGTTAACATAGGGGATTTCTATAGTTAACCAACACACTAAGCCTGTGTTAGTGTATTCTAATATTGTGTGTGTGCGTGTGTGTGATCAAGACTTGTACAATAATTCTAAGTAAAGAAAATCATAATGCCTTGAAATCAACTTGCACTTGTTCATATTTTGATATTGAAATCTGCATATAAAAGTTAGTGCATTTGTATAACACACATTGTATAAATTGTTATCATCAAAATACTATCATGGAGATATGATATTCAACATTCTCCCCCTTTTTGATGATAACAAATAATTTATGCATAAGTATGTATTGTATAACCAGGTTTAAACATTATGAAATAACCATATATATGCAAATTAGAGTTTATAACAATACATAACAATACATAATTCTAATATAGGTAACTATTTCTCCCCCTTTGTTATCAACAAAAAGAGAAAAACATTTATGCTAAACATGACATTATTTCTTCAACATGAGCTAAAACTTCAAACAAATCATTCAGATTATGAACATAGTCTATAACTTCACTCATCCAAATAGGTAGGCAAAGACTTGCCATAAAGACCAAAAGTTCCACAATGTTCATCACCATGATCTGTTTAAAATATATAGCACATATATTAACTAACCAAACAACATCATAGTAAAGTAAACACACAATCAACATACTTGACATAGTAGTAACATAAATAACATATTACATATGTCCTAACAACTCACAACTACATAGTTTTTGATACATAAACAAAATAACATAATTGTTTTGAAACTTAACATAAAAAACATCCAAATTTAATATGATGCATGCATAAACTTCTAAGGTGCTGGAGGAGGTTGTTGTCCTTGAAAGTATGCATTAAGCTTTGTGTCCAAGTCTTCAAACTTCTTGATTAGCTCTTCTTGATTACTAATGATATATGAATTCTGAGAATATAGAGCTCTTTGACCAATTTCAAGTCCAAGAATACGTGCACTTAGAGTGTTGTATTGCACGTCTGAAAAGCATGAAGGTTCTGTAGGAAATGGGGGTGGTGGTTGACTAGAAGAAGCTCCTGCTTGAGTTGAAGATTGTGGAATATCATGTGGAATTTCTTCTTGATGAGGATGAGGTTCATCTTGAGGATTTTGTTCTTGAATTTCAAAATTTGTTAACTTCATCCTAGTTAGGGCATTGGAATCAAAGAATTCAATGGAACGAACAACATAATTTTTAGATTTAAGATCCACATGAAATTTATCAAAGATTTTTGTTAAAAATGCACCATAAGGAAGAAATCCTCTTGGTATTGTCAGAAGATTGTCAAAGTAAACTTCAGCCCAATTAACTTGGATATTTCCCATTATAGCATATAGAGCTTTTGCTAAATCTAGGAAAATGAAATGAAAACTCCCAGTTTTTAGAAATAAGTTATATGCTAGGATTCGTGCAATGAACCTAGGAATTGGACGAAGTTTGTTTGAGTTATTTAAAGGTTTACCATATCCAGGAAGAAATATATGATTAGATAAAAGATCTGAATCATTCATCCTAACTGACCTAAGAGAAACTCCTTGATAAGGAATATTAAATTTTTTTCCAATTGACTTTGTAGTCAAGTCAATCTCTATTCCTTTAACAAGAGTCTTAAGTTTTTCAGAACCACCAATAGTTCCCACACGTTCTATATTAGTATAGAACAATTGCACAAGAAAAGGATATGTGGGTTTTCTATTTTCAGCAGAGAATAATTCAAGCAATCCCACATTATCAAAATATGATCCAAAGTTCCAGGGAAAAAATCATCAAATTTCACAAATCGTCTTGGAAGAACTTCAAAAGTTGATATTTTGTTAAATTCTTCTAATAAATCAGGACTTTTTAAATAAATGATGATTTCATCGTTAACAGAAGTATGGATTTGCTTAGCTTTCTTAGCTCTATACATGATGAAATAGAGAAATAACAAAAGATTCAAAGATCAAGTTTAGAAATTTTACCACAAACTGTTGAAACCCTAGATTAGTCGACTAGAACTTGGAGTAGTCGATTACTGAACTTGACAGCTTGACAGATTTCAGAGAAAAATGAAGAACTTGATGAAAATTTGAGAACAACGAAGATGCCCTAACCTGGAATCGTGGGTTCTGAAGAGAGGAAGAAGAGAGCTCGGTTTTGGGAGTTAGTGGGTAGTTTTTAGGTTTTTTTATTTTCTCTTTTTAAAAGATTTACATTGTGTGGTCCAGATTTGACTGTAAAATAAATGTAAGGTGAAGATTTTATCTTAGATATGTGGCTAGGATTGATAGAGTTAAAAATCTATGGTTGAGATGAGTTTTACTTAAATGAAACGGGTATTGGGTATTGGGTTGTGGGTTTGATTTAAGAAAAAATCCAATAAGCTTTAAAATTGTAAAACTGTGAATTCAATATTAGTAGTTGACTAATAGGAAAAGTAGTCGACTACACTGTAATCGACAGAAAGTTGATTTTTAGTTTATGACTCAGAGTAGTCGACTATAAATGAAATTGGTCGACTACACTGTAAATGACAGAGTTGTTTTTAAGATTTTAACTTAGAGTAGTCGACTATAAATGAAATTAATTAGTCGACTATTCTGTAAATTAACAGAAACTTATGTTAGTGTCAAACACTTGAGTAGTCGACTATTATCCAAATTAGTCGACTATACTGTAAGTTGATAGAATTTTATATTTAAGTCTTATACAAGAGTAGTCGACTACTATTCTAATTAGTCGACTACTAAGAGTAAAAAATATGAACTAAAAAGTTTTTATACTCAAGTTTTAACTATAACTCTAATGGTTAACATAGGGGATTTCTATAGTTAACCAACACACTAAGCATGTGTTAGTGTGTTCTAATATTGTGTGTGTGCGTGTGTGTGATCAAGGCTTGTACAATAATTCTATGTAAAGAAAATGTAAAAAAAAAATCTCATATTTTCTTCATCTTCTTCACTTCATAATGTCTTGAACTCAACTTGCACTTGTTCATATTTTGATATTGAAATCTGCATATAAAAGTTAGTGCATTTGTATAACACACATTGTATAAATTGTTATCCACTTCCACAAAACCAAAAGAGAGTAGCAATGCTATATATATATATATATATATATATATATCCACAGGACCACAGATATCTTGAAAATGAACGAAGAAAACCACACAAATAAAAACCATATTAATTACCCACACACACCCATTATTTTTAAAACCACCATTCTCCATCTTCATCTATTATATATCCACATACCAAATTAAGCTGCTGGAGTTTCTCCCTCACCAACTACACCATTCTCTATCTCCTTTGTACTTTAATTGTATAACATTCATTGTGATGAGGACTCACATGGGTCATTTGCCTGCCTTGAACGTCCAACAAAAAAATAATATACTAAACATTGTAGTTAGTTAATAATGAGATCCTATCATTATAAATAAACTAAATAAAGATTAATAATTCTTAAGAATGTACTATGTTACCCTATCTTCCCTTACAAACTTGTTAGTTGTTTATTCCTGGGCCGAAAAGATTTTTAAAATTAATCATCTATTTCATAAAATATTTAAAAATATTTAAATAAAATTTATGGAAAATGTAACAAACCATGTTTATAGATTTTAACTCAAAATGAATCTGACTTATTTTATAGTAAGAAAATAAACAAAAATAATAATAATTTTGATATTTAACCACGTGCATTGCACGTGCATAAGAACTAGTATATATATAAGGGTATGCTAGGTACCAAACATAAATTTTGTGTTTGGTAGTGAGGTGGCATATTTTTCTCCACTCATTCAAATTGGGGGACCACATTCACATGCGTTGGGGAGTACATAGGGATATGACCCTATTTGAATGAGTGGATAGGAATGTGTCACCTCACTACCAAGTACAAAATTTGTACTTGAGTAATATATATATTATTATTATATATATATATATATATATTATATAATCTAGATAGTTTATATATATATATAATATATATATACTCATATAATTATTATATATATATAATATATATGAGAAAAATTGGTATGATGTTTCCAATCTATAAAAAGTTATGCCTTGAAGCGTGACCATAATCTCCTGTCCACTCACTTCAAATGGTTGCCATATCCCCATGCATCTCCTCAACCCATTGAACTGTGGTCCCATTTGAATAAGTGGAGAGGTTGCTGTCACCTCACTATCCAAGCATCATAAAATTTAAGCTTGGTACTAACCATACCATTAATTTCTCTCTCTCTCTCTCTTTATATAATACTATATATATACTTATTATATATATATATATATATATATATTATATTATTTCCTTTGCATAGACAGTCCCGTATCATGAAACATGATGAGCGTTCTTGAGACACACCCAAAACGAGAGTAATGGATACAAAAGACGGTAACATGCAGATGTCCTCAACATTAGTTTTGTAATCAAGTTTGATTGGATGCACATGTTTAATTTTCCAAACGTTGTTTAATATTTAAGCATATAGTTTGTTTTTTGTGTTTTTTGTTTTTAATTTCAGTCTTCTGTTGACCCCCAAACACTTATTTAACAGAAGAAGACTTCCCAACGTGAGGCTTGTTTGCTTTATTCAATTTTTTGGGGAACTAACTCTCGTGTTTCTTATTGTTATGGTTGTATGACTTGGACCTTTCCACTTGTTGACTGGAGAGTGAGTTCTTGATGTGATGATCGAGCTTCGGGCGCAATTTAGGGGAAGATGAATTTTTTGTAGAGGCGGCACAGGGGGCCAACCGCCAACACCACAACTCCAACCGTACCCTCTCTCTCTCTCTTTGCTATAGTGTACCAAGCCTCACATTGAATTTTAAAATTTTAAAATCTCATGTGGGGCCTAGTGCACTATAGCAAAGAGAGAGAGAGAGAGGGTGCGGTTAGAATTATGGTTAGGGGTGCGCCCTTATCATTTTCCTTTTTTGTATCCTATTAAATTGATGAGAAGACTGAATATAACACCATGTATGAGGAGATTCTTAATATACAGTTAAAGAGTGCAGAAAACATCTACATCAATAGATATATATGTTAAAATATGAATATAGATACTGAATATTAATATCTGATAGGATACTAATATGAATATATATAGTGAAATATATTGCTCCGAATGTACGTTGATCAAAGAGTTACAATTGTTTTGAAAATTAGATTAATAAATTTGAGATAACATTGATGACCTAGAGATCTAATTTTAGATTTACTGCAATGTAGAACTTATTAACGGACTCTCGTGTATCATATGACTTGCATATTTTACAAGTTTTGCTCCCCTCATATTTGTTTTGTTCTTGCATATATTTTCTCTTACTTCATCCATATTTGTATTCCATTTTGGCGGGTATGGATATAATTCCTTACTAAGACATATTCATTTTTTGTATATGCATTCATAATTGGTAAGCCGATAGCGATATGATAAGTATCATACTTTATACGTATCTATACTTTATACGTATCTGCGCTGCTTGAATTCCTATAGTATGCTAAAATATCAATCAGCTGATATGAGCTGAGTTAAATAATAAAGAAAGAACTCTCCCTTAGATTAGAATTCAACCACATCCTCATATGATATCCATTATTCTCTAATTTGGTGCAACTCGAAAGAAGAAATATGATGAAGCTTGTCAATGAATTTTTTTTGAACCTGTATGTAGTGTAAAAATCTTGACATGGTTTGAGTCACAATTTACAGTAAAAAGGCGAGGCTTTTAAAATTATGGTGACGAGTACAAAAAAGTGCACAATTATATTTTAGAAGAATTCGATCATGTCAATTAGGCACGTTTTTAAACATGTGCAGTTTGTTAGTCTAAGGTGTAGACCCAAAGTTCGAGACAAGAGATGGAATCAAAAAGACAGAAAATCGAGCAGAAAGATCCACGGTCGACCGATCCGGTCGACCGCGAACGTGCACAGGAGCTGGGAGAGCATGGATCAGGTCGCGGTCGACCGGGGCGGTCGACCGCCAAAACCCTGTAGGAAAACTGCTCTCGGGTTTTGCAATCGGTCGACCGCGTCGGTCGACTGCGCATATTTTTGGCAGGTTCCTATTCTGTTTAGGAATCTGTTTCAATCAGGATTCTATATATATATACCCCAAACGTTTTAGGGTTTGTATAACATCAAAAAGAGAGCTTTTTGACTGCAAAGAGAGAGAGAATCTCAGAGAGATTAATCCCTTGTTTGAGAGATTGTATTTTCTTCTTCAATTAATAAAGAGATTGTGTGGTGTGTCTCCCGAGGACGTAGGCACGTTGCCGAACCTCGTTAAATCTGTGTGTTCGTCTCTTTTACTGTTTTTTGCAAGTTAGATCCTTATTTATGGTATTATTCCTACTTTCCTACTTTCAACACAAGGTCCGGAATGGCAAGGGTTCGATTGATTGTTTCGAATCCCCAACAACTGGTATCAGAGCTTCGTTCAGCAATTTGTGTGAAAGCCATGGCAAAGGAAAGCAAATCAAAGATCGAGAAGTTTGACGGTTCAGACTTCGCCTACTGGAAGTCGCAGATGGAGGATTATCTGTACCAGAAGGACTTGTATCGCCCGTTAATGGGCAAGGAAAAGGGAAAGAAGAAAGAGGAGTCAGATGGTGATTAGGAGGTACTGGATAGGAAGGCTCTAGGGAAAATCCGGTTGTCGCTCGTCAAATCAGTAGCCCACAATATTCTGAAGGAGAAGACGACGGTGGGGCTTATGGAAGCGCTCGCGAAGATGTACGAGCAACCGTCGGCAGCAAACAAGGTGCATCTAGTCAAAACTCTTTTCAACCTCAAGATGGCAGAAGGACGGTCCTTCACGATGCACCTCAGCGAGTTCAACACGATTGTTGATCAACTTATCTCCGTGGACATCACGTTCGATGACGAAGTGCAGGCCCTTCTACTACTATCGCAGTTGCCGGATAGTTGGGCAGGTTGTGTGACGGCAATCAGCAATTCGGCGGGGAAAGAGAAGTTGAAGCTGAATGAGGTTGTTAGCATGATTCTATCCGAGGAGGTTAGAAGGAAATTGTTCGAATCAGAAGGTTCAGGTTCAGACCTAAGTTTCGAGCAGAGAGGCAGAAGCTAGAAGAAAGGGAACCAGAACAAGAATCGGTCAAAATCAGTAAAGAAGAGGCCGAACTCGAAGGTTAGGTCTATCAAAGGGAAGTGTTGGAACTACGGCCAGGAGGGCCATATGTTTTCGGTCTGTAAAGAACCAAAGAAGGATGCGGGTGAGCAGAAGGCTCATATCGTGCAGGATGCCTTGATCCTTGCTATGGATAGCGATTCTGATTCTTGGGTCATCGACTCAGGAGCTTCTTTCCACGCCACTGCTAATAGGAAACTACTTCAGAACTATGTAGCAGGGGACTTTGGTAAAGTATATTTGGGGGATAATGAACCTTGCAATATTGTTGAAAAGGGCGACGTTCAGATACAGATAAATGGCTCTAAGTGGAATTTGAAGAACGTGAGACACGTGCCGAAGCTGAAGAGGAATCTTGTTTCGGTGGGACAGCTTGGAGCAGAAGGCTACGTTTCGACATTCACTGGGGATTTGTGGAGAATTTCCAACGGTACTATGGTTGTTGCCCGAGGCAATAAAACGGAACTCTCTACCTCACTTCACATGCGAGTGACACCCTCGCAATTGCAGCTGGCAAGGAGAGTACAGATCTGTGGCACAACAGGCTGGGACACATGAGCGAGAAGGGGATGAAAATTCTACAATCACAAGGAAAGATAACCGGGATCGACATCGTGGAAGTCGGGGTTTGTGAAGACTGCATCTTTGGGAAGCAGAAGAGGGTTAGTTTCCAGAAGGGTGGAAGGCCACCTAAGGCTCAGAAGCTAGAGTTGATTCATACAGATGTATGGGGCCCAGCCAGTGTGTCTTCTTTTGGCGGTTCGAGATACTACGTCACCTTTATCGACGATCACTCGAGGAAGGTATGGGTTTACTTCATGAAGCACAAGTCAGAGGTGTTCGAAATCTTCAAGAAGGGGAAGTTCATGGTCGAGAACGAGACAGATCTGAAGGTGAAGTGCTTGAGATCAGATAATGGTGGAGAATATGAGCTGGAGAAGTTCAAGAGGTTCTGTGCTACGAATGGGATTCGCTTAGAGAGGACTACTCCAGGGACGCCGCAGCAGAACGGCATTGCAGAGAGAATGAACAGGACCTTGACAGAGCGTGCACGGAGCATGCGACTACATGCAGGTCTGCCTAAGACATTTTGGACGGATGCGGTGCATACGGCAGCCTACCTGATTAATCACGGGCCATCAGTTCCATTAGATTTTGGGATTCCAGAGGAGGTTTGGAGTGGAAAGAAGATAAATCTCTCACACTTGCGGGTATTTGGTTGCGTGGCTTATGTTCATATCTGTGACCATGTCAGGAACAAGCTAGAAGCTAAGTCATAGAAGTGCACATTCATTGGATACGACATTGATGAGTTTGGGTATCTCCTTTGGGATAAAAAGAACAGGAAGATCATTAGGAGCCGGGATGTGATATTCAATGAGGAGGTGATGTACAAGGACAGGGACAATGCCAAGGATAGTCAAAGCAGTGGGAGCAGCACTATGGATACAGGTGGATCCGAGTACATGGATTTGGGGGAACTTCCAGATGGGGGCGACGATGTCAGTTCTGACCGTAGAACGGAGGAGACTACAGGTGCAGAAGCTACTACCCAGGGCGTGGAGCTTAGGAGGTCATCCAGGGTACCCAAACCAAATCCCAAATACCTCTCGTCACTTGATTATCTACTCTTAACGGATAGCAGAGAGCCGGAGTGTTGTGAAGAGGCAGTGCAAGTGAGTGAATCTCAGCAGTGGGAGCATGCGATGCAGGAGGAGATGGATTCTCTACTCACTAATGAGACATGGGAGTTAGCCCAGCTACCTGCACAGAAGAAAGCTTTGCACAATAAATGGGTCTACCGGGTCAAGCAGGAGAGTGATGGAAGCAAGAGATTCAAGGCTAGATTAGGAAAGGGTTTCAACAGCGGGAAGGAGTAGACTACACGGAGAGATTTTCCCCTGTTGTGAAACTCACAACCATCAGAGTGGTGTTGAGTTTGGTAGCTGCAGAAGACCTCTTCCTTGAGCAGTTAGATGTGAAGACTGTCTTTCTTCATGGTGACTTGGATGAAGAAATCTACATGAAGCAACCTGTTAGCTTCATTGAAGAAGGAAAGGAAGAGATGGTGTGCAAGCTTAAGAAGAGCTTATATGGTTTGAAACAGGCTCCGAGACAGTGGTATAAGAAGTTTGATAACTTCATGCAGAACAATGGCTACAGAAGATGCAATTCGGATCATTGCTGTTATTTCAAAAGGTTCGAGTCCAGCTTCATTATTTTGTTATTATATGTTAATGACATGTTGGTAGCAGGACTGTGTTTAGAAGAGATAAACAGTTTGAAGAGACATCTAGCAAAGGAATTTACAATGAAGGATCTGGGTGCAGCGAAACAGATTCTAGGGATGCGAATCAGTAGGGATGAAGCTAAAGGGACATTGAGATTGAGCCAAGCTGAATACATTGAGAATGTACTTTAGAGGTTTAACATGCAGAATGCTAAAGTTGTTAGCACACCCATTGGAAGTCAGTTCAAGCTATCTGAGGAGCAATCACCTAAGACAGATGCAGATAGAGAGCATATGAGCAGGGTGCCATATTCTTCGGCCATTGGGAGTCTCATGTACGCGATGGTTTGCACGAGGCCGGACATCGCCCATGTAGTAGGAGTTGTGAGCAGATTTACAAGCAATCCAGGAAAGCAGCATTGGGAGGCCGTGAAGTGGATAATGCGGTACTTGAGGGGGACAACGAACAAGCCACTATGTTTCAGGAAGAAGGAATTGGTGCTGTAGGGATACGTGGATGCGGGCTTCGCCTATGATCATGATACGAGGCGAAGCACCACGGGGTATGTTTATACCTTAGCGTCGACAGCAGTGAGCTGGGTCTCACGTCTGCAGAAGATTGTGATTTTGTCTACAACCGAGGCTGAGTATGTCGCGGTGACTGAAGCAAGCAAGGAGATGATTTGGTTGAACGGGTGCTTGGAAGAGTTGGATCTGAAGCAAGGGAGAGGAGTTCTTTATTGTGATAGCCAGAGCGCTATACATCTTTCCAAGAATCTAGTATATCATGCCAGAACGAAGCATATCGACGTCAAATACTATTTTATACGCTCGCTAGTTGAGGATGAAAAGTTACATTTAATGAAGATTTTGGGGAGTCAAAATCCGGCGGACATGTTGACGAAGGCAGTCACCATTGAGAAACTGGAGTTGTGCGCAACATCAGTTGGCCTTCACGAGTAGAAGACGAAGGCGGAGCCACACTACGAGGATCGGCGAGATCGCCGAGATTTTGTTGATTGAAAGAAGAACTTTTTCGGGGGAAAAAATACATACGAAGAAGGGGAGAGTTCGGGGGAACTCATTGCAGGCACTTTGGTCTCCAAGTGGGAGATTGTTAGTCTAAGTGTGTAGACCCGAAGCTGCAATCGAAAAGACGAAGAAAACAGTCAGAAGACTGTGCGGTCGACCGCAGTGGCAGAGCCGGTCGACCTTCCTGTTCTGTTTAGGAATCTGTTTCAATCAGGATTCTATATATATATACCCCAAACGTTTTAGGGTTTGTATAACATCAAAAAGAGAGCTTTTTGACTGCAAAGAGAGAGAGAATCTCAGAGAGATTAATCCTTTGTTTGAGAGCTTGTATTTTCTTCTTCAATTAATAAAGAGATTGTGTGATGTGGCTCCCGAGGACGTAGGCACGTTGCCGAACCTCGTTAAATCTGTGTGTTCGCCTCCTTTACTTTTTTTGCAAGTTAGATCTTTATTTGTGGTATTATTCCTACTTTCCTACTTTCAACACAAGGTCCGGAAGAGCAAGGGTTCGATTGATTGTTTCGAATCCCCAACAACTGGTATCAGAGCTTCGTTCAATTGATTGTTTCGAATCCCCAACAACTGGTATCAGAGCTTCGTTCAGCAATTTGTGTGAAAGACATGGCAAAGGAAAGCAAATCAAAGATCGAGAAGTTTGACGGTTCAGACTTCGCCTACTGGAAGTCACATATGGAGGACTATCTGCACCAGAAGGGCTTGTATCGCTCGTTGATGGGCAAGAAAAAGGGAAAGAAGAAAGAGGATTTAGATGGTGATTGAGAGGTACTGGATAGGAAGGCTCTAGGGAAAATCCGGTTGTCGCTCGTCAAATCAGTAGCCCACAATATTCTGAAGGAGAAGACGACGGTGGGGCTTATGGAAGCGCTCGCGAAGATGTACGAGCAACCGTCGGTAGCAAACAAGGTACATCTAGTCAAAACTCTTTTCAACCTCAAGATGGCAGAAGGACGGTCCTTCACGATGCATCTCAGCGAGTTCAACACGATTGTTGATCAACTTATCTCCGTGGACATCACGTTCGATGACGAAGTGCAGGCCCTTCTACTACTATCGCAGTTGCCGGATAGTTGGGCAGGTTGTGTGACGGCAATCAGCAATTCAGCGGGGAAAGAGAAGTTGAAGCTGAATGAGGTTGTTAGCATGATTCTATCCGAGGAGGTTAGAAGGAAATTGTCCGAATCAGAAGGTTCAGGTTCAGCCCTAAGTTTCGAGCAGAGAGGCAGAAGCTAGAAGAAAGGGAACCAGAACAAGAATCGGTCGAAATCAGTAAAGAAGAGGCTGAACTCGAAGGTTAGGTCTATCAAAGGGAAGTGTTGGAACTGTGGCCCGGAGGGCCATATGTCTTCGGTCTGTAAAGCACCAAAGAAGGATGCGGGTGAGCAGAAGGCTTATATCGTGCAGGATGCCTTGATCCTTGCTATGGATAGCGATTCTGATTCTTGGGTCATCGACTCAGGAGCTTCTTTTCACGCCACTGCTAATAGGAAACTACTTCAGAACTATGTAGCAGGGGACTTTGGTAAAGTATATTTGGGGGATAATGAACCTTGTAATATTATTGGAAAGGGCGACGTTCAGATACAGATAAAGGGCTCTAAGTGGAATTTGAAGAACATGAGACACGTGCCGAAGCTGAAGAGGAATCTTGTTTCGGTGGGACAGCTTGGAGCAGAAGGCTACGTTTCGACATTCACTGGGGATTCGTGGAGAATCTCCAACGGTACTATGGTTGTTGCCCGAGGTAATAAAACGGAACTCTCTACCTCACTTCACATGTGAGTGACACCCTCGCAATTGCAGCTGGCAAGGAGAGTACAGATATGTGGCACAACAGGCTGGGACACATGAGCGAGAAGGGGATGAAAATTCTACAATCACAAGGAAAGCTAACCGGGATCGACATCGTGGAAGTCGGGGTTTGTGAAGACTGCATCTTTGGGAAGCAGAAGAGGGTTAGTTTCCAGAAGGGTGGAAGGCCACCTAAGGCTCAGAAGCTAGAGTTGATTCATACAGATGTATGGGGCCCAGCTAGTGTGTCTTCTTTTGGCGGTTCGAGATACTACGTCACCTTTATCGACGATCACTCGAGGAAGGTGTGGGTTTACTTCATGAAGCACAAGTCAGAGGTGTTCGAAATCATCAAGAAGTAGAAGGCCATGGTCGAGAACGAGACAGATCTGAAGGTGAAGTGCTTGAGATCAGATAATGGTGGAGAATATGAGCTGGAGGAGTTCAAGAGGTTCTGTGCTACAAATGAGATTCGCTTAGAGAGGACTACTCCAGGGACGCCGCAGCAGAACGGCATTGCAGAGAGAATGAACAGGACCTTGACAGAGCGTGCACGGAGCATGCGACTACATGCAGGTCTGCCTAAGACATTTTGGGCGGATGCGGTGCATACGGCAGCCTACCTGATTAATCACGGGCCATCTGTTTTATTAGATTTTGGGATTCTAGAGGAGGTTTGGAGTGGAAAGAAGATAAATCTCTCACACTTGCGGGTATTTGGTTGCGTGGCTTATGTTCATTTCAGTGACCATGTCAGGGACAAGCTAGAAGCTAAGTCACAGAAGTGCACATTCATTGGATACGTCATTGATGAGTTTGGGTATCGCCTTTGGGATAAAAAGAACAGGAAGATCATCAGGAGCCGGGATGTGATATTCAATGAGGAGGTGATGTACAAGGACATGGACAATGCCAAGGATAGTCAAAGCAGTAGGAGCAGCACTACGGATACAGGTGGATCCGAGTACATGGATTTGGGGGAACTTCCAGATGGGGGCGACGATGTCAGTTCTGACCGTAGAACGGAGGAGACTACAGGTGAAGAAGCTACTACCCAGGGCGTGGAGCTTAGAAGGTCATCCAGGGTACCCAAACCAAATCCTAAATACCTCTCGTCACTTGATTATCTACTCTTAACAGATAGCGGAGAGACGGAGTGTTGTGAAGAGGCAGTGCAAGTGAGTGAATCTCAGCAGTGGGAGCATGCGATGCAGGAGGAGAAAGTGAGTGAATCTCAGCAGTGGGAGCATGCGATGCAGGAGGAGATGGATTCTCTACTCACTAATGAGATATGGGAGTTAGCCCAGCTACCTGCACAGAAGAAAGCCTTGCACAATAAATGGGTCTACCGGGTCAAGCAGGAGAGTGATGGAAGCAAGAGATTCAAGGCTAGATTAGTCGTGAAGGGGTTTTAACAGCGGGAAGGAGTAGACTACACGGAGAGATTTTCCCCTGTTGTGAAACTCACAACCATCAGAGTGGTGTTGAGTTTGGTAGCTGCAGAAGACCTCTTCCTTGAGCAGTTAGATGTGAAGACTGCCTTTTTTCATGGTGACTTGGATGAAGAAATCTACATGAAGCAACCTGTTGGCTTCATTGAAGAAGGAAAGGAAGAGATGGTGTGCAAGCTCAAGAAGAGCTTATATGGTTTGAAACAGGCTCCGAGACAGTGGTATAAGAAGTTTGATAACTTCATGCAGAACAATGGCTACAGAAGATGCAATTCGGATCATTGCTGTTATTTCAAAAGGTTCGAGTCCAGCTTCATTATTTTGTTATTATATGTTGATGACATGTTGGTAGCAGGACTGTGTTTAGAAGAGATAAACAATTTGAAGAGACATCTAGCAAAGGAATTTACAATGAAGGATCTGGGTGCAGCGAAGCAGATTTTAGGGATGCGAATCAGTAGGGATGAAGCTAAAGGGACATTGAGATTGAGCCAAGCTGAATACATTGAGAATGTACTTTAGAGGTTTAACATGCAGAATGCTAAAGTTGTTAGCACACCCATTGGAAGTCAGTTCAAGCTATCTGAGGAGCAATCACCTAAGACAGATGCAGATAGAGAGCATATGAGCAGGGTGCCATATTCTTCGGCCATTAGGAGTCTCATGTACGCGATGGTTTGCACGAGGCCGGACATCGCCCATGCAGTAGGAGTTGTGAGCAGATTTACAAGCAATCCAGGAAAGCAGCATTGGAAGGCCGTGAAGTGGATAATGCGGTACTTGAGGGGGACAACGAACAAGCCACTATGTTTCAGGAAGAAGGAGTTGGTGCTGCAGGGATACGTGGATGCGGACTTCGCCGGTGATCATGATACGAGGCGAAGCACCACGGGGTATGTTTATACCTTAGCGTCGACAACAGTGAGCTGGGTCTCACGTCTGCAGAAGATTGTGACTTTGTCTACAACCGAAGCTGAGTATGTCGTGGTGACTGAAGCAAGCAAGGAGATGATCTGGTTGAACGGGTGCTTGGAAGAGTTGGATCTGAAGCAAGGGAGAGTAGTTCTTTATTGTGATAGCCAGAGCGCTATACATCTTTCCAAGAATCCAGTATATCATGCCAGAACGAAGCATATCGACGTCAAATACTATTTTATACGCTCGCTAGTTGAGGACGGAAAGTTGCATTTAATGAAGATTTTGGGGAGTCAAAATCCGGCGGACATGCTGACGAAGGCAGTCACCATTGAGAAACAGGAGTTGTGCGCAACTTCAGTCGGCCTTCACGAGTAGAAGACGAAGGCGGAGCCACACTACGAGGATCGGCGAGATCGCCGGGATATTGTTGATTGAAGGAAGAATTTTTTCGGGGAAAAGATACATGCGAAGAAGGGGAGAGTTCGGGAGAACTCATTGCAGGCACTTTGGTCTCCAAGTGGGAGATTGTTAGTCTAAGGTGTAGACCCAAAGTTCGAGACAATAGCTGGAATCAAAAAGACAGAAAATCGAGCAGAAAGATCCACGGTCGACCGATCCGGTCGACCGTGAACCTGCACAGGAGCTGGGAGAGCTTGGATTAGGTCGTGGTCGACCGCCAAAACCCTGTAGGAAAACTGCTCTCGGGTTTTGCAATCGGTCGACCGCGTCGGTCGACCGCGAGACCATCGGTCGACCGCGTCGGTCGACCGCGCGTATTTTTGGCAAGTTCCTGTTCTGTTTAGGAATCTGTTTCAATCAGGATTCTATATATATACTCCAAACGTTTTAGGGTTTGTATAACATCAAAAAGAGAGCTTTTTGACTGCAAAGAGAGAGAGAATCTCAGAGAGATTAATCCCTTGTTTGAGAGCTTGTATTTTCTTCTTCAATTAATAAAGAGATTGTGTGGTGTGGCTCCCGAGGACGTTGGCATGTTGCCGAACCTCGTTAAATCTGTGTGTTCGTATCTTTTACTGTTTTTTGCAAGTTAGATCTTTATTTGTGGTATTATTCATACTTTCCTACTTTCAACACAAGGTCCGGAAGGGCAATGGTTCGATTGATTGTTTCGAATCCCCAACACAGTTTCCTCTAACTTATGTATACCCTACAAACTATAGTCTCAAGACCTCCAAAATTTAATTGTTATGAATTTTTTTTCTCTTATTAATTTGATGCTACACGTTTGACGAAACATTAAACTGTGTTCGGTATTAATTAGTTTAATAATATTGTAGGTTCAAGCATGTATCACACTTGGACGCCAGACAAAAACAAGAAGAAAGAAAGACAAGAGAAAAATATCATTTATCATTTCTAACAATCCATAATTTATCAAGAAACTTAAAAAACATTAAATCTAATGAGGAAGTGTTCCCAGAATGAAGATTCCAATAAAAAAAAGAAGTATTTTTTTCTAAAATAATCACAGAGCCATATTTTTCAAAGATATTGTAGCCATTTTATCATTTCAAGGCATTTCGAGAAAATTCTAGATTATTAGATTTGATTTGTCAATAGAAGAAGACCTCTAAATTTACAAATTTCTCTAATTATCCAGTGTCCATTTATTTCGTTCACAAATTCACTTAAAAAGAAGCCACTGGTAAATAATAAAATAAAAAGAAAGTATTAAGCATTAAAAAGACCAAATTTCAACCAACCAAATACGTCCCTCCTGCCATCCAATCGAATTAAGCCACGTCATATGGTCGGAATTAGGTCCATTGAGTCATAGTCCACGAAATATTGAGATAAAAGATTCCGCCAAAGATCCAGAGCATATAAATCAGATAATAGATACAGCACCAAAAATGAGAAACACTACCCCTTTCAACTAAATTAATTTTTAATAATTAAAAAATTAAGAAAAATTGGAAATAAATAGAGCCAGTCATCAAGTGGAAAAGCCCAAAGATCCAATTTTGTCTTTGTTCTTCAGCTCTCCCTATCCCCAATTCGCCTTCCACAATCCCTGGTGAGTTCTCTCGATTGTCCTTTGAAGTTTGTAGTTGGTAGGAGCTGAGTTGTGCTATTAATTTTGTTTGCGTTTGATGGGATTTTGATAATTTTTGGTGAATTAGAACGTTTGATCGTAAAAGTTATCTTTTTGGCGCCAGTTGGGGAGTTTCTTGAGAAATTTTGATTTAATTGATACTTTTCCTTTCAAATTCCTAATTTTTTAATGTTGACTTTAGTTTATTTGTGTAAAAATCGAACTTTTATTAACTCGATTGCTTGGATTGGTGATAGGACCAAGGGACGGTTGACTTAGCTTGATGTTTTTATTTAGTTCGAGCAGATTTTGATAATTTTTGGCGATTTTAGTCTTTTTGGGATTTTTGTTATTTGATCTTAAAAGTTTACTTTTTGGCGCCATTTCCCTCTAACTCGTGTTCTGTGTGTGTGTGTGTGTTTTTTTTAATTTAGTCTATTTAATGTGAGAATTCAACTTTTGATACTGGAACAATTCCGGCATCTTTCCCTTCTCTGAGCGAGAAGAGTAGGGATTCACGGCTGAGCTTTGCCAAGAGTGTGGATTTCACAAAAGTTGCTTATGTTCCAAATTCTCGGAGAAAATGCTCGAAAATTAAGTCTTTTCCGGTGGTTAATAGTTCTGTCTCAGGATCTGATACCGTTGAGGTGGAACCTGCTTCTGAAGGAAGCCCTCTCTTAGGTAAATAATTGTGGAATTTTTGAACTAGTGAATTTTTGAGATTTTAGATAGATAGTTCATGAATTTTGATTGGAATTTGTGGTTTATATGTGTAGTTCCGAGGCAGAAGTATTGTGAATCAATTCATAAGACTGTTAGGAGAAAAACTCGAACCGTGATGATCGGAAATGTAGCTCTTGGCAGCGAGCACCCCATCAGAATTCAGACGATGACTACCTCTGACACCAAAGATGTCGCTAAAACCGTTGAGGAGGTTTGATTGCTGTCGTAATCTTTTAGTGTTTATAATGAGGGCATTGAAGTTTTAATTCGAAGATTTGTTCATCTATTTATTTGTTATGAGCTTGTACTGTAGTCACTGGAGCCAATGATGTCCACGCAACACAATCTGCTAAACTTGAAGCATCAGTGCTCTTTGTTTGGTTCAATACTAAAACTTGAATCTGTTGTCATGTGAATATTTGAACTTCAGTTAATTTTTTTGCTTGGTACAAAGGAATCAACAAGTTAACTGAACAGAATAACGCATATACACCCTGATACTCTCTTAACATATTATATTAATGCAGATACTCCACATAGGCAGAACCCTTTTAACTAGTTCGTATTGATTGAAGGAATACAGATTGTTAATACCTTTCACCAGGGTCACAAATCTCCTATACTCGTCCCCACTGCATATTTTATACTACTGAAAAAATTCCTATTTTGATGTATGTTTTTCAGTGCATCTTTTTTCTCACATTAATTACAATTTTTCAATATTACTATTTCATGTTGTTATTTTCATAACTTAATGATACAAATTAATTAATATGCAAAAATTATAATTGTATTCACCAGGTGATGAGAATAGCAGATAAAGGTGCAGATTTGGTCCGGATAACAGTTCAAGGAAAGAGAGAAGCAGATGCTTGCTTTGATATTAAGAATACTCTTGTTCAGAAAAAGTAGGTTTTTACCATTTAGCTATCATGCATATAGGAGACTTTTAACATTTATTTACTTGTCACGATTCACATCACTAATGTTGTCTTTCCAGTTATAATATTCCTCTGGTGGCAGACATTCATTTTGCCCCTACAGTTGCATTGAGAGTGGCTGAATGTTTTGATAAGATTCGTGTCAATCCTGGAAATTTTGGTATGGAACACTCATATTTCTTTCATGACATTTGTGGAAGTTAACACATTAAACAAATACTAGAAATTTTTTCATGCGGTTACTGATGCACTTTGCTTGCAGCTGATAGGAGGGCCCAATTTGAAAAGCTAGAATATACAGATGATGACTATCAGAAGGAGCTTGAGCATATTGAGCAGGTCATTAAATTTACTATCCTTGTTTTTCTCACTTAAGGCTTCTCTGAAGATTAGAAACGTACTGCAACCTATATTAGTGCAAATATCATATTTTAGCCATCCACGCTCAACTGGGAAGACTCACATGTTGATGATGCAAAGTTTTTTTTTTGCCCCTTTAATCTAGATGTACAATTCCTGTAGTTTGAGGATATTACTTTTTCAGGCATGCCACCTAGATAACCTTTCTATCAGTTTATTGGTAACAGGATTAGCCTATTAGGTAGTTACACATGATCTCCTACTAAAAGTGTTGTCATTTCAATTTTAGGATGTTTTACATGTCTGCATACATGTCTTCTATAACACCTTAATGTCCGTGAACAGACTTCAGATACTGCTAATAAGAATTTATCAAAATTTTGTTTTTACATGTTAATAAAGCATTCCTTGGCAAGTGCTAGTTTATGCATGTATACCTATTTGTTTGGTATGATTTTTTCTATCACTGACATCTAAAATGGATTTTTTAAACCAGGTTTTTACTCCATTAGTAGAGAAATGCAAAAAGTATGGACGAGCAATGAGGATTGGAACAAATCATGGAAGTTTATCTGATCGCATAATGAGTTACTATGGCGATTCTCCTAGGGGAATGGTGATTATTTTCTCAACATGTAGCTATCTTTTTTGTGTGTCTTTTCCTATGTGAATGGTTCCTCAGTCCACGCATACTACTATTGGAGACAGGTTGAATCTGCCTTTGAATTTGCAAGAATTTGCCGCAAGCTAGACTTTCACAATTTTGTGTTCTCAATGAAAGCAAGTAACCCAGTAATCATGGTCGAAGCATATCGGTTACTTGTTGCAGAAATGTATGTGCAAGGGTGGGACTACCCTTTGCATTTGGGGGTTACTGAAGCCGGTGAAGGTGAAGATGGACGTATGAAATCTGCAATTGGCATTGGAACTCTTCTTCAGGTACTTGTTAAAATAACCAGCTATGCTTCTTAAATTCCATTTCCTTTTTACTAGACCTGCCAACCTTGGGACTGATCATATGTGAACTAGTTACACGAGGTTCTGAAGGAAAGTGATATGAAGGCTAACTGTACGTTGAAGCTTATATATTATTTTGTGATGGATATTTTTAAGGCAATTTGGTAGAAACTACAATTATGAGGTAATCACCAATATAATTCATAAACCTGATATCTACAGGATGGTTTGGGGGATACCATCAGAGTTTCACTCACTGAACCACCAGAAGAAGAGATTGACCCTTGCAGGAAATTGGCGAACCTTGGCATGCTAGCTTCAAATTTTCAAAAAGGAGTGGTGAGTCTCGAATCGATCTCATTTCATATATTTGAATGACTTTCAAAGAAAAATGTTATATGTGAACTATTCTTATGATTATTGATTGCAGGCTCCTTTTGAAGAGAAGCATAGACGTTATTTTGATTTCCAGCGGAGAAGTGGTCAACTACCAGTGCAAAAGGAGGTTTGTCTTCTATTTTCATTTCTATTTGGATAGTGGATACATCTTTTGAGCTTCCAAGCTGAGCCTCTGTTCATGTTATAGGGTGAGGAGGTTGATTATCGAGGGGTTCTGCATCGGGATGGGTCTGTTCTTATGTCTGTATCTTTAGACAACTTGAAGGTATGTGGTGTCTGTTAAACTTTTGCAACCAATATCACTTTCACATTACTCTATATGATGGCATATGAACTGAGGTGCATAATTGTTTGAATTTATACTTCACGAAAAAGAATTTGTGATTATGTTGCTTCCAGCTGTCACATGATAAAAAATAGATATGCCTCTTCCTATTATATGTGTTTTCAATTTACCTTTCCATAGAATATTGTAGGGCGGTCTGATGCATTTCCTTATATACAGTGTGATTAGATTTCTCTGGAAATAGCATTCCCACTTAATGATTACAGGATCATGTAAATTCATTTATTTGGTAAAGTTGTACATTATCATATGTTGACCATAATTTATCATCTCTTATCAGACACCAGAACTTCTGTACAAGTCTCTTGCAGCGAAGCTTGTGGTTGGCATGCCATTTAAGGTTTTCCCTTATACTTCCTTTGCAGCATTTTGTTTCCTTTTTGAACAGGTAATTTTTTTTGTATGGTACAGGCAGAAATTCTAATAATTCTGATTTGTATCAGGATTTGGCAACAGTAGATTCAATTCTGCTCAGAGATCTTCCCCCTGTGGAAGATGTTGATTCTGTAAGAACGAAATCCTTGTTTTGACTGTTTAAATTTGTGTTACTGACTAATAAAATTGCTTGATAAATTTTTTAGTGGACTAAAAATTCTTTTTCTCAGAGGTTGGCTCTCAAAAGGTTGATTGATATCAGTATGGGAGTTTTGGTGCCTTTGTCAGAACAACTTACAAAACCACTTCCTAATGCTATTGCCCTTGTAAACCTTAAGGAACTTACAACTGGGGCCTACAAGCTTTTGCCTGAAGGTATGAACTTTCACATCTGTACTTCCATAGGTAACCTGGAAATAAGCTAAATGTAACGTGTTTCATGTTTTTTTCCCTTCCATTTTTTGTTATTTTAGGCACTAGGTTAGCTGTGACTATTCGTGGGGATGAACCCTACGAGGAGCTAGAAGCCCTTAAAGGTGTTGAGGATATAACGATGTTGCTGCATGATTTGCCATACAGCGAGGAAAAGATCAGCAGGGTTCATGCAGCAAGAAGGTGAGATTTCCCTGTAGTTTCTTTTATTTGTGCTGTTAAAAATGAAATGTAAATTCTAAGATACATTTTATCCTTTCTTTTTTCCGTTGCAGGCTGTTCGAGTATTTAGAAGAAAATTCTTTGAACTTCCCAGTTATCCACCACATACGGTTTCCTGAAGGAACAGAAAGGTACTTATTGGAGGGTTGGGGTAAATTCACAAAACCTTCGAGAAGTTTGACCCATTTTTGAGATAAACCGCAGAAGTTTGGAAATGTCACTTAACGCCCAAAAAAATTTTCAGATAACCCTCAAAAGGCGGGCATTATTTGAAGATTCAGAAAAATGCAGAAGTTGCAAAATTTAAACTGACAATGGACCAAATTTTTTTTCTTTTTTTTTTTGCGGTGGGGTGCGGGGGGTGTTTGTTGAAATATTACCTGGCGTAATTATACTTTTGAGAAATATTCTCGCTTATATTAACCATCCTAAGTTCACAGAGACGACCTAGTTATTGCTGCTGGAAGCAATGCCGGTGCCCTTCTTGTTGATGGGCTTGGTGATGGCATAATGCTTGAGGCTCGTGACCAAGATTTCGATTTCTTGAGAAATACATCTTTCAACTTACTTCAGGGCTGCAGAATGCGAAACACAAAAACTGTAAATTATCACTATATCTTTGTCTTTTTCTCTTTACTCTTTTTTATTTCAGATTATAATTTCTTGCATCAAATTTTAATGCAGGAATATGTTTCATGCCCATCTTGTGGTCGTACACTCTTTGATCTTCAAGAAATAAGTGCTGAGATAAGAGAAAAGACATCACATTTGCCTGGTGTTTCTGTAAGCCATTTATTTCTCACTTTGTTAAGTTATTATAAAAAGGTTGAGTTTTTATGTAGCGAGAATGAACATTGTTTTCACCTGTGGCAGATTGCTATCATGGGTTGTATAGTGAATGGGCCAGGTGAGATGGCCGACGCAGACTTTGGGTATGTCGGTGGTGCGCCAGGGAAAATTGACCTCTATGTTGGGAAGGTAGGTTTCACTTCTTCCATTAAGCACAGATGAGTCCTTATAATACAATTCAGGGGGAAGTTTTTCGTCTTACATACTTTTTAGGAAAGGTCTGAGCCCATGATTTGTTGATAATAAAGGAGAATATTCTACAGTGTAGAAATATATGGGGATGGAGAGATGATAAAAATTAATTGGGGGCCTTCTACTGTATATACAACCACAAATGATTAAGTCACAACTCCACTAAACGTGAAGCACTCCTGGTATTTTCCTCAGTCTAGGACTCTAGAATGATAAACTGCTGAGCTTTTGTTTTGTTTTATTGTCAACACAAAAGATAAGGAATTTATCTTTGGGCATCTATCATATTATCGCCCATTTCCTTTTATCTCACCCAGTGTTAGTGAACTTGGTGGTTTCTATATCAACCTGTTTTCCCACAGATACAAATTATTTCAATTTTAGATGATCTTACTTTATGACAAGCTTATATTTCCATATATCCTCATCTTATTCTTATCATTATCTTTATGCCAGTTTGTAGAACATTTTCAAGTTTTGATTTATAAACTGAAAAAGAAAAAAATTGGCTTTTATCTTCAGACGGTGGTGAAGCGAGGTATTGCAATGGAGCAAGCAACAGATGCTTTAATACAGCTAATAAAAGAACATGGACGTTGGGTGGATCCCCCAGAAGAAGAAGAATAGAACAAGGCAGTAGTATCCTGAGGTAAAACTGGGGGTATATGTATTTGAATTTATATTGTACTTTTGTATTCACAGTGTACCCTTTGTATGAAAATCGATTCACATATCTATGTAACAACAGTTCTGAATAAATGAATGGTTCATTTAGGCTTTCAAGTGCCTGTCTCTTAGCATGGTGGTCCAAAATTTAATACAGAATTAATGTCAGCTTTGACGTCTAATTCTGATTTTAAGTTTGCTAGGCAAGTGAGTGCTGCAGAGTTTTTTCCCCCCTCCTTGTATTGAATCTGATGAGACAATGAAGCTGTTTTTATGTGTGCAAGTTTTACTGATGGAGAAACGAAGTCTGCTAACATCAATAATATCTAGTGTATCTTGATCAGTAATTCATATATCAGATCCATGTCTTCAATTATCTTATCTTCTTATTTATATCATTCTATTTCTGAGCATATTTGGTCTGGGATATGGTCGAATATTGTCATACTGCTTCTTGTAGATAAAAGCAAGCCATTTTGGGGGATATGTCTCTTTTGGCTTCCTCTTCAGGTATGCATCAAATTCTGTATTCATTCTGTTAGAATTATGGATAACTTAATCCGATATTGCTTCTGTGCTTGGTTCCTTTTGTAGTTATAATGGATTTGAATCTGTTTACCATTTATGAACATGGAGCTTAGTGTTTGAACAATAGTCGTATCCAGATGTCAGGACTAAAAAAACAAATTGAACTGATAATACCTATATGCTGATTACGCTATTTGCGACAAATTTGAAGAATATGCTGATTTTAAACAGCCTGTTCTGGGAAGTTGCTGATCTTTGTTTTCATACTAGTTGTTAGTTTCATCTATATATTTGTTGTTCGATATGAGCAATATCCATGGATGAAACCGATGCTGAAAGGTTAGTCTGATTAAAGATGTCAGACTGTCCCCATATCTTAATTAACGAAAAGTTAAATTGATGTGATCATTTAAGTATTAAACATTTTAATTATGTAGCGATTGAACTTAAGAATGGTCTCGTTCAGTTTGTCTGTAGCTTTATTCTTTTCTTAAGCTTGATCTATGTAGGCATGTTCCTTACATGAAAATAAACTAAATAAATAAATAAATGAATGAATGAATAAAGCAAAAGCCTATGTCCTTTATGTATCCACTAGGAATGCAGCTTTTGTCGCCCTTAATCACCAAGCACCTCCAGGGTGTACATACCCGACACTGGCGATAAATTGCGGGGGCGTCAAATGTATATCGGCATCAAATTTTTATCTAGTCATAAAATGTTTGGTTCGAACATGAAGAATGCTCCTAGTTTTGTATTGTTTAGATCCAAGGATATCAGGCTGCAGTCAAAAATTGTTTGGCTGAGAGGGAAGCACGCTCGCAATTTAGATCGACAACAATTAGATTCAGGAGGGCTAGGGTGCAGAATTGATATACCCAGATTGATGCTGAAGGAGTTATCGTAGGGTAAGAAGGATTTTAGGAGTGATGAGCATTCACATAACTTGATGATATTGTACGGGATTTTTTCTGATTTTACATGCTTATATCCGTTTGAGTATGTTTCAGTAAGAGCTTACTGATAAAACAATTGGAATAGAAACCCTAAAATATTATTCATGAGATAACATGGGCTTATATAGGCCCCTACAACTTACAAATAAGCCACTAAACCTATTAATATTTCAACACTCCTCCTCAAGATGGGCGAAAGATATCCACTAAGCCCATCTTGTCACATCCTCTAATCATATCTACTGAGCTAAGTCCCTTAGTCAGACAATCTGCTGCCTGATCCTTAGTTGGAACATGACTTAACTCCAGTAGTCCATTGTCCAACTTCTCTTTGATGAAGAACCTATCGATCTCGATGTGTTTGGTTCTATCATGCTGCACTGGGTTGTTAGCGATACTGATGGCTGACTTGTTATCACACCACAGCTTCATCTTGGCTCCTTGATCCAGCTCCAGCTCCACCAGCATACTCTTTAACCACAACAACTCTGCAACTCCTAAGGCCATGGCTCTATACTCTGCTTCAGCTGTTGATCTCGCTACCACCGATTGCTTCTTGCTCTTCCACGAGACCAAGTTGCCTCCTACAAAGATACAATATCCTGAGGTGGATCTCCTGTCATCAGCACAGCTAGCCCAATCAGAGTCGCAATAACCCTCGATGTTCACATGTCCATTCTTTCTGAATATCAGCCCCTTTCCGGGGACACTCTTTAAATATCTCAGAATCTGGTACACAGCGTCCATATGACCCTTCCTCGGATCGTGCATGTAGTGACTCACCACGCTCACTGTAAAAGAGATATCAGGACGTGTGTGACTCAAATAGATCAATCTTCCCCCCAGCCTCTGGTATCTGTCACGATCAACTGGTTCTCTGGCCTCAGCACCTAGCTTGAACTTCTGGTCGATCGGTGTAGTTGCAGGTTTGCACCCTAACATCCCTGTCTCTTTGAGAAGATCCAGTGCATATTTTCTCTAGGATAGGACGATTCCCTCCGCTCCTCGAGCTATCTCTATTCCAAGAAAGTATCGAAGCAAGCCAAGATCTTTCACCTCGAATTCCTTACCCAGTCTCATTTTGAGTTGGGCAATCTCCTTCTCATCATCCCCTGTAATAATCATATCATCCACATATACCGCAAGCATGGTAATGTGGCCTCCACTCCGTCGAAAGAACACGGTATGGTCGGCGTTGATCTGTTGGTACCCCATACCAATCATAGCCCTTCTGAATCTGTCAAACCAAGCACGGGGAGACTGCTTCAGCCCATAGAGAGACTTCTTCAATCTGCAGACCTTTCCCACTGTCTGATCTGTACCAAATCCTGGTGGTATCTCCATGTATACCTCCTCCACTAGATCTCCATGAAGAAATGCGTTCTTCACATCTAGTTGGTGTAGCTTCCATCCACCATTTACTGCCAGAGAGATTAAGGTCCGAACAGTGCTCATCTTCGCCACCGGTGCAAAAGTCTCATCATAATCGATGCCATATGTCTGACTATACCCTTTTGCCACCAGACGAGCCTTGTAGCGCTCAACTTGTCCATCTGGATTCTGCTTCACAGTGAAGACCCACTTACATCCAACTGCTCTCTTTCCTTCTGGTAGTTTTACTAGCTCCCAAGTGCGGTTCTTCTCAAGAGCCCCTAGCTCCTCGTGCATAGCCGCTTTCCACTTTGGGTCCTTCTTAGCAACCTGCCAATTGTTAGGTATAGTAACAGAGTCCAATGATGCAATGAATGCTCCATGTGCAGGGTGGATATTAGAATATGATATAAATTGGGCAAGATCCCAACCATATCTATCGGGAGGATGTCCCGCATTGCTGCGAGTAGTCCTCCGTACTGATACTGGTGTGGGAGGAGTAAGGGGAGGATTGATATCACCTTGGAAGGAATCTGATGGTGGTGTAGGTGTCTCAGGAGTCGGGACAGGCGTTGATAAGGGACTTGGCACTAGTGGCACTGTAGGTACTGTTTCTGCAATTTGCTTCCCCTTCCTACTATAGGTAAGTAGCTCCCCCTGAGCCGTGGGCCTAACACCTCTTGTCTCCTTATCCTCTTCTTCTTTATTCTCCTGCCTAACACCTCTTGTCTCCTTATCCTCTTCTTCTTTATTCTCCTGCTCCTCCTCAACCAATTCTCCTTCCCAAGGAATCGTTAGAGAAATCGATTTCTCCATATTATTCTGCCTCTCACCATTCTCCCCTTCTCGCCTTATGCTTCCAGTATTGGGCGAGTCACCAATGGATGAGGGTACATTCTGTGTGTAATATGGCTCAAATTCACGAAAGTACACATCCATACTTACGAACAGCCTTTTCTTCACCGGGCTCCAGCAAACATATCCCTTTTGAGTAGCAGAATATCCCACAAAAATACACTTCACCGCTCTAGGGGCAAGCTTCCCGACTGATGGTCTGTTATCCTTCACAAAGCACACACAACCAAATACTTTCAGTGGAAGAATCCCACCATTATCTCCTTTCAACGTCTCACACGGAGACTTCCATGACAAATATTCTTCAAGGGCTCTGTTGGTATACTCTGTCCCATTATCTGACCTCAATACTTTCACCACTGCTCCGTATTGAGTCTGAACAGTCCTATGAAAGTTTTGAAAGCACCCAAACACATCACTCTTATTCTTCATCAGGTATAACCAAGTAACACGAGAGAAGCAATCAATAAATGTAACAAAATATTTGTATCCATTCATAGAACTTGTGGAACAAGGTCCCCAAACATCTGAATGTACCATGTCAAATGCATGAGAACTTCTATGACCAGAACTAACATAAGAGCTTCTAGTAAGCTTTCCAAACTCACATGCATCACACACAAGTTTCTGTTTATTTGCTTTCTCAAATAAAGAAGGATACAATCTACCTAAAACACTAAAGGATGAGTGTCCCAAACGCTGGTGATGAAGCATTAATTCATTCTCAGTACTCATATTAGATTCTACTCCTGCTTCCTCTATGACTGACACCAATGCTGAATCCAGCCCTTCACGATCCAGATACCACAGTCCACTACGCCATGTGCCAGTCCCAAGTCTCCGCCCTGTCCCCTTCTCCTGGAAAATCACCTTGGGAATATCAAAAGAAACAATACATTTTAGTTGGAGGATGATAGAACTAATGGATAAAAGATTGACTGGAAAGGAAGGAGCATGCAACACATTGGACAAAGTTACAGAACTAGTACAATCGACTGTACCCTTACCAACCACCGGCTGAAATGTACCATCAGCTGTTTGAATACTATCAGGCGATACTAAGTGAGTATATGATGAGAACTCACTAGCATTACCTGTCACATGACGGGACGCACCGGAGTCGACTATCCACTCTGATGATCTGTTAGGAGACATAGAAGCAAGAGCATGTATGTCATCAGTACCTTTGGTGACTATCCACTCTGATGATCTGTTAGGAGACATAGAAGCAAGAGCATGTATGTCATCAGTACCTTTGGTCGGATGAGCATAGGTAGCAGCATTGCCTCTGGCGAAGAGCGAAGTGGATGCCTCCTCAGTCCCACTCCTCAAGTTTTCATCCCCTGCTACTTGCTGTTTTTTCCTGAGTATCGTTAGGAGAGCACGATCCTCCTCTGTAAAGACCACCTCAGCTTCTTCTTCTTCTGCTACCGTCAGATTCGCCCGATTTCCTGCTCCTCTTCCACCTCGTCGACCCCCACGGCCCCGACCACGACCTCCGAACTGTCCACGTCCACCTGAATCTCCTTCCTTGGATGGCTTGGTGCAAGCATGTCTTAGATGACCCACCGCACCGCAGTTGTAACACTGTCGGGTCTCTCCCCTAGATCCAGTGTTGCTAGAGGCTGCCAGTGCTGACTTCACCACAGGAAGTCCACCTGTCCCCGCCTGCAGCCGAATACGAGTCTCCTCCTGGATCATAGCAGAGACAGCCTCCTCAAGCGTGGGAATCTTTGGCTGAGCTAGAAGCAATGCGATTCGCTGAGCGAACTCTGATGTTAATCCTTTAAGAAACACCATAGTCCTTTCTTGTAGAAAGGCTTCCCGCTCTTTACATCCCGGGTCCTTACAGCTAGCCCGGGGAGAAAAAATGGTCATAATCCAGCCACAGGCGCTCCAGCTCTGTAGCATATTCCTGTACAGTCTTCTCTCCCTGGACTGTGGCGTCAATCTCTCCTTTAATCTGGAATACCCTCATGTTATTCCCCACTCCATCATATGTCCTCCTCAACTTCTCCCAGACGTCCTTCACCTTCTCAATGCCATCCACCGTGGCGGCGATCGTCGGGACCAACGAGTTGAGAAGCCAGATGTACACCAACATATGAGTGGACTTCCACTCATCTCTTCCCTCCGAGTCCTCCGGTTCTGTCGCCTCTCCTGTCAAGTAACCCTCCAGGTTCCTCCCTGCTAGGGTGTATCTCACCCGCCGCGACCAGCTCAGGTAAGTACTCGGTCCATCAAGCTTCAGATCTACGGTTGGAAGCTCCAACTTCTTCGATGGTTTTGTCGCACTCTCACCAGCCGACAACTTCATTAGCTTCATCAAAGTTGACACCTCCACGGGGTTAAACTTCTTGATGATCTCCTCCATCGAATAGGCTTCAGACCCACCACCTGTTCACCTTCTCTTCCGACCCTTGTTGTGTGCAGTAAAAAATTTCGGCAGCACCTCTGCTGCACAATAAGAGTAGGATCTCAAACAAATTCTCGTTTCTCAGAGGAAACAAGAACCAAAAACAGTTACATATCTCATCGCCGTGAGATATATACTCTTCCTGTCATCAGTTCGAGGACTGAGTCGAGGGAATCCATGTCAAACTCGAGGTTCGACACGGTGATGAGGGGGGGTTCGGTCAAGGGTGATGGGAGGGTTCGGGGTCTGAGGAGAGGACTGACGTGCGAGGAGCAGCAAAGGGGGGTGTGGTTTTGATGGCTAGGGTTTTTGTGCTCTGATACCAAATTGGAATAGAAACCCTAAAATATTATTCATGAGATAACATGGGCTTATATAGGCCTCTACAACTTACAAATAAGCCCCTAAACCTATTAATATTTCAACAAAAACACAGGTTAATATGAAAAGAAAAGAAGGGGAGAAAAAAAGGGTGAACAATCGAATTATTTGTAGCCCCTCTGCTGATGACACGTGCTTAAATCCTGTCCAAATTGAGCAATCCAATTATAGGGAAACAAGAACAACAAGAAATTAAATGGAAAAATTAACTTGAGCATCCAATTTTGACAATGTAATATCACAAAAATTCTGATAAATGCCCTACACATCAATCTTCTTCATGTTCTCTGATTCTTAGAAGCAAATCTGAGCACCAAATAAAATAAGGCCCGATAAAAAACCGCCCACCCCGACAAATACAGCACCATCATCCACTTCTCGTTCTCCTTCGTACTTATTGACAACTGCTTCAGTATATCCTCCCCAGTCACCGGTCCCAAAGGACTCACAGCAAAAACCCGATCCCTCACGAGCTCATTCATCAACAACCCCTCATAAGGATACTTCATCGTCGATATATAGTTCATCCACTTCCATCCTTGAGGAATACTATCACCACTGATAAAATACCCACAAAACAAAAAGAACAGTGCAGTGAAGGCAATAACTGCTGCATAACCCAGTATAAAGTTTGGCACTACTGAACTAACGAAAACCACGAAGGAATTTGTTGACAGAAGCGAAACATAGAGAACTATGAGAAAATAGTAGAACTGTCCGTGTAATTTCAGGGCGAACCATACTATAACTGCATATGTCGCGGCCTGAACGAGTAAGAACGGCAGGTAAGTAATTAGTCCTGAGACCGTGTACGATGACGCCCTGTATGCATTATGTGAGGTTTCACGTATGAAAATGAAGCGTTCTTGTATGAAAGCAGGGACGGCGTCGTTGGATGAGAAGAAGAAGAGACAACAGGTGAAGATTATGAAGCTGAGGCGATCGGTAATGCCTTGGGGATCGTCTTTTGGGTTTAGAAACATGGTGGCCATCATAACGCCCATGACAGTTAGTACCATTTGGCGGGAGAGGAAGAGCTCGGGGGTTCGACGGATGTTGGTGAAGTTTCGGCGCATTAGGATCCATATCTCGGTTAGGTATGAGTTTGCGAATTTGGGGCCGTGGGTTAGATTGTTACGGTTGTTTGTACCCGTTCCATTCAGTGTGTTTGGGGTTAGGTAGTCATGCTCGCTGACGGTGTAGTCGCTGCTGTGAGGGGTCGGCGTGCTTGAGAGGATTTCGTTTGCGTATGTGTAGTGGCCTGGCGATGGGCTGCATGAAAATTTTAAACATCAGCTACACGGATCATATTTTTTTACTCAGCTAGCTCTATTAGAGTTACCCTTGTACATTCTTTGTTGCTTGCCTTGTACTTGAAACAAGGGTTAATTATGGATAACCCCTATTCTACGTACCCCCCAATTATGATTAGATCCCTTGCATATCTACTGTTGCAGATAGACACCCGAAGTGAACTTTTTTTTTTAAATTTTTTGTCTCCTTTCCCTTAAAGAAAGAGAAATTTGTTTTCTTTTTGACGAATGGACCTTCGTTTTGAGGTAGACTGATTCTACCCCCACGTTTTCGCAAATATGATTCTTTCCAAAATGAGATCAGGATCAACCATGGTCTCATCGTGGGAAGGTGTCAAACAAACCCTTAAATCATCAATTTGCATCTTTCTCGACTCTGAGTACTTACCTCGGTACATTATTTCGCTTGCCTTGATCACTCCGATGACGGTTAGGAGTCATCCTCAGTGCATCCATCACCCCGCTCTGGCTACCACTCCATAATGATCTCGACGAATTCCACGGACTCCTAACACTGTGATCAAACTCGTCGATATCTCTCCCTGGACGAGGGTGTGGCAGCTGCGGTGTTGGCTGAACTGTAGAAACCGACCGATCCTCACCGATCCTCGTTGTTCACGCGAGGCGGCTTCAAACCGGTGAGACAAAAATCGGCAAGTGGGCTCACTCCTTGCTCAGACTGATCATACTCTTGGATCACATCCAGCAAATGTTCTATCGAGTTCTCGCCTTTTGGGACTTTTCGGCCCATGCGGCCCAAATGACCACCTACATCTCTCGGCGAACCGATGAACATGAGCTGACCTCGGGCGAGGATGACCATGTGATCAAGCAACATTTGGATTCGATAGGAAGGTTGATGGATTGTGAGGATGACGGTGCTCCCTGATCGAGCAATATCGTGAACCCTCTCGATCACACTGTGAGCGCTCGTGGAGTCGAGTCCTGATGTTGGCTCGTCGAGGAAGAGCAATGCCAGGGCGTGGATTATTCCACGCCAAATTTGAGATCGACCGACGCTCTCCTTCCAGATACTCCTCGTGTTCCTTCGTCTCCAATATACGTGTTTCTTGACGACTAAATTGAAGAAAAAGAATATTTGATAACATAAACTTATCAGAAAGAAACCAAGGGTCAGTTTGGCAACTCCCTCTCTTAGGCCGGTTTTGGCCTATATCAGTTTAGTTCTGGACCACTTCCCCACAGTACAGAACTAAACTGGTTTTTAAGGGTCAAATACTCGGAGGGAAATTTTTTTTTTTTCCTCCAGTTTTTGTCCAATTGTTCGCCATGCAGAATTCCAGCCTGATTAGCTAGTGGAAGAGTTGCCAAACAGACCATATAAATGTGGGAGACTAAATTTCAAAAAGAATTACCGATAGTCCTAACTGTTCGATGAGTCTCTCGACTCTCTGCCTCTTATCAGAACGAGAAATTGAGCCCAAACGGAAATCAGCAGCGAACATGAGAGTTTCATACACAGTAAGCATAGGAAATAATCGATCATCCTGCATAATATATGCCGATGATCTCTTTATAAGACTGGGAGTCATCTCAGCTCCATCAAGGGAAACCCTGCCTTTCAGGCTCCCGCTGGCAATCGAGCGCGTCGAGAAAAGTTGACTTCCCAGCACCGCTCGGGCCCATAACTGCAGTTACACATCCTTTTGGTGCGTAACCGGTGATTCTATGCAGTAAGTCGACTTCCTCTGTAACCCACTTCCCGTCGATTTTCTGCTTCTTCGCAACTGCGTACGTCAAGTCTGAGAATCCTAGCCCACCGGTGAAGGCTGCAGCTTTTGGCATGTCAATGACTGTATGATGATCACCAGCCATTTTGAGTACAGTTTGTATGAAGAATGTTGTCTGAGATTTATAGGAGTCCAGGAGATTTAAAAGGAGGAGGAGAGAGTTCCAAGGAATTTGGAGGGAAGTGACTTGCATAGAAAGAGCCGCTTCTTGAACGTTTGAAACTATGAGATTAGAAGTGTTTTTGTTGTCTTAATCAGAGTGTACAGGTATTTTGATGTTTGTTTTCTGGGAGGTTTCTTTGATTGAATCATTTGTCAATTTGGTTTTCAATTTTATGGATGGATTGTTTCGTTAACGACGAAATGATGCTTGTTGGAATCGGACTTACCATGCAATTAGCAGTTCTTGAGACTGATTTAGCATCATAATTGCTGAACCATAGCTAAAAGACCTTAATCCTTTTCTTATTACTTTGACTAATTAATAATATTCATTAGCATTATTAGTGATTCTTAATTGCCTTAAATATTCAGTAAGAACTTTTCTAAGTGGTCTTTGTAAATGTAGTATCAGAGTCTATACGGAGTCTTACATCATCGAACAAATGCCTGTAAATTACATTTCTGATGGTGCTAGGAGAGGAAAAAAAGTGCTAATTACGTACTACAAAATCACATATAGGGCA
>NC_033800.1:71045155-71107896 GCF_001876935.1 Asparagus officinalis | reverse complement strand
TTTTGATAGCGTTACACATGCATTATGCCTTCTTACACGAAAGGCTTTATTCATGTACAGCCTCAACTAGTACAAACTAAACATATCTCAGCCTCATTACTCTCAACTTAATCAAGCCTCGGCTCTTCCCCTCGACTGAGAAGAGTGGGGAGCAAGCACAACCATCTCCTCTCCCCTGTTATACTTCAACATCCTCGCCTCCTCCCTCGAAACCCTGTAAGCATTCCTCAGCACTTCCTCAGGCAACCCCTTGAATACCGATGTTTTTCCGACGATGGGGCTGACCATTGCGTTGTCGTTGGTCTTTATAGCTACCCACTCGAAGTTTTCGCTTCTTGATTGGATCAAGAGCGCGAAGTTCTGGGGGACGACGATGAGCTGGTTTTGGCGGAGCTCGCCGTTGAAGGCAGTGTTGCCGCGGTCGTTGACGATCTGGAGCCGAGCGTTTCCTCTGGTGACGTACATTATGGAGTGGGCGTTCATGTTCCAGTGTGGGGCAACAAAGGCATTCTGGGGAGAGGAGGGGGCCGGGAATTGAAGAAATTAATTAGCACGTTAATTAATTGTATAAATCATCAGGAAACATTAATTCAGTAGCGCGCTTTTTTCTTACCCTGTGGAGGACACCCCTGACCGCGTTGAGCTGGAGATACCTGAGAAGGGGAAGCTTCTGGCTGTTGAGGGTGGTGGTCCTCCCTGCATTAGGATTGTATATGTCCGCACTGAGAAGGGGAAGCTTCTGGCTGTTGAGGGTGGTGGTCCTCCCTGCATTAGGATTGTATATGTCCGCACGCCTCGGATCATCGATGTTGCGCTTCACCCCCACCGAGCAGAAGGCCTGCTCAAGTCCGTTTGCCATCAGACGCCTCCTCTCCCTCTCTCTCTCCTCTTCCTCGTACTCCCTTTCTCTCTCCTCTCCCTCGCTCATTCCCTCTTCCCTTCTTGACGGCCTCACGATGTGGAAGCTTCCCTCGACCCTCACAATCTCCCCCCTGTCGTCGCTTCGTCCTCTCAGCTTCTCCGCTAGGTCCCTGCTTATGCCCATGGATTCGGCCAAACTTTCGGTGTCGAAACCGCTGAGGAGGTTAAAGTCGTCAGAGTCTTCTCTAGGCTCGACGCCTAAGTGTTGGCCTCTCCCCTTCCTTCCGGCGAGAAGGAATTCCTGATGAGAATTTTAAGAACTTGAATTAGAAAGTTGAGATTATTAACTGATTAGTTGAAGCTTTTCGCGTAATTAATCTTGTTAATTTCAGTCTCTTGTTAGTTAATTTGTAGAGTAAGTAAAGAGGCCAGGTGATTAATTAGTGAGGGGCTGATATATATGACATACATCCGTTCACCGCGAGAGAGCACGCATGAGAGGGCAATAATAGGCTACTTAATTGTCTACGAGTTTGTGCTTAATATATTACCCTGCGGTTGCTGTCGAGTTGGTTGGCATTGTTGCTTGTATCGAGAACCGTGAACGCAACGATGGGCTGTTCTCCATCGTTGTAGACCCAGTGAGCAACTCCTGCAGGGATTGCGATGATGTCACCCTCTCTGAAGTGGTCGACTCTCTGGTGCTGGTCTCTCTCCGACCGTCCTCGGCGGCCTTCTTCACGCGATGTCCTAGGGTCGCCTCGCTGGAAGGACTGGAACGATTCCGGGCATCCCGGCATCACATTGCCGAAAATACCCTTGCCTGCATGCATAAAAGCACGTAGTTAGGACTAAACTCAATATATCCGCAGATTCAAAAATTAAGCTTAGCCTGTTAGGTGTTGGTTAATGTTTGTTCAAATAAAATACCTTGGACAACGTAAGTGAGGGCATGAGCATTGTAGAATTTAGGCAAGACGAGGCCTCCAGGCTGAACAATACGGCGGTGTGCGGCTACCCCGGCGCACTCGAACTGCTCGTTGTCCTCGTCAAAGTACTCGGTGAGGCCTGCCTCAGACTCGACCCTCCGCCTCGGTTCCTGGGCGTTGAGCCTCTCGATCCGGCACCGGCTCTGAGACCCGAACCGGCGCTGGCTCCCGAATGGGCTCCTCCCTTGTTCCCCGAATTGGGCTAAAGAGACGTCGAACAAGAGGAGGAGAGAGAGGGAGAGGGAGAGCAAGTAACCCCTAGAGAATATTGCCATTACTAGCTACTCAGTGAGTATGTATGTATCTCTATTGCTCTGAGTGATGAAGGGAGAGGAGAAAGGGGGTGGGGTATTTATAGGCTTAAGGGAGGGGAGTTTGTTGAGGAAGAGGACAGTTTGCATGGAGTTGAGGGTTTGGGGAGCGTCCTCGTGTTGCCGCATTTGAGTTACTCGGTGGACTCGTGGCGCAGGAGTTGAGGATGAGTACAAAGTTAGGTACTCTCTTTTCAGAGCGATTTCTACTCTTTCTTTCTTTTCTTTTACTCTTGAATCGGATTAAATTCGTTGCACAAGTACTCATAAGAGCTGGCTGAGTGTTCCTATTAGAATTCAAAATTATAATGTTAAATTCTCACCACAGCTTCGAAGTACGATATTAGAGCAATTGATTCCTACTATTTATGAATTAATATTAGCTTTAAAAGTCGATGCTGCTACATGAATTTAAATTTCAGCCCATCAAAAGGGTAATCATGTTGTGCGCGGAAGCCAATTGTTGTGCTTCGAGGAACCAAACACAAACGCCGAGAGAGAAAGCCAAACAATGCAAAATAACGACACAAACACAAACAACCAATTTTACGTGGTTCGGCAATTTGCCTACGTCCACGGGGCAAGTAGGGGATGAGTTTTCACTAATAGAGAATGAGAGTACAAACTGAGATTACAAATCACTCAAAACAAGCCAACTAATCTCACCAACAAAGCTCTCAATCTCTCAAACAATAACCCTAACCAATAGCTTAGGAAGATCTCTCTTTTCTGTGCTCTAATAACCCAAAAAACAATCCCAAAGAAACCCTAAAACGTGTGTTTGAATTTATATCAAGCAGCAATCCCAAAGAGAACAGGAAACCACAATCAGGCCCAAACCCGACTTGCGGTCGACTCAAAATCGTCGTGATCGATCGGACAGAATGACATAAATCAAAAAAATACATTACAGGTGTTGTCCTTCTTATTTTGATGATGTTTAACAAACAATTTACAACTAATGTTGTTTGTCTAGTATTTGTGTTTTCTTATTTATTGTAGACAAACAACATATTGGAGGATGGATGGATTACGCCACAACGATCATATCCAATGGAGGTTGGCGGAATTGTGGAGTGAAGCCTACACAATTCAAAGTTAAAGATCAAGTTCAAGCTTCATCCGCAAGTGTACCAAGTCGAGCCTATTGAAGATCAAGATCTAGCTTGGGTAACTTAGTTTAGATGTTTATATTATGTGTGTTAAGTACTTTAAGCTGAATTATCTATACACACACATTTATTGGTTTCTTCGTGTGTGTGTGTATATATATATATATATATAATTGTGTTTTAGTATATATTGCATAGAATATGTAATTTTGTGAAAATATTATTTTCTTAGTTTTTGGACTTAACAATAATCATATACATATTTTATTAAGTCTATATAATCATTGTGTAAAGTTTCAAAACATGGTTTAGCCTAAATGTCAAAATTCACATGTTTACATTTTCGTGATTTGGAGTATTTTTGCAAAATGATGATTTTTCACAAATGGGAAATGTAATTTGGAAAATTCTTTTTGCAACATGTTTATTTACACGTTTATATACATTTCCCAAAGTTTCATAATTTTTGGACTTCATTTGTTATTTTTAACAATTTTCCAAAAGTCAAAAAATTTGTTTTCAAACCTGTTTTTCTATAGTGTCAGTTCGCGGTCGACCGCCACGGTTGACCGCCAAGAGGCCCACGGTCGACCGTGACGGTCGACCGTGATCCTTCCAGAGAGTTTCGCGGTCGACCGCCGCGGTCGACCGCCGCGGTCGACCGCCGCTTGTCCAGAACAGTTCTTCGTCTTTTTATTCTTCGCGGTCGACCGCGAATATTTTACGATCAAGCGCTGATATGACCGTTGGACTCCAACGGTTATTTTCTGAGTTGTTTTTCTGGGGGCTTTGTTGTCATTTTAGTGGGGTTTTTGCTGAAGTTTTGAGTGGGTATAAATACCCCATTGCCTTCAGCTCTCCACCTAACCATGAGAGTGTTTTAAACAAGTTTAAGAAAGTTTTTAACAAGGGTTTATGGTTGGTTTGAGTTTAGTTTAAAGCTGTTTTGGTTTTCACAAGTGGAGGAGATCATCTTCTTGTTTGGGCTTCAATCTCCATCTCTCCATCTTGTCATCTATTGAGAAGTTTTCTAAACTCTACTCTAGCTTTTATTTATTAATTATTTGTTAATTATCATTTCTATTAAAGCTAGTTTTATATTGAGTTTAGATTTGATTTTACTCATTGTTGCACACACCCACTTGAGCTTATTGTATTTGCATACATAGTATATTAGGGTTGTGAGAGATTGTAACTTTGAGTTGTGCTTAATTGAGTTCTCCCATTGTATGAGAGAACAAATCATTTATTATTACATTATGAGATTGTAAGGTTTTTGGTGAGCTAGAAAACCGAGTGTGTTGTGAAGTTTTCGGTGAACTAGAAAACCGAGTGTGAGGAGTGAACGTTGTTCGGTGAGCGTTGAAAACCGACACTGTGAGGTGTAAACGTTATTCGGGTGAACGTAGAAAATTAACCCGATTGTGATAGTGGATTTCTCCCCGGGAGAGGGGAGCGGAGACGTAGGACGGAAGGTCCGAACTCCGTGATCATATTGCTTGTTTGAGTTTGTCTTTGGCGTATTTGCTTTTGCATTTATCTTATATCGCCATTTGTGCATTGCTCATTTATTTCATCCACTATCTTGTTTAGATTATTGTTTCCCCTTGTGTTAGTTTATATATATCCTTGCATATATATTTTATCATATACGATATATCTTATTGTTCATATTGCTTATCCTAGCTTATATTTTTGTTGTATTTCATACTTGCTAGGATAACTTGTTAATTAATTTTAATTGGCATAAAATCGGATTAGATTAGCATAAGACCCTAATCACCCCCCCTCTAGGGTCCAACAACAGGGTCCATGGTCGACCGCACTTGACGTCGCGGTCGACTAGCCAGAAAACCGAAAACACCCTGTAGTAGTACACGTTTGCGGTCGACTGCGCTAAAGCTCGCGGTCGACCGGCAAGCACCCAAATGCCTATCTGCATCAAATTTCCTGATCTTCTCTAATGTTTTCACCGTTTTTATAATTCTTCACCTCAGCGAAGTTTACCCAAAACTGAGCCGATACCAACCAAACCAAATATCCCACTTGTTGCGTCTAGTACGAAGTAAAATAAATTCACGATAACGAACTCAATCCACAACAAGTCGACAACCCAAACGAGAATGCGAACAAACTCCAAATGTCGGTATCAACTCACCAAACTGGCTACATCATAAATGACTACCTACGTATCCTCTTGCCCAAGGAATCAAGTCTTCACGTAGTTCACCTAGCCTCCAAAGGCCCTCAATCCAATAGAAGAGTTCTTAACTCTTCATCAACAAATCTGTGACTAATAGCTCTCCTAATGGCCCCAAAGTGAAACAAACCAAACACCTTCACCTGAAGTGAACCAACGGCCATATCCAAATCCAAACTATGTCCACTAGCTGCACTCGAATCAACCAACTCATCATCTGCATCCACATCAATATGATCCCCAAACTGTGTCACCTCAACTGGAATCCCAAACGATGCAGTATGATCTGGAGTATGTAGAGTAATCTCCACCTAATGTGGAGTAGCATCACTCTCTACTTGCTGCAATATCCTAACGATCTGATCAACACTCTCTACCTACCGAGAGTCAAATGTGACATACCTGCTCAGAACAAAATCAGAAGCTAATACCTGATAATCAAACACTCCTCTGAATTCCAAATGTGCACTCGGATCAAATCTCACATCCTCGATGTGACTATATGCTGGGCGACCAAACATCCGAAGCAACCCAATATCTGAAGCAGCTTCACCAGATCCAAAATCTCTAAATACAGCAGTCAGCAACATATGACTAAGATGACCCAAATATGTTGAAGCCCGAACACCAAAACCAATCCTCGACATCAAACGTCGATCCTCCTCTAGTAAGGAACGATCCATTAAAACTGTCATCTCATCTCGTTGCCCCAATATTTCCTCTCCAGTGAAGTGTCTCAAATTGCCATGAGCTCGACACAAATGCAAAAAAAAACCCTTACCAAAAACAGAACGTCATGTTACCTTTCCGCCAATATACTTTCTCCACATGTTGTTGACTTCTAGGACTTTATACTAATAGGACTTGATTGCAACCCACAAATACCTAGAACAGTTCCCAACATAGGAAACCAAATATCGATTACCTCCCAATGATACCTCCTTGGAAGGCCTCCAAATATCTGAATGAACACCAACTAGAAGACCCTTTGCTCGATGAATAGAAGTGTCAAACTCCACCTCGGTCTTCTTGCTCATACCAATGTGCTCACAGGACTTCAATTTGTAGGTCAAAACACTCCTCTAAAATCCATGCATGACACCAATAATCGAATAACACATCCTCAACAAACGCCACAGTCTAGCCAAATCCAAAGAAGTCGTCATCTCTCTACCAATCACCGTGCTTCCAATCAAACTATACAAATTCTTCCTCCTGACACCCTTCATCACAATCATGGACCCAAATGTAACCTTCAGAGATGCATCCTCTAAGGTCACCCTATAGCATGCTGTCTTCAAAACTCCAAGTGAAATGATGTTCTTCTTCAACTAAGGAACGAACCTCACTTCATCCAACTCCCGAATCACTCTGTCACACATCCTAATACGAACTGTACTGATACCACTAATAGGGCATTCATCATCATTACCCATAAGCACGATATCCCATATTTCTAACTCCTGAAAGCTGGAGAACCAATCCCTCCTAGAGTAAATGTGGTAAGAAGCACTTGAATCCAACATCCACTCTGTAGAGTTGGCAACACAAACTGACGGTAGCGCAGGGCACGAATAGCCCGAAGAATTCGAATATGAATTGCCGTCACTAGCCTTGGCAACATTCACCTCTGAAGGTTGAATAGAATTCCTCTTATTCTTCCGGGCTCGATCAACCAACTTTGGGCATTCGGCTTTTCAATGTCCATCCTCTTTACAAAAGGCACATTGATTCCTATGAACTCTAGGATGTGCCCCTCTAGACTGCAACCTCCTAATTCGGTTTGGACTCTTTGCTCTTGAGACCAATGCCCCCGCCACTGGCTCAATTGAAGTCTCCTTATCCTTCTTCCGAAGTTGATAATTCACAAGTGCAGTGATGACCCCACTATATAAAATAGATGCTTTTTCATTAATCAGAGTAAGGACGAAAGTCTCATATTCCTCGTCAGACAAGGAACTAAACAACAACAACGCCTTATCTTCATCTTCAACCATAATATCTACATTCATCAAATCCGCAAGAAGCTTCATGTAGTGGTTCATATGATCACCAATGGAGGTTCCTTTCTTCAATTGGAAGCGGTAAAGCCTCCTCTTCAAATACAAGCGATTTTCCACACTCTTGGTCAAATACTTGCTCTCAAGGATCTTCCAAATCTTTTTTACTGAAGTTCCATTGATGACATCATATTTTAAATCTTGAGTTAAACAAGATCTAATCACACCACACGCCGTTCGATTCATCTTCTTCCAAACATTTTCCTCAATGTCGTCCGGTTTCCCATCTAACTCCAATGTATTTTCCCAAATTTTACGCGTTGAGCGCAACAAAGACTTCACATCTCCAAAGACCAAAACTGTTAGTGCCGTTAAATTTCTCCACGTCTATCTTCAAGAGTGAATACTCAAACTTTGGACGGTCTTCACGCGAGAAGTATCCTCCACAACTCCTTTTTTCTTGACCATCTTTCTCAAAGCACTAACAAACCAATACGGAACAAACAAAGAATAGATCCAAACTAAAAAAAGAGATATTTTTATACCTCCAATTGAAACCCTAATAAGAGTCTCCAAAAGATCTCAACCCACACGACGAAAACAAGATCCACAATAGTAAAAATCACACTTTTATCACCAACTAAAACCCTAGACGACCTTCCAAAGCGATCTACTCCTCCACCTAGCCCAAGTGTAGCCAAATCTCTGATACCACTTGTTGTGCGCGGAAGCTAATTGTTGTGCTTCGAGGAACCAAACACAAACACCGAGAGAGAAAGCCAAACAATGCAAAATAATGGTACAAACACAAACAACCAATTTTATGTGGTTTGGCAAGTTGCCTACGTCCACGGGGCAAGAAGGGGATGAGTTTTCGCTAATACATAATGAGAGTACAAACTGAGATTACAAATCACTCAAAACAAACCAACTAATCTCACTAACAAAGCTCTCAATCTCTCAAACAATAACTCTAACCAATAGCTCAGGAAGATCTCTCTTTTCTGTGCTCCAATAACCCCAAAAACAATCCCAAAGAAACCCTAAAACATGTGTTTGAATTTATATCAAACAATATCCCAAACAGAACAGGAAACCGCAATCAGGCCCAAACCCGACTGACGGTCGACCTTCGAAATCATCGTGGTCGACCGGATAGAACGGTAGAAATCAAAAAATGCATTACAGGGTCCGCAGTCGACCGCACTTAACGCCGCGGTCGACCGACCAGAAAACCGAAAAACACCATGTAGTCATGCATGTTTGCAGTCGACCGCGCCAAAGCTCGCGGTCGACCGACAAGCACCCAAATGTCTGTCTGCATCAAATTTCCTGATCTTCTCCAATGTTTTTGCCGTTTCTACAGATCAACCTGCATAGACATATTAGAATATATATAAACTTATATCCTCACTGCTAGTTTATAGTTTTGATGTAATGACATGGTCCTTAACATCAAGATAGAAAACAGTTGGATTGCGATAAAACTTGATAATGAGAGGTACACAAGAATACCACAATTTAATACTTGCCTACTAAATGAACAGGCCGGAATTCTGAAAGTTTGGCTTAAATTTACGATTTTCATTGGATTATTAATTCCTCCGCATGTGTATATATACTTCGCTTCTTCGAAATGAACTGGAATATTACCATAATTATACAATCTCACTCTTGTTATTGGTCGTATTCGATGTTAGACGGCCTCCAATTATGCAAAAATCCAAAATCGTGCTAGACTAAAGATGAGACTTCTTCACACTCTTAACGATGGTTTTTCTATGTGGGAAGAAATAAATAACTAGTAGGAAGCTTTACCAGGGACGTAAATTTCTGGGCATTGAGTAGCGATGTCGAGAAAATATGTTGAGGGTATTAACTGCCTCCCTGAGGATAGAATACAATACCCAAAAATGAATGGTGGATGATGTTCATTATCAAAGGATATAAGATTTAGTCTGTGAAAAGATGCCTTTAACCAGAACTTGAAACCGTGGGCATCGATAAAATCTTTTTAATATTTAATTAATTTAAATAACAAATATTTACAAAAAATAAAGCACAAGTGTGCAAACGGGAAAAACCCTACAAATATGACCTTCCTAGCTCGAAGTTTCAATTTATATGTTCTAACATGATAATATGCAGGGTAACCAAATACCTTGAGCTGGTCATAGTCATGTGCTGTCTCTCCCGACCGCATCTCCATAAGTCTTTCCCTCAATCGCAGATGAATGCAGCCTATTAATGAGGTGGCTCGCATATATAAGTGCCTCAGCCCAAAATATCCTCTCTAAACCACTCTGCGCTAATAAGCATCAGACCTTTTCTAGTAAAGACTAATTCAGCCTCTCTGTCACCTAATTCTGCTGCAGTGTATGACTAACTGTGAAGTACCTCTCTATGTCCTCGTCTCGAAAATTAATGTATTCATTACGGTATTCATTACAACTTCGGTCGTTATAATGAAAACAAAAAGATAGTCTTTTTATAAGACTTTTACACAATGAAAATGAAAAAAAATACAATTCTCGTCAAACAAACGCAGAGATCGTTTATCGGTCTTCTGCTTGCGTAGGATCTTTGCCTGTGCCGGGGTTTATCCGTGGACGACCGTCGATCTGGATCCGGTTGATGGAAAATTCGGCAGAGCTTCGCCTTCACCGAGGTAGTGTTTGATTTGAAGCGCTGAGATCGACAAAGCAAAATCAGGGCTCTTCTCGAGATTAAGACCAAGTCTAATCTCAAGGGACGGACGGACGAGGTTCAGATCCTTCGAATAGCTCCTTCTTTATGCCTAAGTTCGCCAGGATCTGATTTGCCTTCGCTGAAATTCGTGCTCCTTGACTCCTCAATCCAGCAGCACCTCCACGTCTTGATAATAACTCCACCCCTGAAAATGGAGGTCTTGGGTTCATATTTATAGGTCTCGGATGCGGTTATTTGGATGAGAACAAGTGATTTGGTCTTATCTTCAGTTAATAACTGATTAACCACGTTTGGGGATGATATCTAGGCAGTTATGAACCTCTGGAACAGAAGAAACCGATCGAAACAGCCTAAAAACGTGTTTTGGAGGTTACGGGCAGTTCTAGGCGCGAGACGGACTGATCCGACCCGCGTGGGTGCGGGTCGGATGGATCCGACCCGCCGCCGCGCGGGTCGGATTGAGACATCTTCGGTATTTTGGTCATAACTCTTTCGTACGACCTCCGATTAGGCTGATTCAAGATGCGTTGGAAAGATGACGAAGAGATCTACAACGTTTATGTTTTGAGATTTTTCAGATTCAAATCGCAACATAGTCAAAACTTCACTTTTTTGCGTGGTTACTGTAGCACCCAGTCCGCCCCGCGGTTACTGTAGCACACAGTCCGACCCGTGGTTATTGTAGCACCCAGTCCGACCCCGCATACTGTTGCACCTAATCTGACCCGTGGTTACTGTAGCACCCCTAGCCGACCCGTGTTACTGTAGCAACTCATCCGACCGTGGTTACTGTAGCACTCTAGTCCGACCGTGGTTACTGTAGAACTCTAGTCCGACCCGCGGTTACTGTAGCAGCCTTAACTCACTCATCCGACCTCGGAATGAGGCGATTCAAGATGCGTTGGAAAGCCGACGAGGAGATATACAGGCTCCCATAATTGAACCATATGTGGAATAAATGAGACACGAGGGGTGCTCCATCTTTTGTAAACGACGCGGGGCTCCCGATCAGCTCTCGTTTCTGTTATTCCGAAGTTCCGTTGCTTCGTTGTCGGCGTCAGATAATCCTCTTAGACTCGGATAACGATGTTCGTCGTCTTCTCTCTGTCTCGAGCTGTGTGTGGATACCTATAGGCATTTTTAGACGCCTACAGATACCCCCTCCAAAGTATTTCAGACTCTTTCTTTTATAGAGGAGTCTGGAATGCTTTGGATAAGATAGGTCATCTCCTCAATTTCATAGAGTGACCTTGAACTACCTCAATTCTTAACTTCTTCAGCCTTCAATCTATTCATTGTTTCGTCGAATAGATAAAGTTCTTCCGGCGCTGCATTTACCGTCTGACCGTTGTCAAAATCTTGAACTGAGATTGGTGTGTAAGTTTCTGAACTTAGCTCGAGCCATTGAGTTGACTTTGAACCGATCATGTTCGTCAGAAATTCATATCTGAATCTGATTGAACTCCCTGAAATCATCGTTTGCCTTAATTTGGCAAGATTGCTGATGCGTTGACCGGCATCGATCTTTACTGTAACGCGTTGTGTGGCGTTGACTTTTGTTGAAGTCTACACAGTTTAAGCTCTTAAGGTATTAGAGCGTGGCGGTCCCAAATGTTGGGCTGCAGGACCAACTATTAAAGCTGATTCATCTGCATGTATGGATCTTATCCCGAAGTAGTTGGATGCTCAAGTCATGAGACCAACTAATGAAGTTGATGCGTTAATGACTCGTATTTATAGAATTTTTGGCAAATTCTCAGCCATCAACGGGTTTGATAAGCCTTTACCGACTACCGTTTGAGTCGGGCTAGCATGCAGATTGTATAAATCCGTTCTGCACATAACGTTGTGCTAAAAGAGTTAACTCTTTTAGTGCTACGATATTGAATACGTAGACTTCGTCTTTCTCCTGTGAAAAGATTAAAAAGCAACGTGTATCAGACGTAGACTTAGGATTTTTGGTAAATCCTCAGCCTTCAACGGATTTGACGTGCCTTTACCGATTACTGTTTGAATCAGGCTTGCATACGGATTGTTTAAGTCCGTTCCGCATGTGACGTTGTGCTAAGAGAGTTAACTCTCTTAGTGCTACGATATTGAATACGTAGACTTCGTCTTTCTTACGGGAATACTACCCGGCAACGCGTGTTAGGCACTGACTTATCCCTACTTAGGCTTCAGGATAAAATTCCTCGTGCGTGTGAAGCACGGATTTTGGCGTTATGAATAACAACCTGCCATAATGTCGAATATGTGGGCTTTTGTTCTTTTTACGGTTAAGAACTAACCAGTAACGCGTGTTAGGCATTGACTTATCCCTGCTCAGGATTCGGGATAAAATTCCCCATGTATAAAAGGCATGGATTTTTATTGCTACGATACTGAATACGTAGACTCGGTCGTTTTTTACGAGAACGAACCACCCAGCAACGCGGGTTAAGCGCTGACTTATCCCTACTTAGGCTTCGGGATAAAATACCCCAGACTAGATTCTGGTGTTTTTTTCAATCAGTGAAAGACTAAACCGGCAACGCGTGTTAGGCGTTGACTTATCCCTTCTTAGGATTCGGGATAAAATTCCCCGTGCGTGTGAGACACGGATTTTGGTGTTATTAATAACAACCTACCACAATATCAAATATGTGAGCTTTTGTTCTTTTTACGGTTAAGAACTAACCGGCAACGCGTGTTAGGCGTTGACTTATCCCTACTTAGGCTTCAGGATGAAATTCCCCAGATTAGATTCTGGTATCTTTTTCAATCGGTAAAAGACTAAACCAGTAACGCGTGCTAGGCGTTGACTTATCCCTACTCAGTGTTCGCGAGAAAAATTGTCTTCTTCATTGATTCCATCGATTACAAAAATCCGGTCTTTTTATAAGATCCGGTTACAACGAGATCAAAAAAGAAATAAAAATTACAACTTTCCTTTTTTGAACGAATCACGAGCTCCTGTTTTGCGGTCACTCGCTTTTGTGGGTTCTTCGCCTACGTCAATTCAGCAGAGCTTCGCCGTCAAAATTTCCAACCACTCACAAATGAGCCATGCCCCTCTATTTATAGGCACTCAGATCTGTGCCTTGGCACAGATCTGGCCGGCCACCCAGAGGTGGCTCGGCCACCGAGCCACCCAGAGGTGGCTCGGTTTGGGCCGAGTCCTCCAGGTGTCCGTTTTCTGGTTCCGCGCTTCGTTGTTGATTTGGACTCTGATTTGTTGATCTGAATCCTAATTTGGCAGTAAATCCGCTTCGGTGTTCGAGTTCGAATCCGTTCTATGGTTGGATGACTCGTTGACTCACCGGGCTGTTAGCTTGATTCCGCACGCGAGTGGATGTATTCCATTGCTTGCGTGCGGTTCGTTAATCTCGTCGCCTCGTTAATCCGCTTCGTTGCGTGTCACTTGGCTTCGCCGTTGTGGACTGACGCTCGTGTTTGGATATGTCTCCTGATGGTTCGTTGGTTTGTTGAATCACCGTACCGAGCTGTGTTAAGGGACCTATAAGCAGTTTTATACGCCTACAGATACCCCCTCCAAAGTATTTTAGCCTCGTTCTTTTATAGAAGAGTCTGGAATACTTTGGATATGATTGTCTCAACCTTCAGTCGGTGTAACGGGACCTTTGAATGGCTTTTGTTCTTGATTCCTTCAATCCTCCAGGCTATTCGGTGCTTTGTCGAATGTCTGTAAGAGTTCCGGTGCTGCATTTATTGTCTGACCGTTGTCGGAATTTTTAAACTTGAAGTCGATTCCTGATTTTCTGATCTTTTAGCTCGTGTTTGCTGGTTCAACATAGAACTGACCATCGATCGTTGACGTTGAGTCTTTATTTGCGACGCGTTGTTCGGCGTAGTGTTGTTGAGTTATCCTTAAGAATATTTTTAGAAAAATATTCTCTAGAAACTTCTCAACCAAAAATAGGGAATAGTTTATACTCGTATACCTTATTGGAGTATTTTCTGTGCCCGAATGAGCTGAACCGGCTTAATAATGAGCTGAACCGGCTTGATAATGAGCCAAAAAAGGTAGTAATTCGGCTCAAAAAATCTTCTGATCCTTCCGAATGTGCCTCAAAAAATCTTCCGACCCTTCCGAATGTGTGGGAGAGGAAAGAATAGACAAGGGGCTGAACCCTCGGTCGATTTGAAGTCGTTTCGATGTTCGATTCAGCTTCAATTTGAGTTCTGGTTCAAATCTGGTTCAAACTGGTTCAACCTGGTTCAAGACTGGTTCAACCTGGTTCAAGGCTGGTTCAGGACTGGTTCAAGACTGGTTCAGACTGGTTCATCCTGGTCTGGTCTGGTTCAGTCCGGTTTGGCCTGGTTCAGCCCCTTTTGAACTGGTTTGGGCTGGTCTGGTCTGGTTCAACCTGGTCCGGTCTGGTTCAGGGCTGGTTCAAGACTGGTTCAAGGCTATAAAAGCCTCTTTTCCTTCTCCTTCTAGGGTCGACCACCCTTTCCTCCTACTTCTTGGATTCCTCTTCCCTCTTGCATCCTTTTTCTCTCAAATCTTTATAGTTGCCCTAGATCCATCCTTCCTTTGGATCTTAGGCTAAAAAATCCCTCCAAAATCTTCATATAAAAATTTCTTTCAGACCCCTCGAGCACGTGGTTCAAGCCTCTTTCAAGAATTTTTTTGTCGGATCCTCGAGCTTTTCCTCAGGTAAATCCTCCATAATTTTAGCATATTCCATGTTTAATTTAGTACATGAATTTGTGGTATTGCATATGAGGGTTAGGGTTTATGATTTGGCGCCTCGAGCTCCTCTTTTAGGGGGTAGAATTTGGAGATTTGAGGGGCTTAATTGTAATAAATAAGGTTTTTTTTTATCTGATCCTCTGATTTATTTTGCAGGTCACCATGTCTAGGAAGATGGTGAGACCCGAAATCATCCTAATATCCGACGATGAAGGGGAAGAGGATCCCATTGCTGCAATTATGCCTGGCTAAGAATCTGTCCTCCCGGTCTCTGAATCCGTGCAGGGCATCCTCCAAAAATTAGAGAAAGTTATGCAACAAACGGCCACCGCCATTAGTTTTGGACGGGGGAGATTCTATGATTTGCTCCCTTTCATAGCAGATAATCTTAAAGACATTCGGCATGTAGGTGGCATCCGGCTAGCTAGACGATGTGAGTTAAGGTTGACTTGCTTAGAGGAACTCATATATCGTTTGGAAGAGCTAGTATACTCCGACCCACATGATGAGGCCACGCCGCTCATGATCGATGCTCAGATTCAGAGGATGCACGAGTGTAAGGCCCGAGCAAGACGCATATCAGAGCAAGAAATCATCGTTGCGAACTTGTACGAACGGCAACGTCGTCTGCGGACTAAGATAGATGTTTATAACAACATTGCTGATAGGACGGGGATTAGGACCGTCCAAGGGGAGAGGACTCTAAAAGATTTTGAGCTTGAGAGCACCAGAGTTCAAAATGTTTATAGAGGAGAGCTGGGGGTTCTTCACGCGTTGCGCCGAGAAGACGTAACTGTCGACGCTGCCGCCGTTCTTGCTTATGCCAAGTTTCAGAAGGAAGAAGAGGAGAAGGTTCGAGCGGAACACGCAGAGAAACTTGCCGCTGTTAAGGCTAAAATTGCTTCCTTCAGTTTGTTAGATCTGATTTGAGACGTCTTCTTGTATCTCCACTTGGTCTGATTTTATTAATGAAACAAAGTCTTTTCTTTAGCGCACTCCCATCATTATGTTTCTCTGTTGATTGTGAACCCAACGGTCATAATACTTACAGGATTTTTGGCAAATCCTCAGCCATCAACGGGTTTGATAAACCTTTACCGACTACCGTTTGAGTCGGGCTAGCATGCGGATTGTCTAAATCCGTTCCGCATGTAACGTTTGTAGGCGTATAAAATTGCTTATAGATCCGTTAGCACAGCTCAGCACAAACCGACGAACCAACGAGGCGACGAGGTTAACGAATCGCACGCAAGCAAAGGAATACATTCATTCACGTGTGGAATCAAGCTAAGGGTTCGAAGAGGCAATGAGTCATCCAACCAAGGGCAGACTCGGACGAATCACGATCGAATCAAGATCAGTTTCGGACTCGAACTCAGAAGTGGATTTACTGCCAAATCAGGAATCAGATTTACTGCCAAATCAGGTCAACGATTCAAGTCCGGATAAATCAACCACAGAACCGGATCACGGACTGAACCAAAAACGGAAAACGACGGAAAACCAGGCTCAAGGGGGGCTCGGCCAAAGCCAATCCACCCATAGGTGGCTCGGTGGCCGAGCCACCTATAGGTGGCCGGCCAAAGAGCCGAGCCACCTATAGGTGGCTCGCCAGAGCCGGCCACCTAATAGGTGGCTCGCGCCAGAGCCGGCAACCTATAGGTGGCCGCCCCAGATCTGTGCGCAGGGCACAGTTCAGGAGAGCAGTATAAATAGGCCCGCTTGGTTCATTTGTAAAAGGTTGGAATTTTTGGAGGCGAAGCCCTGCTGGATTGAGACTCAGATCTAAAAAAGATCCAAGCTTTGGGATTCGAGGACTTGCTCATCCAGATTTGGTGCTCGGCGATCAGTCACGCCAAAATAAGGCAAGAGTTCGAGAGGACCGGATCTCAGATCTACGCAGACGTACTCCGGATCAAAGCTTGGTCTTTGATCCCGAGAATTAAATGCTACTATTTCCTTGGCGAAATAGTACCCTCGGCTATATTTCCTTGGCGAAATAATACACGTCGTACTACGTAGATCCGACCGGATCTAGATCTCGCGGTGGTCCACGGATAAACCCCGGCGCAGGCGAAGAACCCACAAAGCGAGTGACCGCAAAACAGGAGCTCGCGATTTATTCGACAAAAGAGAAAAGTTGTAATTTTTATTTCCTTTTTTGATCTCGTTGTAACCGGATCTTATAAAAAGACCGGATTTTTGTAATCGAAAAACAGTTACAAGAGTGCAATGGAATCAATGAAGAAAGACACGATTTTTTCCGCGAACAATCTGGCGACCACAGTGGGCCCCGCCGATCTCACTGCCGAGATCGGAGCGTCGCAGCCGTGGATCTCGATCCCGATCGTGGAGGAGGTCGAATACGAGTTCGACCAGCAGAAGTTCGAGGACTACTTGTCGTCCTCGTCCGGATCAACCTCCCCCCGCAAGTCCAAGAAGCTCTCCTCCAGGAGAAAAACGCGTTGGTATGAAGACGTTGAAAACACTAACGAAGATCTCACCCCGCTGGATGCCAAAGCCGCATCGGGTGAGATTCCTCCAATTCCCAACCAGGTCGGAACCCTTCTGTCGCAGAGGGCGTTGTGACTCTCTCGAAGAGAGCCCGCCAAAGGCAACGTCAACGCCTTGCGAAACAATTCGCAAAGGCCATGGAGTCCGTTGACGGGATCCGCTACAACGCGGATCTGAAGAACAAAAGAGGCAAGCAGCCTCAACAATCAATGAATGGTGGTTCCTCCAAGCCGCCAACAATGGAATGGGTCCGTGTCAAACGGAACCGTTCGACGCTGGAGGAGCGCATTCGCAAGTGCCGTGCACTATCAGCGCAGGCACGGGCCCAAGCTGAAGAAGCCCGTAGAAAGCTGCAGAAGGAAGTGGCCAAGAAACCGCCATCAATTCGCAAAGTTTGGAGGCTGAAATCTGAAGGCGGTGATATCAGGACTAATGGAGCAGCAAAACTGGCAAGCTTATTGATAACTGCAACTTTCTGGCGAATCAATCAAAACCGCCGGTGATTTCCACAACTGCTCCGGGAGATCCCGCAGGACCATCCCAGAAAAGGAAGTCGGTTTTGGAGCGCCTCGGTCCACTGCCCGAGGAGCGAAGCAAAGCTCCGGTCAAAGAACGTTTGGGCTCGCTAAGGAAACCCCGAACGAATCAACATGCTGGGGGTCGCCGCAACCCTCAACATGACAAAGAAATCATGGCACCCAAGCGCACTACTTTGCGCATTGAAGTACAGGAGCCCGTTGAGAATTCACGCCCACAAAGGCGCGTTTCGAGGCACGTGACTCTCGAAAACCCGAAGAAGGCAGTTCACCCTCAAAAGGAGACATTATCGTCTGATGACGATGACGTTATACCTGAGAAATCGTGCCAACACACGATAGGTTGCCCCGACTTTCAAACGGACGAGCTGTACTATCGTGCTGGGGGTACGAGCAAAGCCAGAAACAGAAGTCCTCGAAGGCTGGAAACTCAGTGCCCTTGTTCAAAGCTCATTCGGGCGGTACTGTCTCAATGCAACTGCATCAAGGTAGTCCCCGAGAGAATTTCAGTGTTCGAAAGGCTCGGCACCGAAACGCCAAAACCAAGGCATAGGCGCTTCCGGCAAAGAAGAACGGTGGTTAAAGACGGAGAATTTCAGAGGGTCACCGCCAACATGACCAGCAATCATTCATGATAAGCGTGGAACAAGTGGCCAAGATGCTCGAAGATGCCATAGCCAAACAACAGGAAAGCTTTAGGTTCGAGATGCAGATGGCCATGCAGACTATGAGAGAGATGCATGAGCAACAAATTCAGGCACTGACGAACCAGCGAGGTGAACCAAGCCACCGTAACCAGGTTGTTCAGGAAGAGGAGCACACGGATAGGGATGAAGCTCACAATGCCAATAATCCTTCCGTCAATGCAGGGGGTGGTAACGAGGATGCCAACGAGGATACAAGTGAAGACTTGAAGATCAAAGATCTCGAGAGCAAAATCAACACATTGATCTCCGCTCAAGAGGTGAAGAAGACGGGCATTCCTTGTCCATACCCACGAGAATGGGAATCAATCCCCTATCCGGCGAAGTTCAGTCTAATTAACTTCACGCCGTTTGATGGGAAGGGTTCACCCACGCAGCATTTGATTTACTTCAAATCGCACCTGGGTGTCATCTCTGGTAATGAACCTCTAATGGTACGGTCCTTCGTTGGCATTCTTCGTGGAGCCGCCTTCGATTGGTATCGTCGCCTCAAGCCAGGAAGCGTGAACAGCTGGGACGACATGGAAACTAAGTTCCTCGCTAATTTCTTCGATGACGACATCGAAATATCCATCGGAACGTTGCTTGATGAAAAACAAAAAGACGGGGAGTTGGTCGACACCTTCGTCAAAAGGTTCCGGAACAAGGCGATGAATTGTCGGGACCCGATCACTGAGGAGTTCATTCTCCAGACTTGCCACAACAACCTTGCACTGGACGTGTTGGAAGCAATGAGAACAGCACCGTCTGACACTTGGAAAGACTTGAAGGTGCACGGTGAACAAGCCGAACGCTTCCTCCGAAGGAAGAAGGCCGAGAGGAACCGACCGACGGTTAATCCGCTGAACTCAAACTTCGCCTCTCGTGGTAAGGGCAAGGCGCCTGCAGCTGCTGATGGTGCTAATCTAGCATCACAACAGCAATCCCGAAGGCAGCAAAAGACTTCGGGTCCGAGACTCCAAAAAGAGTACTCTTTTAAGGACGAAGACGTTCCAGCCATCTTCGAATCCCTCCTTGAAAGTAACAAGATCAAGCTACCACCTATCACAAATCAGGAGGAAGCTGACAACACGATGGATCCAAAGTACTGTGCATACCACAGGAGGGTCCTTCATCCCACCAAAGATTGTTTTACTCTCAAGGTTAGCATTCAGACCTTGGTTGAAGCCGGCGTTATAACGTTAAGGTAAGCCAATTGAGAACGGCAAGACTCCGACGAGTATAAGAGTATAAACTGCTTCTCAATCCTCCAACGGGTGTAAGAGGTTAAACTGCTCCCTGCATACTCCAATAGGTATATGAGTCTAAACTGTTTCCCACTTTTAACGAGAAGTTCCTGAAGAATATTACGTTAATATTCTTAAGGATAACCCAGTCAGGTAGCTGAGAATAATGTCCGAACCAGTTTCGCAAAGGAAGCTGGGGGTGGATGATTCATGTAACGGGAAGTTCCCAAAAGAAATCCATATAGTGTATTCTTAGGGATAACCCGGTCACCACAGCAAGGTAATGAATAAGAAACTCCCATTCAAATTCTCACCGCGTCTGTGCACTCAACACTCTCATTGTTAGAGTCTGGACATAATATACAGAATTGGTCAAACCTTTCTACAGTTAGGACCAAAACCAAAACCCCCTCTCGATTCCCCCAATGAACGAGAGGTCCACAAATCGAGCGATCAAACCTTCCTACAGTTAGGATCGTCTTAAACCTCCCAATTGGTCAAACCTTCTTACAGTTAGGATCACAATCAAAATCCCCTCTCGATTCCTCCAATGAACGAGAGGTCCACTTTCAAATCGAGTGATCAAACATTCCTACAGATAGGGTCATCTCAAACTCCTGCTTGGTCAAATCTTCCTACAGTAAAGACCAAGAAAACAATTCACTCTCGATAAACGAGAAATTCACCTTTAGTTCGGTAATCAAACATTCTGACAGTTAGGATTATCTAAATTTTTCGATTCTCGGAGTGGAGGTCCCACTCCTAGTTTCATCTTTCCGGATTCTGGGGGTGGAGATCCCACCTCGAGTCTCCTTTCCAGCTGAAGATAGAATATAAAATTCTTCTCTTTCAGTGTCGGGAGATAGAATATAAAATTCTTCCTCTCCCATTTTGGGTTTGCCTTTGCCCCAAGAGAAGACACCACCTTTTTTAACTCTCAAAATCTGTGCCTCACAGGTACAGAGAATTTTATCCCGAATCCTAAGTAGGGATAAGTCAACGCCTAACACGCGTTGCCGGTTTAGTCTTTCACCGATTGAAGAAGACATTAGAATTCCAGTCTAGGAAGTTTATCCCGAATCCTAAGCAGGGATAAGTCTGCGCCTAACACGCGCTGCCGGTTTAGTCTTTTTCCGTAGAAAAAGACACCAGAGTTCGATTCTGGGGTATTCTATCCTGAAACCTAAGTAGGGATAAGTCTGCGCTTAACCCGCGCTGCCGGTTAGTTCTTAACCGTCAAAAAGAACACCCGTTCACATATTCAACATTGTGGCAGGTTGTTATTAATAACACCAAAATCCATGTCTTACACGCGTGGGGAATTTCATCTTGAATCCTAAGAAAGGATATGCCGACGCCTAACACGCGTCGCCGGTTTAGTCTCTCTCTGTGGAAAAAGACACCAGAGTTCGATTCTGGGGAATTTTATCCCGAAGCCTAAGTAGGGATAAGTCAGCGTCTAATACACGTTGCCGGGTAGCCTATTCCCGTAACAATGGTGAAGTCTACGTATTCGAAGTCGTAGCATCAAGTCTAAGGGAGTTCATTCCTTTAGCACAACGTCACATGCGGAACAGACTTAAAACAATCCGCATGCTAGCCCGACTCAAACGGTAGTCGGTAAAGGCTAATCAAATCCGTTGAAGGCTGGGGGTTAGCCAAAAATCCCAAAGTCAACGCCTAACACGCGTCACCGGGTAGTCTATTCCCATGAGAAAGACGAAGTCTACGTATTCAATATCGTAGCACTAAGAGTGTTAACTCTCTTAGCATAACGTCACATGCGGAACAGATTTACATAATCCGCATGCTAGCCCGACTCAAACGGTAGTCGGTAAAGGCTTATCAAACCCGTTGATGGCTGAGGGTTTGCCAAAAATCCTATAAATATGAGAGTCACTGACGCATCAGCTTCATTAGTTGGTCTCGTGACTTGAGCATCCAACGACATTCAAAACCCTAGGGTCAACGCCGGTCAACGCGTAACCCTAGGTCAACGCTATTCAACGCGTTGCGATCAAAAAGTTAGCGTACGACGTTTAAAACCCTAAGGTCAACGCCGGTCAATGCGTAACCCTAGGTCAACGCCAATCAATGCGTTGCATCGAAAGAATCATTACTCCGAAAAGTATACGAGTATAAACTACTTCTTAATACTCCAATAAGGTATATGAGTATAAACTGTTCCCTATTTTTGGTTGAGAAGTTTCTGGAGAATATTTTTCTAAAAATATTCTTAAGGATAACTCAACGACACTTCGTCGGACAACGCGTCGCAAATAAAGACTCAACGCCAACATTCGAGGGTCAGTTCTATGTTGAACCAACAAACATAAGCTAAAGATCATAAAATCAGGAATTCGAAATTCCGACAACGGTCAGACAATAAATGCAGCACCGGAACTCTTACAGACATTCGACAAAGCACCGAATAGCCTGAGGGAAGAAAGAAAAAAAAAAAAAAAGCCACTCCAAATATCCCGAAGGATGGGACAATCATATCCAAAGTATTCCAGACTCTTCTATAAAAGAACGAGACTGAAATACTTTGGAGGGGGTATCTGTAGGCGTATAAAATTGCTTATAGATCCCTTAGCACAGCTCAGCACAAACTGACGAACCAACGAGGCGACGAGGTTAACGAATCGCACGCAAGCAAAGGAATACATCCATTCGCATGTGGAATCAAGCTAAGGGTTCGAAGAGGCAACGAGTCATCCAACCAAGGGCAGACTCGGACGAATCACGATCGAATCAAGATCAGTTTCGGACTCGAACTCAGAAGTGGATTTACTGCCAAATCAGGAATCAGATTTACTGCCAAATCAGGTCAACGATTCAAGTCCGGATAAATCAACCACAGAACCGGATCACGGACAGAACCGAAAACGAAAAACGACGGAAAACCACGCCTAAGGGTGGCTCGGCCAAGGCCGAGCCACCTATAGGTGGCCGGCCCAGATCTGTACGCGGGCACAGTTCAGAGAGCCTATAAATAGGCCCCCTTGGTTCATTTGTAAAAGGTTAGAATTTTTGAAGGTGAAGCCCTGCTGGATTGAAGACTCAGATCTAAAAAAGATCCAAGCTTTGGGATTTCGAGGACTTGCTCATCCAGATCTGGTGCTCGGCGATCGTCAACGCCAAATAAGGCAAGAGTTCGAGAGGACCGGATCTCAGATCTACGCAGGCGTACTCCGGATCAAAGCTTGGTCTTTGATCCCGAGAATTAAAGGCTACTATTTCCTTGGCGAAATAGTACCCTCGGCTATTATTTCCTTGGCGAAATAATAACCGTCGTACTGCGTAGATCCGACCGGATCTAGATCTCGCGGTGGTCCACGGATAAACCCCGGCGCAGGCGAAGAACCCACAAAGCGAGTGACCGCAAAACAGGAGCTCGCGATTTGTTCGACAAAAGAGAAAAGTTGTAATTTTTATTTCCTTTTTTGATCTCGTTGTAACCGGATCTTATACAAAGACCGGATTTTTTTAATCGAAAAACAGTTACAAGAGTGCAATGGAATCAATGAAGAAAGACACGATTTTTCCCGCGAACAACGTTGTGCTAAGAGAGTGAATTCTCTGAGACTTTGTACTATGATGTCGAATACATAGACTTCGCCATTGTTACGGGAATAGGCTACCCGGCGACACGTGTTTGTTTTCGTCAAAAGTTGACTTCGTTGTGGAATTCATTATATCTTCGGTCGATTACAACAAATTCAAAAGAGATAGTCTTTTTATAAGACTCCTTTTACACAACAAAAAGAAAATTACAACTTTTTAGAAACAAACGCAGGATCGTTGTTTGGATCGCTACTCGCGTGGGATCTTTGCCTGTGCCGGGAGCGCTTTGACTCGTGGACCACCAAATCACAGATTCTGATTGAACCGTGAGGGGTTTAATGATTCTTCCTTCGTTTATCGAAGTAAGAATTTAAAGTGAATATCTTATCGATGTAAGATGTTCACTCTTCCAAAGATCAAGTCTGAGCTTAGATCTCTAGGACTCGCTAGAAGCTTCTTGAGGATGTTTGTGAAGAAGGAAGACTCTCTCTCTTGCTCTAATTCACCAAAACTCAAGGCTCTCTGCTCTAATCTCTCTGGAAAATGCTCAGCCCCCCGTCAATGATGTCCATAGGGGGGTATTTATAGCCTCCTTGGACAATAACTGAAGAAATAGCCGATCAACGACTATCCCTTTGACCGCGACATCCCGGACTGCAGCGGCTATTGGCGCGGCAGCATGAACTGCAGCGGCCACAGGGGCAGTTACCAGCACGTTCCATCGTGCTTGAAACTGTCCTCCCACGACTTTTAACCACCTTTTTCGTGGTTTAACTGCTTGTACACGTCAGCACACGTTCTATTTCTGATACGCCGCCACGTAGACTTCACATAATCATCACATAACTACCTCGTAACCGCTGTAGCATCCCCTATAGTAGCCGCGGCACCATGGATTGCCGCGCCCAAGCCGCGGCACTATGAACTGCCGCGTCTTAGCCGCGGCACTATGAGCTGCCGCGCTGTAGCCGCGGCACCATGAGCTGCCGCGCCCACACGCTGTAGTTTGCATTGTTCTGTGAATTCACATTGTTTTGTGTTGATTCACAGATCCTTTTGCTTCCTTTGGGCTTGTATGATCTCCCATGACTTAGATACTGATGTTTATCACCTTCTCTTTGTCTTGAGTGATATTTGGATGTCTGTAAGCATTTTTGACGTCTACAGATACCCCCTCCAAAGTATCACAGACTCATCATTTTGAAGAGGAGTCTGGGACACTTTGGATATGATAAGTTTTCCTTGCAATTTCTTTAGTACTTGGTTGAGGAAATTGCGTAGAACGGTTTGTGAATGGCTTCAATCCTTGACTTCTTCATCTTTTAGCCTATTCAGCGCTTTGTAGAATAGCTAAAATTCCTCCGGTGCTGCGTTTATCGCGTGACCGTTGTCGAAGTCTTGAATTTGAACTGCCGTCGAAGAAAATACCCCAGAATCGCACTCTGGTGTCTTTTTCTACGGAAAAAGACTAAACCGGCAGCGCGTGTTAGGCGCAGACTTATCCCTGCTTAGAATTCGGGATAAACTTCCTAGGATGAATCCTAGATTGATAAATTTTGGAAAAGATCAGTGCGGGAAAGGAAGAATTTTATATTCTATTTCCCGGTCTTCTTTTGGGGTGAACCCAGAAAAAAAAGGAAGGAAGAATTTTATATTCTATTCCCTGATTCTGGAAAGGAAGAATTTTATATTCTATTTCCAGCGCAAAAGAAACTAGGAGTGAGATCTCCACTCCGAGAATCTAGAAAATCTAGATAAACTTACCTTTTATAGGCTTAGTTATCGGAAGATGAGTTTTTCGTTTATCGAAATGAAATTTCAACTTAGGTTATGACTATAAGAAGGCTTAACCAAAGAGAAAGAGAAGTGAGTTCTTTCGTTTATCGAATGAGGACTCTGAATCGAAAGTGGATCTCTTGTTCATGGAAAGAGTCAAGAGGACTAGAAAGACACTTTTGGTGGACTCACTACCAATTGAAATTGATCAGTGAGGGATTTTGATGGTGAAAATGATTTTGGGTTATCCTCTAGAATATTAAGTGTAATATTCTTCAAGGAACTTCCCGGTAAAAGGGTTATCCTGAATGTACTAGGGATAGTACTTTTTTAGGAACTTCCCATTTATTGGCATTAATTGCATGTCGCCCTCTTGAGTAATCAGGCGATACGCGCCGTTTGAGTAGACTATGTCTATCACAAACGGTCCTTCCCATTTGGGTTCAAATTTACCTTTCTTCTTGGAGTTGAGGATTATCGGTCGGCGAGCAGCGAGGACTAGATCTCCTTCCTTGAAGCTTCTTTGACGGACTCTTTTGTTGAAAGCCCTAGATATTCTGGCTTAATAAAACTCAATTTGTTGTTGAGCTTCCAAGCGCTTTTCATCCAACCTTTCGAGTTCTTCGAGACGTTTTTGATGTTGTTCTTCGGTTGTCATCTCAGTTGCGAGAGCGATCCAAAGAGATGGGATTTGGATCTCCAATGGTAGCACAGCTTCACATTCGTATACCAGCGAATATGGGGTAGCTCCCGTAGGTGTGCGTATGGTGGTGCGATAAGCCCAGAGTGCTTCACCGAGTTTATCGTCCCAGTCTCGTTTATTGGTCTTCACGAGCTTTGACAGGATTTTAATAATCGTCTTGTTAAACGCCTCAGCTAATCCATTCGCAGCGGGATAGTTGTAGGCATTGAAAATTGCCTATAGGTCTCCATGAACAGCTCAAAGCTAAGAGAAGACGATGAACGTCACCATCTGGTTCACAGAAGCTTGATTGACGTTGGCAAATGCTTGAAGTGAATCAACGAACTACGTGAAGCGTCGGAGTTTCAAAATAACGAGGATACGAATTGATCGAGAGCCCCGCGTCGCCTACAAAAGGTACCACGCCCCTCGTGTCCTAGTTGATTCCACAGATGATCTAATCATTGGAGCTTATAGAACTCCTCGTCAGCTTTCCAACGTACTTAGAATCACTCAAATCCGAGTTCGGACGAAGAATTTACAGCGGAAACGGACAAATAGGCATAACAGAGTGTCTCGGCCCAGTTTGAGACACCCTAGGGTGTCCGCACAAGTTGGAGACACCCCAGGGTGTCCGCACAAGTTGGAGACACCCAAAGGTGTCTCGAAACTTGTGAAGCTGTTTTGACCATGATCCTGTTAGAATCTGAAGAAATTCAAAACAGGAAAGTTGTAGATATTTTTTTCAGATTTCCAATCCATCTGGAATCACGTCATTTGGAGGTCATATGAGGAAGTTATGACGAAAATAGCGCCGAGACACCCAAAGGTGTCTCGGAACTTGTGAAGCTGTTTTGACCATGATCCCGTTAGAATATGAAGAAACTTAAAACATGAAAGTTGTAGCTCTCTTTATCATATTTCCAATACATCTTGAATCATTCAAATCCGAGTTCGGATGAAAGAATTAGAGCCAAAATACTGAAGAGGGTACAAACTGTCTCGGATTTTGGGAGACACCCTAGGGTGTCTCGGATTTTGGGAGACACCCTAGGGTGTCTCCAACGCGGATTTGGGCCCTTTGGGTGGTTTTAACCGCTCCGCAACCCCTCAAGCCTATAAATACAAGCCTTAGGCCCTTATTTTTCAAGATCTGGAATTTTGGAGAATTGGCGAAGCCCTGCCGGATTGAAGACTAAAGGTGCATGGATTTCAGAGATGAGGAGGAGAGATCGGATCGAGTTCTTCAACGCAAGAGATCGAAAGTCATCAGATCTACATCACCCGCATCCAATCCTTAGTATTATCCCGTTGTGGTAATTCTAAGAAGAGCAATTATCTCGCTTTTGTTGAGATAAGCGCTTCTGTTTCTAGATCTCCTCGCAGATCGACGAAGCTCTGCCCAATTTTTTAGCAATCAGGTCTGATCGACGGTGGTCCACGGATAAACCCCGACACAGGCAAAGATCCCACGCAAGCAGAAGACCGATGAATGATCTCTGCGTTTGTTTGATAAAGTTGTAAACTTTTTTTATTTTCATTGTGTAAGGAGATCTTATAAAAAGATCAACTTTTTATTTCATTCGAGTTTATTGTAACGACTAAAGTTGTAATAGATTCGATAACAATGGAAATAGCAACTTTCTCCGCAAACAAACTGGCGACCACAGTGGGAGCCAACAGCTTCGCTGCCGGAGCTGTCGTGCCGCAGCCGATGATCAAGATCCCGGTGCTCGAAGAGGTCGAATACGAGTTCGACCAGCAGAAGTTCGACGAGTATGTCTCCTCCTCCTCCTCTAGATCTGTCTCTCCTTACAGGTGCAGGAAGGCCTCCTCCTCCAGGAAGATCCGCTGGTCTTCAGATCTGAAGACCCAAGAAGACGATCTCTCCGCCGTCGCTGTTGTAGTTACACTTCGCAACGATCCGCCGGCTTCCAAAGAAACCAGATCCAACGTTCGTGACAACTCCTCGAAAGTCAAGGAGTTGCCCGTTGAATGTGTACCCGTGTTGACGAAGAGGGCTCGCCAAAGGCGCCGTCAACATCTCGCACGTCAATTTGCCAAGGCTTTGGAGCCTGTTGACGGGATCTGCTATGATGCGGATCTGAAACGCAGAAGACGCAAAGTATTCCAGCAACAAGCTTTAGGAACCTCCTCCCAATCACTTACTAACGAATGAGTTCGTGTCAAACGAACCCGTTCAACTCTTGAGGAGCGTATCCACAAGCGCCGCGCACTGCTAGCGCAGACGAGGATCCTTGTACGGAATGTACAGGAGTTACAGAAAGGAAAGGTGATCAAAAAGCTACCAAGATCTAAGCAAGGTTGGATGCCAAAGGCCAAATTAGCGCCTAAGGCAAAAGCATCCGAGGCTACTCTCAGGCCTTTGTCAACTCCAGATCTCGTTCCTATTGCTCTCGCACCTCTGGTGAAGCTCTATGACAACGTGGATCTCCCCAAAGCTAGAGTCCCATTGAAGGATCACATTGGTTCTCTACCCGAGGATCGAGGCAAAGCACCTATTAAAGAATGCTTGGGACCGTTAAAGGAGCTTCGAGCAAACATCCAGACTGGGGGTCGTACGCGACCTCTTAACAAATTAATTTCTGCAACGGCTCGCTTGGCGGTGCGTGTAGAAAATCAGGAGCCCGTTAAGGTTTCACCCTCACAAAGGTGTGATTCCAAACATGCGACTCTTACAGATGCCAACAAGGCAATGTTTACTCAGAGGAAAACACGTCAGACAGACGAACGCGTTATACCTGAGAATCCATGTGAGCAGCCGATAGGTTACTCCGACCGCAACGTCGATGAGTTGTACTATCGGGCTGGGGGTACGAATAAATCTCGAAAGAGAAGTACCCGGGAAGCGGACTCTCACTGTTCGTGTACCAAAATTATCAGGGTAGTATTATCAATGTGTAGCTGCCCCAAGACCACTCCGCAGAGGGTCTCGGTATTCGAGAGAATCTCCGATGGAAAGACGAAGCCCAAATCAAGGTGTTTCCACCAAAGAGGATCGGTTGCTCGAGATGATGAATTCCCAGAAGTTACCATCAACATGGTCAATAAAGGAAAATCTCCGATTATTTCAAGTGGTTCCAACCCTAATTTCTCTCCAGGAAGAAGAGTCAGTTCGGGAATAACCCAACAAATATCTCAGCTTTAGCTAGAAACCGTTGGACATAATGATTACCAGGGTGTCGATGAAGGAATACATTCCGATGATGAACTCTCGGATTCTTATTCCGCAATCGCCTCTGACGATACAACGTCTAGCATAGGACAAGCTCGGGAAGTGTTCATGGTCAACACCGAGCAAATAACCAAAATCATTGAGGATGCTCTAGCCAAGCAGAAAGAAGCATTCAAAATCGAAATGAAAATGGCTATGCAGGAGATGAGACAAATGCACGACCAACAAATCCGAACTTTGTCAAATCAGCTAGGTGAGTCCATCCGTCGCAGCACTGCTAACCAAGCAGGTAGCGATGCAGATGTGGATGAACACAACGCTGGGGATGGCCCCACTAAAAATAACGATGTTGAGGGTGGACCCACCAATGATGATAACACTGGGGGTGGCCGTGTTATTCCTCTCGAAAATTGTCCAGAACGGGATATAGATGAGGACGAAAAGATGAAGGACCTTGAAAGCAAAATTAACGCTTTAATGTCTGCTCAAGAGGTAAAGAAGACCGGCATTCCGTGTCCTTACCCCAAAAGAATGGGAATCGATCCCGTATCCGGCGAAGTTCAACCTGATCAACTTCACGCCGTTCGACGGGAAGGGCTCGCCCACTCAGCATCTAATCTACTTTAAATCCCATTTGGGAGTGATCTCTGGCAACGAGCCTCTGATGGTCCGGTTATTTGTTGGCACCCTTCGCGGGCCCGCCTTCGATTGGTACCGCCGCCTTAAGCTCGAAAGCATCAACAGCTAGGAGGATTTGGAAAGCATGTTCCTCGCTCATTTCTTCAATGATGACACCGAAGTGTCGATCAGGACACTCTTCGATAAGAAACAAAAAGACGGAGAGTCGGTGGATACCTTCATCAAACGCTTTCGCAATCAGGCAATGAACTGCAAGGATCCTGTCACGGAGGAATTCGTCTTGCAAACCTGTCATAACAACTTGTCCATTAACATCTTGGACGTTATGGGAGTAGAGCCACTCAATACCGCCGAACGATTCTTTAGGAGGAGGAAGGTTGAAAGATGCCAACCGATGACTAATCCTCTGAATCTGGGTCTCGTTTCCCATAATGAGGGAAAGACACCAACAACAGTTGTTGACGTTAATCAGACGTCGCAACAGCAGTCCCGAAGACAGCAGAATAGTTCGGATCCCAGGCTTCAAAAAGAGTACTCATTCAAGGACGAAGACGTTGTAGCTATCTTCGAGACCCTTCTTGAAAGCAACAAGATCAAGCTGCCGCTCATCACGAATCAGGAGGAAGCTGACAATACTGCGGATCCGAAGTACTGCGCGTACCACAGGAGGATCCTTCATCCCACCAAGGCTTGCTTTACTTTAAAGAATAGCATCCAAACCTTGGTTGAAGCCGGAGTCATAATGCTAGGATAAGCCAAATAAGAACGGCATTACTCCGAAGAGTATACGAGTATAAACTGCTTCTCAATACTCCGAAGAGTATATGAGTATAAACTGCTTCTCAATACTCCGAAGAGTATACGAGTATAAACTGCTTCTCAATACTCCAAAGAGTATACGAGTATAAACTGCTTCTTAATCCTCCAATCGGTATATGAGGTTAAACTGCTCCCTGATACTCCAATAGGTTTATTGTTTGCGTCAAAAGTTGGTTTTGTCATGGAATTCATTATATCTTCAGTCGATTACAATAAATTCAAAAAAAAAGAGATAGCCTTTTTATAAGACTCCTTTTACACAACAAAATGAAAATTACAACTCTTGGGAAACAAACGCAGGATCGTTGTTTGGATCGTTGCTTGCGTGGGATCTTTACCTATGCCGGGGGTGCGTTAGCCCGTGGACCGCCAAATCACAGATTCTGATTGAATCGTGAGGGGTTTATGATTCTGACTTCGTTTATCGAAGTGAGAACTTGAAACGATATCTTATCAAGGTAAGATAGTCGTTCTTCTTAAAATCAAGTCAAAGCCTGAATATCAAGGAGTGGCCGTAAGCTCAAGAACCTGCCCTCTCTGCTCTGAAATCAGCCTGTGGATGCTCTCTGATCAGCCTCGCCGCGACACCATAGGCTGCCGCGCCTTAGCCGCGGTACCTTGGTCTGCCGCGCCTTAGCCGCGGCACCTTGGTCTGCCGCGCCTTAGCCGCGGCACCATGTCCTGCCGCGCCGCCATATGTTGCTTGATGACGTGTATATTGTTCTTCTATATCGTCTTGAGTGGTGTTTGAATGTCTGTAAGCATTTTTTGATGTCTACAGATACCCCCTCCAAAGTATCTCAGACTCATCATTTTTTTAGAGAGGGGTCTGGGACACTTTGGATATGATAAGCTTTTCTTGCAATTTCTCCAGTGCTTTGTTGGGGAAGTTGCGTAGAATGGTCCGCGAATGGCTTCAATTCTTGACTTCTTCATCTTTTAGCTTATTCAGTGCTTTGTAGAATAGCTAAGATTCCTCCGGTGCTGCGTTTATCGCGTGCCCGTCGTCGAAGTCTTGAATCAGAACTGTTGTTGAAGAATGGAGAAATAGTTTATACTCATATACTATATTGGAGTGTTCGGGAAACAGTTTAACCTCATATACCCGTTGGGAGGTTCAAGGAGATGCAGTTTATACTCATATACTCATCGGAGTGTTCGGGAAGTAGTTTAACCTCATATACCCGTTATGAGGTAACCAGGTTATTCTTAAGAATATTTTGAGTAATATTCTCCAGAAACTTCCTGTTGAGATTAGGGAAATAGTTTAGACTCGTATACCTATTGGAGTATTCTGGTCTCTTGTTTGTTGGTAGAGATGAACCCGATGATGGAGAGGAAGAATTTTATATTCTATCTCCTGGTCTCTTGTTTGTTGGTAGAGATGAACCCGATGATGGAGAGGAAGAATTTTATATTCTATCTCCTGGTCTCTTGTTTGTTGGTAGAGATGAACCCGATGATGGAGAGGAAGAATTTTATATTCTATCTCCTGGTCTCTTGTTTGTTGGTAGAGATAAACCCAGAATCGGAGAGAAAGAATTTTATATTCTATCTCCTGGAGTAAAGAAACTCAAAGTGGGATCTCCACTTAGAGAATCTGGATTGGTTTGAATAATCCTAACTGTCATAAGGTTTGATTACTCAATTCAAAAGTGGACCCTTCGTTCGCAAAAAATGAATCGAAAGGAGATTTTGGCAGTGGTCCTAACTGTAGTAAGGTTTGACCAAGTGGGGATTTTGAGACGATCCTAACTGTAGGAAGGTTTGATCGCTCAATGTGTGGACCTCTCGTTCATGGAACGAATCGAGAGGAGATTTTGGCTTTGGTCCTAACTGTTTAAAGGTTTGACCAAGATGGGAATTTGAGACGATCCTAACTGTTTAAAGGTTTGATCGTTCAATTTGTGGACCTCTCGTTCATGGAACGAATCGAGAGGGGATTTTGGCTTTGGTCCTAACTGTTTAAAGGTTTGACCAAGATGGGAATTTGAGACGATCCTAACTGTTTAAAGGTTTGATCGTTCAATTTGTGGACCTCTCGTTCATGGAACGAATCGAGAGGGGATTTTGGCTTTGGTCCTAACTGTTTAAAGGTTTGACCAAGATGGGAATTTGAGACGATCCTAACTGTTTAAAGGTTTGATCGTTCAATTTGTGGACCTCTCGTTCATGGAACGAATCGAGAGGGGATTTTGGCTTTGGTCCTAACTGTTTAAAGGTTTGACCAAGATGGGAATTTGAGACGATCCTAACTGTTTAAAGGTTTGATCGTTCAATTTGTGGACCTCTCGTTCATGGAACGAATCGAGAGGGGATTTTGGCTTTGGTCCTAACTGTTTAAAGGTTTGACCAAGATGGGAATTTGAGACGATCCTAACTGTTTAAAGGTTTGATCGTTCAATTTGTGGACCTCTCGTTCATGGAACGAATCGAGAGGGGATTTTGGCTTTGGTCCTAACTGTTTAAAGGTTTGACCAAGATGGGAATTTGAGACGATCCTAACTGTTTAAAGGTTTGATCGTTCAATTTGTGGACCTCTCGTTCATGGAACGAATCGAGAGGGGATTTTGGCTTTGGTCCTAACTGTTTAAAGGTTTGACCAAGATGGGAATTTGAGACGATCCTAACTGTTTAAAGGTTTGATCGTTCAATTTGTGGACCTCTCGTTCATGGAACGAATCGAGAGGGGATTTTGGCTTTGGTCCTAACTGTTTAAAGGTTTGACCAAGATGGGAATTTGAGACGATCCTAACTGTTTAAAGGTTTGATCGTTCAATTTGTGGACCTCTCGTTCATGGAACGAATCGAGAGGGGATTTTGGCTTTGGTCCTAACTGTTTAAAGGTTTGACCAAGATGGGAATTTGAGACGATCCTAACTGTTTAAAGGTTTGATCGTTCAATTTGTGGACCTCTCGTTCATGGAACGAATCGAGAGGGGATTTTGGCTTTGGTCCTAACTGTTTAAAGGTTTGACCAAGATGGGAATTTGAGAATTTTCAAATCTTTCTAAGTTTTGGATGGTACGACCCCCAGAGTTTCCAGGACATCGATGGAGAGATTATTATGGCATGTTTGCAGGATAAACTCTTCTGTGAGTGGATCTCTGCAATTCATTGCTTTGTTACGGAAGCGTTTGACAAAATTGTCGACTGACTCCCCGTCTTTTTGTTTTTCATCCAGAAGGGTTCCGATTGACACTTCGGTGTCATCATCGAAGAAGTTGCTGAGGAACAAACTTTCCATGTCATCCCAGCAATTGATGCTCCCTGGCTTGAGCCGTCGGTACCAATCGAAGGCGGGTCCGCGAAGGGTGCCAACGAATGACCGGACCATTAAAGCCTCGTTTCCAGAGATCATGCCCAAATGAGACTTGAAATAGATCAAGTGCCGAATCAGCGAACTCTTCCCCTCAAACGGTATGAAGTTAATCAGATTGAATTTGGTCGGGTATGGTATTGAATCCCATTCTCTTGGATAGGGACACGGAATACCTGTCCTCTTCACTTCTTGGGCCGTCATCAAAGTGTTGACTTTATTTTCAAGCTCTTTCATTTTCCCGTCATCGTCTTCATCTCTTTCTGAATGATGTCGAGCAGAGATAATTGGGCCACCCCTAGTATTACTAAGCGGTGCAATTGAACCACCCCCAATGTTATTATTGGGAAGATCTGTTGAACCACCCCCAATGTTATTGTCATTGGAAGGTGTATCAGCTATAATGACTTCATCCACTTCTGGATCACTATCATCTACACCATTCTGAGTGTGGCGGCTGGATTCAGCTCGCTGACTGGACTCAGAAGGTTGAGGTTGTTGAGTTAGCAACTCTCTCATTTGTTGAATAGCTAACTTCATCTCTGTCTTCATCTCAGCTCTGATTTCTTCATGTTGCTTCGCTAGAGCTTTTTGAAGCATTTGAGCAAATTGATCAGAAGTGATTGTGAACACTTCTTTGGTTTGTCCCGTGCTAGACATTGTATCATCAGAAGCAATGGCTGAATAAGTATCTGAAAATTCATCCTCCGAGGACATTCCCTTTTGCATTCTTTTGTAATCTCTGCGTCTGATGGCTCCTAATTGGAGTCGAGACATCCTTTGAGCAATTCTTGGATTGACTCTTCCTCTCGGGGAAAAGTCAGGATTTGAGTCACTTGAATGCCGCTTAGACTTTCTTTTATCAGCCACGTTGATGGTGACTTCAGGGAATTCATCATCTTGGGCAGCTGATTTTCTTTTGCGGAAATGTCTCAGCTTAGGCTTTGATAATGCAGAGACTTTTCGTGGGATGATTTCTCGTTTGAAACAGTCACATTCTGATAATGCTGCTTTAACGAGTCGCGCACAGGAACAATGAGAGTTTATTCCTCGAATAACTCTCTTTCGAAAATTATTCACAACCCCAACTTGATAATACGATTCATTGGTATGATTGCCAAAAAATCGTATCGTTTGTTGGCATGACCTCCCAGGTATGACGATGTCTTTTGGTGAATGCGTCTTCTTCTGAGGGTGTAAAACTTTGTTGACATTCTCAGGACAATTTATTGTTGCCTTTGAACGATCCAAGGTTATGTCGGGAGTCGCACGTCTAGAACCACCCCCTTGTGGGTATGGAGTCTTAACGGGCTCCGAATGCTGATTTTGCACAACTCCAGTCTTCGGAATCCAAACTTGGCAGAGTTTCGGTGGTTCTTTGGTCACCGTTTCCTTCTCCCTTTCTCGTCTTTGTTGTGAGAGAGCACGAGCAAGAGCAGCGTTTGCACGATGTTTTTGTATTCTTTGGTCACCGTTTCCTTCCTCCTTTCTCGTCTTTGTTGTGAGAGAGCACGGGCATGAGCAGCGTTTGCACGACATTTTTGTATACGTTCTTCGAGGGTCGAGCGAACCCTTTTGACAAAAGTCCATTCATCCGTCGTGAGTTTGGCAGAGATACGAGTGATTGGTTGTTGAGATAACTGAACCACTCGATGTCTCCTCGACTCTAGGTCCGCGTGATAACGAACCCCGTCGGTTTGTTCCAAGGCCTTAGCCATTTGGCGAGCACGGCGTTGGCGTTGTCTCTGACGAGCTCTTTTCGTCAATGCCGGCGGGCTTTGATTCGATGACTCTTTAACTAGATAAGAGCCATTGTGAGCAGAGGTGTTGCTAAAATCCTCAGCAACAATCGGACGAGAGTCTTCATCCGTAGCATTTGATAACTTCAACGAAGATGAAATCTTCCTGCATTTGCGAGGTGAGGAAGACTTTACAGATGAAGACGACAAATACTCCTCAAACTTTGCTTGGTCGAACTCGTATTCGACCATTGATTCAACCAGGATCTTGATGATTGGCTGCGACACGACGGTCTCGGCAGCGAGACCGTAAACTCCCACTATGGTCGCCAGCTTGTTATGATTTCATGAAAGTTGGTTTTGTCATGGAATTCATTATATCTTCAGTCGATTACAATAAATTCAAAAGAAATAGCCTTTTTATAAGACTTCTTTTACACAACAAAATGAAAATTACAACTCTTGGGAAACAAACGCAGGATCGTTGTTTGGATCACTGCTTGCGTGGGATCTTTGCCTGTGCCGGGGGTGCGTTAGCCCGTGGACCGCCAAATCACAGATTCTGATTGAATCGTGAGGGGTTTATGATTCTGACTTCGTTTATCGAAGTGAGAACTTGAAACAATATTTTATCAAGGTAAGATAGTCGTTCTTCTTGAAATCAAGTCAAAGCCTGAATATCAAGGAGTTACAGAAGCTCGAGTACTCTGCCCTCTCTGCTCTGAAATCAGCCTGTGGATGCTCTCTGATCAGCCTCCTCCAAAAAAATCGATCTCGGGGGGTATTTATAGCCTCTGGGATGAACAGTGCTTCCGAGACAGTGTTTACTGTCTCGGGAACAGTAACTGTCTGGCAGTCTCGGGTTCCGAGACAGTAAAGACTGTCTCGGCCCGCGAGACAGTAAATACTGTCTCGGGAACAGTAACTGTCTGGCAGTTTTCGTTGTAACTGCCTTCCCACGTTTTACAACTCCGTTATTTTGGCAGTTATCAACGTGATTCTCGCCCACGACGTTCCCCACGTTCTTGAACAGTTGGTGGCCACGTATCGGCGGTTATAAAGTGGTTTCTAACTTCTTTGAAAACTGTCTCATGGGCGAGACAGAGAATGCTGTCTCGCGGGCGAGACAGAGAATGCTGTCTCGCCTGGCGAGACAGTAAAGACTGTCTCGCATGCGAGACATCCCAAACTTGTGTTCTTCTGCCTTTTTGGATGATTTCCTCTTGAGCTGTATTTGGATATCTTTCAGCATTTTTTGACGCCTACAATAATTTCTCTTATAATTTGCAAAGTATATGCTACTGCATGTTTGCAAAGTATATGCTACTGCATGTTTGCAAAGTATATGCTACTGCACTTATAATTTCTCTTAATTCCACAAAGAAGTTAAGAGAGTTTTTACTGTGATTTTGCTTCAAACCATAATTTTTTAGGTGGGAGGATGGCAAGAAAGAGTTTTTACATTGTGAAGAGAGGTCGACGGTGTGGAATTTATAATAATTGGGAGGACTGTAAAATGCAAGTTGATAAATTCCCAAATGCCGCATATAAAGGGTATGCAACGTACGAAGAGGCTTTGGTTGAATGGGATAAGCACAGCATCGCTTGTGATTCAACATCCAGTACAGGGCATGTCCAAATACCTTTTTATGTCCCGACACCTGATTCTGCATCGAGCTCAAGAACTACTATTTCCCCCATCTATGCTTTTGCAATAGGTTCAGTGTTTACAATATTAGTGTTTTTAATGCTAATCGTTGTCGTATTTATTTGTTTCTATCTTGCAAAAAATATGTGATTGTGAGAACTTATGTATCGAGTAACTTATGTGATTGTGAGATTATGAGAACTTATGTATCTTGTGAGAACTTATGTGATTGTGAGAACTTATGTCATATTGTTTGTATCAGATCAATAGCAATCTGCGCTGCTATGGATGTTTTATTACCTTAGTTTAATTCTATATTAGAGATGTATTGTGGATGTTTTATTACTTTGGCTTCTTTCTAACCCTGCTATGGATGTGCTATGCCTTCTTTCTATATTAGTGATGCATAAGAACTTATGTCATGTTTGATAGAAAGCTTTGCTTGTTCACCTAGGCTTCCCAAAATCTGTGCGTCATACGCACGGGGAATTTTATCTCGAATCCTAAGTAGGGATAAGTCAACGCCTAACACGCGTTACCACTTTAGTCTTTCACCGATTGAAGAAGACACCAGAATTTCAGTCTGAGGAATTTTATCCCGAAGCCTAAGAAGGGATAAGTCAACGCCTAACACGCGTTACCACTTTAGTCTTTCACCGATTGAAGAAGACACCAGAATTTCAGTCTGAGGAATTTTATCCCGAAGCCTAAGAAGGGATAAGTCAGCGCCTAACTTTCATCCCGAATCCTAAGTAGGGATGAGTCAACGCCTAATACGCGTTGCCGGTTTAGTCTTTCACCGATTGAAAAAGACACCAGAATCCAGTCTGGGGAATTTTATCCCGAAGCCTAAACAGGGATAAGCCAACGCCTAACACGCGTTGCCGGTTTAGTCTTTCATCGATTGAAGAAGATACCAGAATTCCAGTCTGGGGAATTTTATCCTGAAGCCTAAGAAGAGATAAGTCAACGCCTAACACGCATTGTCGGTTAGTCCTTAACCGTAAAAAGGACAAAAGCCCACATATTCGATCAAGTCTAAGGGAATTCATTCCTTTAGCACAACGTCACATGCGGAACGGACTTAAAACAATCCGCATGTAAGCCCGATTCAAACGGTAATCGGTAAGAGCACGTCAAATTCGTTGAGGGCTGAGGATTTGCGAAGTCTACGTATTCGAAGTCGTAGCATCAAGTCTAAGGGAGTTCATTCCTTTTAGCACAACGTCACGTGCGGAACGGACTTAAGACAATCCGCATGTAAGCCCGATTCAAACGGTAATCGGTAAGAGCACGTCAAATTCGTTGAGGGCTGAGGATTTGCCAAAAATCCTAAGTCAACGTCTGATACACGTCGCTGTTTAGTCTTTTCATAGGAGAAAGACGAAGTCTACGTATTCAATATCGTAGCACTAAAAGGGTTAACTCTTTTAGCTTAACGTCACATGTGGAACGGACTTAAACAATCTGCATGCTAGCCCGACTCAAACGGTAGTCGGTAAAGGCCCATCAAACCCGTTGATGGCTGAGGATTTGCCAAAAATTCTATAAATGCAAGTCATTGACGCACCAGCTCCATTAGTTGGTCTCGTGACTTGAGCATCCAACAACTTCAGGATAAGATCTATACATACAGATGAATCAGCTTTAACAGTTGGTCCTGCAGCTCCGACACTTGGGACCGCCGTGCTCCAATACCTTAAGAGCTTAAACTGTGTATACTCCAGTAAACGTACGAGTATAAACTGTGTTAACGTACAACGCGTAACCCTAGGTCAACGCCGATCAACGCGTTGCGATCAAAAAGTCAGCGCAAATCAATATATCATGACGGAGATAGTCAGTTCAAAGTCAACTTAATGACACGAGCCAAACTCAACTCCGGAAGAACTTCGGTTATTCGTCAAAGCATCGAATAGACCGAAAATCGAAGGAGCCAAGAGTTGAAGCTAACTACAGGTCCTTTACACCAATCGAAGGCTGGACCAATCATATCCAAAGTATTCCAGCCTCTTCTATAAAAGAAACGAGTCTGGAACGCTTTGGACGGGGTATCGGTAGGTATCGAAAATTGCCTATAGGTCTCCACGAACAGCTCAAAGCTAAGAGAAGACGATGAACGTCACCATCTGGTTCACAGAAGCTTGATTGACGTTGGCAAATGCTTGAAGTGAATCAACGAACTACGTGAAGCGTCGGAGTTTCAAAATAACGAGGATATGAATTGATCGAGAGCCCCGCGTCGCCTACAAAAGGTACCACGCCCCTCGTGTCCTAGTTGATTCCACAGATGATCTAATCATTGGAGCTTATAGAACTCCTCGTCGGCTTTCCAACGCACTTCGAACCACTCAAATCCGAGTTCGGACGAAGAATTTACAGCGGAAGCGGACAAATAGGCATAACGGAGTGTCTCGGACCAACGAGACACCCTAAGGTGTCTCGGCTAAGGCCGAGACACCCTTGGGTGTCTCGGCCAAAGGTGTCTCGAAACTTGTGAAGCTGTTTTGACCATGATCCTGTTAGAATCTGAAGAAATTCAAAACAGGAAAGTTGTAGATATTTTTTTCAGATTTCCAATCCATCTGGAATCACGTCATTTGGAGGTCATATGAGGAAGTTATGACGAAAATAGCGCCGAGACACCCAAAGGTGTCTCGGAACTTGTGAAGCTGTTTTGACCATGATCCCGTTAGAATATGAAGAAACTTAAAACATGAAAGTTGTAGCTCTCTTTATCATATTTCCAATACATCTTGAATCATTCAAATCCGAGTTCTGATGAAAGAATTAGAGCCAAAATACTGAAGAGGATACAAACTGTCTCGGATTTTGGGAGACACCCTAGGGTGTCTCGGATTTTGGGAGACACCCTAGGGTGTCTCCAACGCGGATTTGGGCCCTTTAGGTGGTTTGATTTTGGGAGACACCCTAGGGTGTCTCGGATTTTGGGAGACACCCTAGGGTGTCTCGGATTTTGGGAGACACCCTAGGGTGTCTCGGATTTTGGGAGACACCCTAGGGTGTCTCGGATTTTGGGAGACACCCTAGGGTGTCTCCAACGCGGATTTGGGCCCTTTAGGTGGTTTTAACCGCTGCCGGATTGAAGACTGAAGGTGCACGGATTTCAGAGAGGAGGAGGAGAGATCGGATCGAGTTCTTCAACACAAGAGATCGATAGTCGTCAGATCTACATTACCCGCATCCAATCCTTAGTATTATCCCGTTGTGGTAATTCTAAGAAGAGCAATTATCTCGCTTTTATCGAGATAAGCGCTTCTGTTTCTAGATCTTCTCGCGGATCGACGAAGCTCTACCCAATTTTTCAGCAATCAGATCTGATCGACGGTGGTCCACGGATAAACCCCGACATAGGCAAAGATCCCACACAAGCAGAAGACCGATGAACGATCTCTGCGTTTGTTTGATAAAGTTGTAAACTTTTTTTATTTTCATTGTGTAAGGAGATCTTATAAAAAGATCAACTTTTTATTTCATTCGAGTTTATTGTAACGACTAAAGTTGTAATAGATTCGATAACAATGGAAATAGCAACTTTCTCCGCAAACAATAGTAAGCTGTTGACGAAACATCTTCAATTTTGAACTTGTCATAAAACCTGATGAAGGCGTTGCTTATGAACTGTGGACCGTTGTCATGAATGATCCGTCTCGACACGCCGTGTCTGTATATGACATGATGCTTGATGAAATTGATGACGTTGTTCGTCTTCACTTCTCTAAGCGGAATCGCTTCAGCCCACTTTGAAAAGTAACCCGTGATTGTGAGAATGAATCGATCACCTTTGATTGAAGGGGGAAAAATAGGACCGACAATGTCCATACCCCATGTCTCGAACGGCCAAGACGTGGTTGACGTGTGCAACTGCTCTGGTGGCTGATGCATATAATTTGCATGTATTTGACAAGCATGACACTCTCGGGCGTGTTCGATTGCGTCACGAACCATTGTTGGCCAAAAATATCTCATTCTCCTGATGCGATCATACAGTTTGGGACCGGGCTGATGCGCACCGCATTCTCCTTCGTGTGCTTCCTTAAGAACTTCTTCTGCTTCTTTGTTCGAAAGGCATCGGAGTAACAAACCATCGTACCCTCTACGGTATAACATATGGGTCTCGGTATTATAGAAGAATCTTAGTGCTCTTCAGCGAATTAATTCCCTTTCTTTTACATCCTCTGGCAAAATACCATATTGGACGTAGTCAATGATAGGAAAACGCCAATCTCGGGATTCAGACCCAATTTGAGTTGAATTCACTTTCTTGGCGTTTTTATTTCCGTCATCTTCCTCTTCAATATCCATATCGTATATGGGTATGCAAAGCTGATGCGTCCTTACTGTGACTAACAGCTCAGTTTCGGGAGGCTGCACAAGTGATACCGCTAGTGCTGCCAGTGCATCCGCATAAGCGTTCTGGAGACGAGGGATATATTCAATAAAGAATTCTTCAAAAGAGTCTTCCATTTTGATGGCCTCCTGGTGGTACGGGATCAGGTCTTGGTTCTTGACTTCATACTCTCCATGGACTTGGTTGACTATCAATTAAGAATCCCCAAAAGCCTCGAGATATTCGACCCCCAGCTCTTTGGCGAAACTGAGTCCAATGAGAAGCGCGTTGTACTCGGCTACGTTATTGGAACACGGACTAGTCAGTGAATAAGCCCGAGGCATCACATGCTTCCCCGGGGAAATTAAGACAACTCCAACTCCGAACCTCCCGGGGTTATTGCCCTATTAACTGCTCTCGAAGCACCATCAAAATATAATTGCCATACTTGTTGGTGCGACGTAGTGTTAACCTCGTGGGTTTCATCCGGCAAATCATCATATACTTCTGCCGTATCCGTTGTCGGGTTTGCCGCCAAAAGATCACAAATCGATTGTCCTTTGATCGACTTCTGCTGCTTGAAGTGCAAATCATACTGGGACAAGAGAAGGGCCTATTTCGCTAACCGCCAATTCATAGAGGCCGATTGCGTCATAAACACCCGTACTGGATTAACGTTGGAAATGACGTAAATCGTCTGTCCAACCAAGTAATGCCGCATCTTTTGCATTGCGAATACCAATGCGAGGCATTCTTTCTCAATCATCGGATACCGAGACTCGGCGCCTATCAAGGTCCGACTTAGGTAATAGACTGCCTGTTCGTGACCATTATCATCGTCTTGTGCTAGTAAAGCACTTATTGAGTGGTTCATCGCCTTGAGGTAAATCAAGAACGGTTTACCTGATTTCGGTGCGGCGAGAACAGGAGGATTCGCCAGATACATTTTGATATCTTCGAATGCTTTTTGGCAGGCGTCGTCCCAGATGAATGACACACCTTTCTTGTTTAGCTTAGAGAATGGTTGGCACTTCCCAGAAAGGTTTGAGATGAACCGCCGGATGTAAGCTAGTCGCCCTTGCAATCCTCTGAGTTCTCTTAGCTTTCTAGGATGTTGCAGTTCGTGTATCGCCTTCACTTTGTCAGGATCGATATGTATACCTTTAGTGGTGACGACGAATCCAAGGAATTTTCCGCTGGACATTCCAAGGAAGGATTTAGTGGGGTTCATCTTCAATTGATGACTCCGCATGAGATCGAACATCGTCTTCAAGTCCTTGATGTGATCTTCTTTGTTGCGGCTTTTTACAACCAAATCATCAACGTAGCACTCGACTGTTTTCCTGAGATGTTCCTAGAAAATCTTAGTCATTGCTCGTTGGTACGTGGCGCCTGCATTCTTTAGTCTGAAAGGCATTACTGTGTAGCAAAAGACACCGAGGGGCGTTCTGAACGCTGTATGCTTCTCGTCATCTGGGTGCATCTTGATTTGGTTATATCCTGAAAACCCATCCATGAAAGACATTCTCTCAAATCCACATGTATTGTCGATAATGACATCTGTGATTGGGAAAGGAAAGTTGTCTTTTGGACATGCTGTGTTCAGGTCTCTGAAGTCGATACAGATCCTGATTTTACCGTTCTTCTTCATGATGGGAACAATATTGGCTAGCCAGTCTGGATGTTGCTCTTCTCAGATAAATCCTGATTCGATCAACTTCTTAACCTCTGCCTCAATGGCTTTCATAATCTGCGGACGAAACCGTCTTTGCTGTTGTTTGACAGGTTTGGCATCCGGCTTGATATCGAGGCGGTGCATTGCCACATTAGGATCGAGCCCAGGCATATCTTCATAGTTCCATGCAAAGACATCAATATATTCCCTGATGAGAGCAATTAATTCTTCCTTCTCATTTGGGGGAAGACTATCACTGATGAATATAGGCTTTTGGTTGGCCTCGTCCCCCATGTTAACTTGGATTATTTTATCTTCAGTGGGGGGTTCTCTCTATTCGAACCTATCACCATACTGCATGTTCAGGTGATGAACCCACGGGTCTTCCCATGTTGGCATTTGATCGTCGTCTTCCATTGTGGACTGATCAGCCATGTTCGCCATTAGGGCTTTGAAAGCTTCCCCCAGACTTGTATCGGAATCCCATTCCGAGGAATCTGACGAATTTCCATTTTTGTATTGTTTAGATGATTGGTTATTGATTAACCAGCAACATTCGTCTTCTAAAGAAGATTCATACCCTAACCCTCGTCCGTATTTATAATAATTATCGGGTTTTCCTTTTGGTACATATGCCGCTTTGGCCGGAGTACGAGGACCTCGATCGAAGTATAGACCTTCTCCGAGTGTGAAATCATATCCCTGTTTTTCCATGAGCTTACGCGCTTCCGGACTATACTTAGATAAATGCCGACCATGTTTGTCATCATCCTCATCTTCACTTAAGAAATGATTTGGTAATGGAGAGCTTTTCCCTTTACCGTAAATCACTTCTTTTGCGCCTCCTATTTTGGTCGGGATGACCAGGGTTGTTCCAAAAGAATGCTGGAGGCGTTCCTTGGTTACATAGGACGATTGAAGTGGCATATACAAATCAGGATTATCATACAACTCTTTTATCACATCATCAAGAGATAGGGAGTACTCTAAATCGTTATTTATTTCATTATTGGCAAGTTGCCAGTTACAACTTCCCTCTGACGTTTGTTCATCATCAAGGTTGATTACAAAGGGTACAATATCGTTTAAAACATAACCTCCATTGTAATCAAATCCGGCTTCGGTATCAGCTTCTTCTCCGCTGTTCGTGCCATGGGCCGATGATTCAGTATCGGATTCGTTACCATAAAGGAGAGAATCAGTAGAATAATTCTCATACCCTTTGAATGGTTGCTTATCCGCGACCACCGTCCTAACCCTATTATCAATGTCGACATATTTCAAATACTGATGGAGAGTGGAGGGAATTATAACGTTATTATGGATCCAAGGCCGACCCAATAGTAAGTTATATGAAGTTTTTGGCATCGATCACATAACATGTGACTTCTGTCTTTAAATCTACCATTTGACACTTTACCCGGATCTTACCCAAGGGTCTTGACCCGCTAGTGTTGAATCCATAGATAACAGTACCTGTGGACGCCAACTTGCTAACTGAAATGCATCAAGCGAAGCGGCATAATACTCACAGCAGAACCCGGATCCACTTGGATTCGGTTGACTTTTCTGGAGCCAATGTACCCGATGAAATATAGCGGTCGATCATGGTTCGAATTCTTCGTCTGCATATCCTCTTTGGTGAAAGTAATGCAGGGAAGGTTCTTAGTCGCTATATTGCATTGTTGACTCAGCGATTCTGGCTCTTCAGGCACCGGCTTGATTTGAGTCAGAAACACCTCTGAATTGGCCAAAGCTTCTTGCAAAGCCTCCCTAGTTTCCTTGGACAACCGCAGCAACTCATACAGCGTTATCCGTGCTGGAATGTTGGCTAGTTGAGCCATTATATCGAAGACTTGCGGAGTCTTCGAGCTTTCCGGTTTGTCTCTTTCAATCGGGCGACTGAAACGAGACTGCTTCGGATTCTGAATTTCCTAGGGATTCTTCTCTTTCGGTTTATTCGCCGGTTGTCGTCGAGCTTCTTCGCCCGATGTAGGACTTGTAATCACCCCCATCTCCGTGAGAGTTTTGCCTGGTCCTCGTTTATTCACCCCCTGCTCACTAGGTGGTGGATAATTGTAGTGATACTTATTTCTGCTTCTTGTGGCGAAGACTTCTTATTCTTCTTCAGAGAGCGGGAAAGTAGGAGCTTCATTGCCATCCTCCTCGAAGATTGCGGATGTAGCATTACAGGACTTGCCTTTACCCTTTCTTCTTGAGGAAGTCGCCCACTGTTCGTCTTCAATGAGATCGGGATGAACCCAGAGGATTTCGCCGTTTGGGGCTGTGTGTGGCACAAGTCCTTTTTGGCGCTGTCCATGTGGGTCATCGTTCACTGTCTTCATTCCTACTTTGGTGATGCGCTCTGGTTTGAACCATGTTGTGGGCACCGATCCAAAGCTGATTGACACTGCGTTCGCTCCGACATTCTTGGACAACTTTGGGGTTATGACGCCTACATCAATTAGCGCCTGGATCTTGTCCTTGAGGTGGTAGCACGACTTGGTAGGGTGATGGACCGCTCTATGGTATGCGCAATACTTCGGATCCGTCACTTTGCTAGCCCCTTCTTGATCCACGATCACAGACAGCTGGATTTTGTTATTCTCCAACAGGTACTTAAAGATGCCGGGAACTTCATCATCTTTGAAGGAATACACTTTAGGAAACCTCGGCTCCGAAGATTTCTGCTTCTGAGGCCGTTGTTGCCATTGCCCCCGAGATTGTTGTGGCGCTTGTTGCTGCGGCTGTTGCTGAGGTTCCTCGGACCTTCAGATCCTTCCATGTTTTGGACGGTGCTGTCCCCATTGCTTCCAACACGTCTAGTGCGAGGTTGTTGTGGCAAGTCTGGAGAATAAACTCCTCAGTGATCGGGTCCCAGCAGTTCATCGCCTTGTTTCGGAACCTCTTGACGAAGGTGTTAACCAATTCCCCGTCTTTCTGTTTCTCGTCAAGCAACGACCCGATGGATATCTCAGTGTCGTCGTCGAAGAAGTCGGTGAGGAATTTAGTCTCCATGTCGTCCCAGCTACTCACGCTTCCTGGCTTGAGGCGGCGATACCAGTCGAAGGCGGCTCCACGAAGAGTGCCAACGAAGGACCGTACCATCAGAGGCTCATTACCAGAGATAACCCCCAGGTGCGATTTGAAGTAAATCAAATACTGAGTAGGTGAACCCATCCCATTAAATGGTGTGAAGTTAATTAGATTGAACTTCGCCGGATATGGGATCGATTCCCATTCTCTTGGGTATGGACAAGGAATGCCTATTTTCTTCATCTCTTGAGCAGAAATCAATGTATTGATTTTGCTCTCGAGGTTTTTAATCTTCAAATTTTTACCTGTGTTTTCGCTAGCATTCTCGTTACCACCCCCTGCATTGACGGGAGGAATATTGGTATTATGAGTCTCATTCGCATTTGTATCCTCATCTTCCAGATTAACCGGGTTACGACGACTTGGCTCTCCTTGCTGGTTCGTCAATGCTTGGATTTGTTGGTCATGCATTTCTCTCATGTTCTGCATGGCCATCTGCATTTCAAACCTAAAGGTCTCCTGTTGTTTAGCCATGGCATCTTCAAGCATCTTGGCCACTTGCTCCGCACTTATCATAAGTGCCTCGCGGGGTTGTCTCTCGCTAGATACCGTATTATCTGATGCAACCGCGGAGCCGGCGTCAGATTCTTCATCTTTTGAAGGGAGTCTTGTCCGAATCCTACCATAGGTTGCTCGCTTGATGGTTCCGGACTGCAGACGGGTTATAGGCCGAGATGCTTTCAGAATCAACTCGAGATTATCCCGTGCCGATGTCCCCTTGCTGGTCATATTGGTGGTGACCCTCGGAAATTCTCCATCTTCAATCACCGTTCTTCTTCGTCGGAAACGCCTCGGCCTTGGTTTTGGCGTTTCGGCACTGAGTCTTTCGAAAACCAAAACTCTTTCAGTGACCGTTTTGATGCAGTTGCACTCAGACAATACTGCCCGAATGAGTTTGGAACAGGGGCATTGAGTTTCCAGTCCTCGGGGACTCCTCTTCTTGGTTTTACTCGTACCCCCAACACGATAGTACAATTCGTCTGCTTGACCTATCGTGTGTTGGCACGACTTCTCAGGTATAACATTATCGTCATCAGATGATAATGTTTCCTTCTGAGGGTGAACTGCCTTCTTTGGGCCTTCAAGAGTCACACGCCTCGAAACATGCCTTTTTGGGTGTGAGTTCTCAGCGGGCTCCTGGACTTCGATGCGCAAATTAGCACGCGCAGCTACCGTGAACTCCTTGTCATGTTGAAGGTGGCGGTGACCCCTAGAATGTTTAGTCGTTCGGGGTTCTTCATCGGGCCCAAACGTTCTTGGACTAGAGCTTTGCCTCTCTCGTCGGGAATTGGACTGAGGCGCTCCAAGACTGACTTTCTCCTTCGGGATGATTCTGCATGATCTCCCGGAGTAGCTATGGGAATTCTCGGCGACTTAGCTTGGTTCGCCGGGGGTTGAACTTTGGTTGGAGGCTGCAGATTTTGCCTTAGCCTGAATCGCCGCTTCAGACTTCGGCCTCCATACTTGGCGGGTTAGTGGTGGCTTTTTGGTCACTTCCTTCTGCAGTCTTCTGCGGGCTTCCTGGACTTGAGCCCGTGCTTGCGCTGATATTGCGCGGCGCTTGCGAATGCGCTCCTCAAGTGTCGAACGATTCCGTTTGACACAAATCCATTCGTTCGTTGGCGGCTTGGAGGAGCTGCCATTCATTGGTGGTTGAGGCTTTTTGCCTCTCCTGTTCTTCAGATCCGCATGATAGCGGACTCCGTCGGTGGACTCCACCGCCTTTGCGAGTTGCCGCGCTAGGCGTTGACGTCGCCTCTGGCGGGCTCTCTTCGAGAGAGTGACAACGCCCTCAACGGTGGAGGCATCGGCGGGAGTAGGGTTGACCTGGTTGGAGGTCGGCGGAACTTCACCCGATGCAACTTTGGCGTCAATTGGGGCGAGAGCTTCGTTGGCGTTCTGAACTTCTTCAAACCAACGAACTTTTCTCCTGGAGGAGAACTTCTTGGACTTGCGGGGGGAGGTAGATCCGGACGAGGATGACAGATACTCCTCGAACTTGGCCTGGTCGAATTCATACTCGACCTCCTCCTCGACCGGGATTGAGATCCGCGGCTACGACGCGACGATCTCGGCAGCGAGATCGTTGGCTCCCACTGTGGTCGCCAGATTGTTCACAGGAAAAATTGTCTTATTCATTGATTCCATCGATTACAAAAATCCGGTCTTTTTATAAGATCCGGTTACAACGAGATCAAAAAAGAAATAAAAATTATAACTTTCCTTTTTCGAACGAATCACGAGCTCCTGTTTTACGGTCACTCGCTTTGGTGGGTTCTTCGCCTGCGCCGGGGTTTATCCGTGGACTACCACGTGATCTAGATCCGGTCGGATCTACACGATATAACGGGTGTTATCTCACGAAGGAAATAACAGCCGTGGGGTACTACTTCACTAAGGAAATAGTAGCCTTCTCGGGATCAAAGGCCAAGCTTTGATCCGGAGGATAATCGCGTAGATCTCAGATCCGATCCCTCTCGAACTCCTGCCTTTTCTGACGTGGACGATCGCCGAGCACCGGATCTGAAAGAGCAAGTCTTCAAAGTTCCAAAGCTTTAATCTTTTTAAGTTTTGAGCCTTTAATCCAGCAGAGCTTCGCCGTCAAAAATTCCAACCCCTCACAAATGAGCCCTGCCCCTCTATTTATAGGTGCTTAGATCTGTGCCTTGGCACAGATCTGGCCGGCCACCCAGAGGTGGCTCGGCCACCGAGCCACCTAGAGGTGGCTCGGTTTTGGCCGAGTCCTCCAGGTGTCCGTTTTTCGGTTCCGTGCTTCGTTGTTGATTTGGACTCTGATTTGTTGATCGGAATCCTGATTTGGCAGTAAATCCGCTTCGGTGTTCGAGTTCGAATCCGTTCTATGGTTGGATGACTCGTTGACTCACCGGACTGTTAGCTTGATTCCGCACGCGAGTGGATGTATTCCATTGCTTGTGTGTGGTTCGTTAACCTCGTCGCCTCGTTAATCCGCTTCGTTGCGTGTCACTTGGCTTCGGCGTTGTGGACTGACGCTCGTGTTTGGATATGTCGCCTGATGGTTCGTTGGTTTGTTGAATCACCGTGCCGAGCTGTGTTAAGGGACCTATAAGCAGTTTTATACGCCTACACTCAGGATTCGGGATAAAATTCCCCGTGCCTGTGAGGCACGGATTTTAGGAGTTGAAAAATAATATCTTCTCTTGGGGCAAAGACAAACCCGGTGCGGGAGAGGAAGAATTTTATATCCTGTCTCCCAAAGCTGAAGAGGAAGAATTTTATATTCTATCTCCAGTTGGAAAGGAGACTCGAGATGGGATCTTCACCCCCAGAATCCGGAAAGGTGAAACTAGGAGTGGGATCTTCACTCCGAGAATCGAAAAGATTAGGATAATCCTACATGTCGGAAGGTTTGATTATCGAACTAAAGGTGAGTTTCTCGTTTATCGAGAGTGAATTGTGATTTTGGTCCTTACTGTAGGAAGGTTTGACCAAGCGGGAGTTTAAGGTGACCCTAACTGTAGGAATGTTTGATCACTCGATTTGAAAATGGACCTCTCGTTCATTGAAGGATCGAGAGGAGATTTTGGTTGTGGTCCTAACCGTAGAAAGGTTTGACCAGGTAGGTGGTTTGATACGACCCTAACTATAGGAAGGTTTGATCGCTCGATCTGAAAACGGACCTCTCGTTCATTGAAGGAAACGAGATGGGATTTTGGTTATGGTCCTAATTGTAGGAAGGTTTGACCAAGTGAGAGTGGGAGTGTGAGATGACCCTAACTTATATAGGTTTGATCACTCGATTTATAGACCTCTCGTTCATTGAAGGAATCGAGAAGGGATTTTGACTGTGGTCCTAACTGTAGGAAGGTTTGACCAGGTAGACAGTAGGAGTGAGAGTACAAATCATAGTGGGAGTGTTGACTTGTACAAATCACTCAGTAGGGGTTCTTGGTGTTAAGTGATAATGACTTAGATCACTCAGTAGGGGTTCTTGGTGTTAAGTGATAATGACTTAGCACGAAGGGGTTTGACAATTCGTCAAGGATTGTCAGATCAAAATTCTAAGCATTATATCCGGACTCTAACCATGAAAGTGTTGAGTGCACGAACATAGCGGGAGTTTGAATGGATTAAACAGGAAAGAATTTTGGTGGTCCCACCGTCAATTAGTCTGATTAGTGGGGGATTTTGTGGTGGGAGACTGTGAGTCGTCAAATACCAATGAGAGTTTTATGAGGGAAATTTGATCCAATGAAGTGATCGAATCTCATCTCAGCAAAAGAGTGTTCGAAAATCATAGTAGGAGTTTAGTCTCATCTCAGCAAAAGAGTGTTCGAAAATCATAGTAGGAGTTTAGTGTTTATCACTTTGTTCATAATGATTGGGTTATCCCTAAGAATATTACATTTAACATTCTTTCGGGAACTTCCCGTTACACGAATTATCCACCCCCAACTTTCTTTGCAAAACTGGGTGTAACGAGGAGTATGTTATCCTCAGTCGCATGTTCGGGTTATCCTTAAGGATATTAGATTCTCCAGGAAATTCCCGTTACATAAATCATCCACCCCCAGCTTCCTTTGCAAAACTAGGTTTAACATTGTACTTAGTTGGATGACCGAGAAGCAGTTTATACTCATATACTCTTTGGAGTGTGAGAAGGAACAGTTTATACTCTTATACTTGTCGGAGTCTTCATTCGACTTAATTGAGCGATATAACGCCGTCTTCAACCAAGGTTTGAATGTTATTCTTGAGAGCGAAGCAATCCTTGGTGGGATGGAGGATCCTCCTGTGGTACGCACAGTATTTTGGATCCGCGATGTTATCAGCTTCCTCCTGATTTATGATAGGTGGCAGCTTGATCTTGTTGTTTTCAATGAGAGACTCGAAGATGGCTGGAACGTCTTCGTCCTTGAAGGAGTACTCTTTTTGGAGTCTCGGATCTAAAATCTTCTGCTGCCTTCGGGATTGCTGTTGTGATGTTTGATTAGTATCAACAGCAGCTGCAGGTGCCTTGCTCTTACCACGGGAGGCAAAGTTCGAGTTCGGAGGATTGGTCGTCGGTTGGCTCCTCTCGGCCTTCTTCCTTCGGAGGAAGCGTTCGGCTTGTTCACCGCGCACCTTCAAGTCTTTCCAAGTGTTAGACGGTGCGACTCCCATAACTTCTAATATCTCAATAGATAGGTTGTTATGACATATCTGGAGGATGAAGTCCTCTGTGATCGGATCTCGGCAATTCTTTGCTTTATTCCGGAAGCGCTTGACGAAGTCGTCGACTGTCTCGTCATCTTCTTGCTTCTCATCGAAAAGTATCCTGATGGATACCTCGTCATCATCGTCAAAGAAATTACCGAGGAATGAGCTCTCCATATCGTTCTAGTTGTTAATACTTCCGGGCTTGAGACGGCGGTACCAATCGAAGGCCGGCCCGCGAAGGCGGGCCCGCGAAGGGTGCCAACGAATGACCGAACCATCAAGGCTTCATTGCCGGAGATCATGCCCAAGTAGGACTTGAAGTAGATCAGATGTTGTGTGGACGAACCCTTCCCGTCAAACGGTGTGAAGTTGATCAGGTTGAACCTTGCCGGATAAGGGATTGAATCCCACTCTCTTGGATATGGACATGAAATGCCAGTCCTTTTCACCTCTCGAGCAGACATTAGAGCGTTGATTTTGCTCTCGAGATCTCTCATTTTCTCATCCTCGCTCGTATCGGGCCTAGGACGATCCTTAAGATGAATAACGGGGCCACTCCCGGTGTTGTCATCATTAGCAGGACCACCCCCAGCGTTTTGGTCAACGGGAGGGTTCTCATCGTCGAGACGTTCATCCACATCTGAATCGCTACCTGCTTGGCTAACATTGTTGCGACGACTGGATTCACCCAGCCGATTCGACAAGGCTCGGATCTGTTGGTCATGCTCTTCCCTCATCCGCAATATAGCCATTTCCATTTCGAATTTAAATGCTTGCTTCTGCTTGGCTAGAGCATCCTTAACCATTTTAGTTGCTTCCTCGGTGTTAATCATAAACACCTCGCGGGATTGCCCTGGGCTAGATACCGTATTGTCAGAAGCGACTGCAGAGTTAGCATCCGATGCTTCATCATCCGAGGATAACCCTCTTTGCATTCTTTGGTAGTCCCTATGTCTAGTGGTCCCTGATCTCAACCGGGTTAGACGATGCGATACAAGTGGGTCAGAGCTAGAAGGTTGAATCGATTTTTCCTTATTAACCATATTGATGGTAACCTCTGGGGGTTCGTCACCTTGAACGACCGATCGTTTCTTACGGAGGCGCTTTAGATTGGACTTAGCCTTTTCGTTGGAGATCCTCTCAAATACCGAGACCCTCTGCGGAGCGGTCTTGGGGCAGCTACACGCTGATAATACTGCCCTGATAAGTTCGGCGCACGGGCAGTGAGATTTTGTTTCTCGGGTATATCTCTTCCGAGACTTGTTCATACCCCCAGCCCGATAGTACAACTCATCGGTCAGATGACCGGAGCAACCTATCGTACGTTGACACAACTCCCCAAGTATAACGTTGTCATCGTCAGATGAATACGTTTTTTTTAGGGGATTTGCCGCTTTATTAGCGTTCTCAAGAGTCACGTGTTTAGAACTACGCTTTTGGGAGCGCAAGATCTCAACAGGATCCTGGTTTTGAATACACACCCCCAGACGGGTGGACACTGGAGTTTTCCCTTTATAAGAAGGCTTGTTATTGTTGAGAGGGCGTGTGCGACCCCCAGCTCGACGAGTTGCTCGGGGTTCAGTCACCGAACCCAAACGTTCTTTGCTCAGAACTTTGCCTCGATCCTCTTGCAAAGGACCCAGGCGATCGATTGTCTTCACCTTGAATCGGGACAAACCCACACTATCACAGTGCTCCGTCGGAGGTGCGAAACTCGAAGGGATCGACGAAATATGTGCATAACGTCTTCTGTCTTTACCCTGATGCGGGTCAGACTTGAGTGACCCGCGGGTCAGAGGGTCGGATTTGGGTGACCCGCAAAGTGGAGGGTCGGATCGGAGTGACCTGTAAATCGGCGGGTCGTATTGGAGTGACCTGCAAATTGGCGGGTCGGATTGGAGTGACCTGCAAATTGGCGGGTCAAGTGACCCGCGATTCTCGATCTTTTCGGCCGCCGTTTTGGATTTTGGCCTCCAAGTTTGATGCAGTCTTGGTCGTTTCTTAGCTATGTCCTTCTTCTGCATCTTTTGTGCTTTTTGCACAAGAATTCGCGTGCGCGCAAGCGGCTTTTTGCACAAGAATTCGCGTGCGCGCAAGCGCGCGACGCCTTTGGATTCGCTCCTCCAGAGTTGAAAGGATCCTTTTGATTTGGATCCATCCATTTGCTATTGGTTTGGAGGGGAGGACATTTGCTCGCTGTTGGGTCTTTTTTTTGATTTGGATCCATCCATTTGCTATTGGTTTGGAGGGGAGGACATTTGCTCGCTGTTGGGTCTTTTGATGCTCCTTGAATTTCAGATCCGCCTCATAGCGGATTCCGTCTATCGGCTCCAAAGCCTTAGCAAGATGACGCGCGAGGCGTTGACGTCGCCTTTGACGTGCCCTCTTCGATACGATCGGTGCACCTTCAGTACTCAACTCCTTGATTGGGGAGGAGTTCAGATCCGCAGATCCAACCTCGTTGGAAGCCGGAGGGGTGTTGCAAAGCGAGAGGGCAGCAGCAACGAGGGTCTTGATCTTACTGCGCTCGCGAGAGGCAGAGGATCTGGAGGAGGAGGACGACAGATATTCCTCGAACTTCAGTTGGTCGAACTCATATTCGACCACTTCTTCAACCGGGATGCAGATCCGAGGTTGCGACACGACAGCTCCGGCAACGAAGATGTTGGATCAGGTTGATGGAAAATTCGGCAGAGCTTCGCCTTCACCGAGGTAGTGTTTGATTTGAAGCGCTGAGATCGACAAAGCGAAATCAGGGTTCTTCTCGAGATTAAGACCAAGCCTAATCGCAAGGGACGAACGGACGAGGTTCAGATCCTTCGAATAGCTCCTTCTTTATGCCCAAGTTCGCCAGGATCTGATTTGCCTTCACTGAAATTCGTGCTCCTTGACTCCTCAATCCAGCAGCACCTCCACGTCTTGATAATAACTCCGCCCCTAAAAATGGAGGCCTTGGGTTCATATTTATAGGCCTCGGATGCGGTTATTTGGATGAGAACAAGTGATTTGGCTCCATCCTCAGTTAACAACTGATTAACAATGTTTAGAGATATGATTTAGGCAGTTAGGAACCCCTAGAACAGATAAATCCCAAGAAAATCGCTCAAATCCGTCGAAAAACGGGTTTTCGAGTCAAAACAGCGTGCGGATCGGATGGATCCGACCCGCCGCCGCGCGGGTTAGTTTGAGACATCTTCGGTATTTTGGTCATAACTCTTTCGTACGACCTCCGATTAGGCTGATTCAAGATGCGTTGGAAAGATGACGAAGAGATCTACAACTTTTATTTTTTGAGATTTTTCAGATTCAAATCGAAGTATAGCCAAAACTTCAATTCTTTGCGCGGTTACTGTAGCACCCAGCCCGCCATGGTTACTGTAGCACCCAGCCCGACCCGCGAACTGTAGCACCTAATCCGACCTGTAGTTACTGTAGCACCCTAGCCGACCCACGTTACTATAGCAACTCATCCAACCCATGGTTACTGTAGAACCCTAGTCCGACCCGCGTTACTGTAGAAGCTCATCCGACCCGGGGTTACTGTAGCACCCCAGTTCGGCCCGCGGTTACTGTAACAGCCTTAACTCACTCATCCGACCTCGGAATGAGGCGATTCAAGATGCGTTGGAAAGTCGACGAGGAGATCTACAGGATCCTATAATTGAACCATATGTGGAATAAATGAGACACGAGGGGTGCTCCGTCTTTTGTAAACGACGCGGGGCTCCCGATCAGCTCTCGTTTCCGTTATTCCGAAGTTCCGTTGCTTCGTATGACCCGTCGACTCACTTCATGTGTTTGTCGTTTTCAAACGAGCTCCTGTGACTCTAATATCGATGTTTATCATCTTCTCTCTATCTCGAGTCGTGTGCGGACACCCATATGCATTTTTAGAGGCCTACAATAAGCATCGGACCTTTTCTAGTAAAGACCGATTCAGCCTCTCTATCACCTAATTCTGCTGCAGTGTATGACTAACTGTGAAGTACCTCTCTATGTCCTCGTCTCGACATAGCTGCTGAAAAGGGTTTGAAGTGTACTCGCCGTCGTTGTTGGATCGTAACGTCTTGATTTTTCTCCCAGTCTGCAGTTCTAATCTCTTCTTTCACTTCACAAACAAATCTAGCACTTCATACTTATGCTTCATGGTGTACACCCAATAATATTTAGAATAGTCATTAATAAACGTGACGAACCAATATCGACCACCAAGTGATGTCGTCTTGGTGGGACCCCAAACATCTGTGTGTATGTAGTCCAGGATGCCCCTCGTCCTATAAATAGCAGTCTCGAACTTCACCTTCGTTTTCTTGCCAAGAACACGGTGTTCATAGAAATCCACTTTTCCACTCTTGGCTCCTTTTAATAGCCCCTACGTGCACAAAGCCTGCAGTGACTTCTCTCTTGTATGTCCCAACCTGTAGTGCCAAAGCCTGCTCATATCCGCCTCTGAAATAGCTGAAGCAACCTGGCCAACCTCGATGCTCCCCTTCAGATAATATAAGTTCCGACTACAGACTCCCTTCATCACCACTAAAGATTCCTTAGTAACCTTTGCTACAGCGTCCTCAAAGATCACCTTGAATCCCTTCACCTCCAAAGCTCTAACAGAAATAAGATTCTTCTTCAGCTGAGGAATGAATCTCACCTCCTTCAATTCGTGGACTACCCCATCATGCATCTGAATCCGCACGGTACTGTTTGTGGGAAAATTTGTAGTAAAAGAAATAAAAGAAAATTTTGATTTGTATTCCTTTGATCTCAATTACAATTGGATTTTCTGATTACAAAAGATAGGAGAATGATCTGAATTCTCCCCTTTGTTTAATTCTGGGTTCTTCACGGTGGTGATGGAATGCCTCCCTCGAATGCTCACGTCGAGTTTGCTCTCCGTTGACGATCCGAACGTCTTGATTCACTGGAACGTGGTATTCTCCTCACGATTTGATGTTGTGGAGAACTTGCAAAGCAAGTTTTAGAACTCTGGACGAGTTGATAACTCTGAACGAGTTTGAAACTCTATGAAAGAGTTGATTTAACCAAAATCCGGTTCTCAAGCCAAGGCCGAAGGCTTCAAGGAATGCTCCAAAGGATGAATGCCGATCTCTCAATCTATGATGCTCCAAGATCTCCCCCTTTGCTACCAAGAAGTTCCAACAGACCGAACCCTGAACTGAATTGATTTTTAGTTATTTATAGAGAATTAAGGGGGTATAACTGCCCCCTTAAATCACTCCTAAGTGGGGTGTAACCGCCCTCTAATCATGGGAAACAGTTTTGGAACTGTTCACGGATTTAAGGGGTGTAATTCCCCCTAAAATCTCTCCATAATGGGGTGTAACCGTCCCCATTAAGTGGAGCTACGGTTTTGAAACCATTCAGGTTCTATTTGAACCAGTCAAACACAAAAACACGGGTCTGACCCTAGCGTTTTGATGTTGCAACGCAGGTTCGACTAACCAGTCAAACACAAAAACACGGGTCTGACCCTAGCGTTTTGATGTTGCAACGCAGGTTCGACTCCGGCGTTTTAATGTTGCAACGTGGGTCCGACCCCAGTTTTTAATGTTGACACACGGGGAGGACCTCCGCGTTTTGGTGTTGATGCGTAGGATGATCTCTGCGTTTTGGTCTTAGAGCACGGTGATGAGTTCCGCGTCTTGCTTCGAAGAGATTATCAACAAGTAATCTCTTTTGCCATAGCGTTGCAAAGATCATTGTCTTGTAATCTTCATCTTGGCTCCTTGAGAATATGAGAGTCGTTAGATTGTAACTCTCGATGTTGATTGTGAAGGCTGTTGATTAGAGCTTTCATCAGTAGTTGTGAAGATCGTCAGATTGTAACCTTCATCAACCTACGTAAAAGTCTTCAAATTATAGTCTTCTGGAAGTCGTCAGATTGTAACTTCCATCATTGGTGTTTTGATAGGGATCAGCTATCTATTATGATTTTTAGACAACCTACAGGGTTCAGTTGGGTGGTTCCTAATTTCTATCAAATTTGTTCTTTCTCTATAATTTGGAGTTAGTTTGCAATGGGAGAAGAATGTGAAAGCAACAAGTCGATGGCGAGTACAATACAAGTTAGTTTTCAGAACACTAAGGTTAGTGTGGTGAAGTATGATGGTAAAATTAACTTTGGTTTATGGATGAACGACGTACATGATGCACTTAATGCTCAGAACTTGGAGGAGACCATCATGGTCCATGAGAAGCCACCTAAAAATGATAAGGCGATATGGGAGAAGATGAATAGGAATGCGTGTGGGGGTGATCAGGTCCTGTTTGGAACAGGAACTAAAATATGATGTGATTGGAGTGACGTCTGCAATAAAGATGTGGGAAATTCTCAACAACAAGTATCTCACGAAGAGTGTTAAGAACAGGTTGTACTTGCTACGAAAACTCTTCAGATTTTAGATGTCCAGAGGCACCTCACTAGCAACGCATGTGAACAACTATACTAAGTTTTTGTCGGACTTGGCAAATGTTGATGAGAAGATATCGGATGAGTACAAGGATTGTTGGGCTCCTTACCGGATGAGGAGTATGATACCTTCGTGCTCACTTTATTGAACGGGAGATCTTCTATCAGCTATAGTAAAGTAACTAACGCATTGACCAATTACAATTTGAGGAGGAAGGACAAGGAGACTTCCCGTGCTAGCACTTCAGGCGAGACCTTGTCGATGAGAGGTAGAAGCCCATATCCGAAAGGTGGTAATAGAGGGAGGTCAAAGTCAAGAAGTCGTCACCTATTAGCAAAGAACCAATGTGCATTCTGTAAGGAGCAGGAACATTGGAAGAGAGACTGCCCGAAGCTCAAGGAGAAAGAGAATGACAAGAAAAAGAGCCCAAAGGCCAATGAGGTGAATATTACGAAAGGTAATGATTCCGATGATTCGTGCTTTTCTCTACTGATTACTCCGGAGGTGAACTATGTGGATGCATCAGATTAGATGATTAATTCCGGTGCTACTTATCATATGACCCCTAGGCGAGACTGATTTGCATCTTTTGAGAAAGTCAATAGGGGTGTTGTTGTCATGAGAAATAATCAATCCTATGGCGTTTGTGGGATAGGTACCATGCGAATTAGGATGCATGATGGAGTAGTCCGTGAGTTGAAGGAGGTGAGATTTGTTCCTTAACTAAAGAAAAATCTTATCTCCGTTGGAGTTTTGGAGGCGAAGGGATTCAAGGTGACTTTCGAAAATGCTGTAGTGAAGGTTACTAAGGGATCATTAGTGGTGATGAAGGGAGTCTGTAATCAAAATTTGTATTATCTGAAGGGAAGCACCGATATTGGCTAGATTGCTTCAGCTATTTCAGAAGCGAACATGAGCAGACTTTGGTACTATAGGTTGGGGCACACAGGTAAAAAGTTACTGTAAACATTGTGCAAGCAAGGGCTATTGAAGGGAGCCAAGAGTGGGAAGATTGAGTTCTGTGAGCAATGTGTTCTTGGAAAGAAGACGAAGGTGAAGTTCGGGACTGCAATTCATCAGACGAGAGGCATCCTGGACTACGTGTACACAGACATTTGGGGTCCCACCAAGATTGCATCACTTGGTGGTCGACATTGGTTCGTCATGTTCGTTGATGACTATTCTAGGCGATGTTGGGTGTACACCATGACAAAGAAGAGTGAAGTCCTAGATGTATTCGTAGAGTGGAAGAAGAGATTGGAACTGCAGACTGAGAGAAAGATCAATACGTTACGATCCGACAACGGTGGTGAATATACTTCTGACCCCTTTCAGCAGCTATGACGAGACAAGGGCATAGAGAGGCACTTCACGATTAGTCATACATCGCAGCAAAATGGGGTGACAGAGAGGCTAAATCGGTCTTTGCTGGAGAAGGTCTGATGTTTATTATCGTAGAGTGGTTTGGAGAAGATCTTTTGGGCTGAGGCACTTACATATGCAAGCCACCTCATTAATAGGCTGTCTTCATCTGCGATTGAGGGGAAGACCCCTATGGAGATGTGGTCGGGAGAGCAAGCACGAGATTATGACCAGCTCAAGGTATTCGGGTGCCCTGTATTTTATCATGTGAGAATTGATAAGTTAGAACCTCGAGCTAGGAAGGCCATATTTGTAGGATTCAAGCGTGGTGTCAAGGGATACAAGCTTTGGGATCCAGTTGATAAGAAGATTGTGCTGAGTAGGGATGTCACGTTTGATGAGGTTTCTATCTTAAAGCTTCTCAGCTCTCATCAGGTAGAGAGTGACCCGACGGAGGAGATATCGCAGGTGGTGGAGATCAATGTAGCTCCACATTGTCCAGATGGTACAATATCCATTAGAGTGCCGACTGAGATGACGCTAGGCGAGCATGACGATGACACGGGGGATACGAGTACTGATGTGTAGGATCAGGGACCGACGGCTCAGGTTCAGGATTCGATTACGGCGGGGGATACGAGTACTGATGTGTAGGATCAGGGACCGACGGCTCAGGTTCAGGATTCGATTACGGTTCGGAGACTGAGGAGAAACATACAGATGCCAGCACGGTATGCCGACATAGTTACGTATACACTTTCGGTGGAGAGTATCGATGAGTTTGTGCCTACTACATTCAGAGAGGCCGAGCAGAGTTCGGAGGCTGATTCGTGGCAGGTGGCTATGCAGGAGGAGATGGAATCTCTTCATAAGAATGATACATGAGAGCTTGTTGAGCTTACAAAGGGGCGGAAGGCAATTGGTTGCAAGTGGGTATACACGAAGAAGGAGGGCATTGAGGACACTCCATTGATGTTCAAAGCTAGGTTAGTTACGAAGGGCTATGCACAAGAGGAAGGTATTGACTATAATGAGGTTTTCTCTCCGGTGGTGAAGCATTCTTCGATTCGGATTTTGCTAGCTTTGATGGTACAATATGGTTTGAAGTTAGATCAGTTGGATGTGAAGACGGTATTTCTTCATGGTGATCTTAATGAGGAAATATATATGACTCAGCCATTGGGATTTCGAGCTGCAAGGAAAGAAAAATTGGTTTGCAGATTGAAGAAATTGCTATACGGTTTGAAGCAGTCTCCTCGGTAGTGGTATAGGCGATTTGATGGTTTTATGATTGGTCATTCATACACTCGGAGCCAGTTTGATCCTTGCATATATTTTCGCAAGTTGAAAAGAGGTGCATACATTTATTTGTTGCTCTATGTCGATGACATGTTGGTTGCCTCTATTTTCAGATCGGCTATAGATGAGTTAAAAGTTCAAATTTTAAATAAGTTTGAGATGAAGGACTTGGGTGAGGAGAAGCGCATTCTAGGGATGGAGATGGACAGAGACAAGAAGAATGACAAAATTTGTTTGACACATGTGGCTTATTTGAAGAAGATTCTACATCGATTCCACGTTAGCATGGATACGAAGCCAGTTAGTGTACCATTGGGAGCCCATTTGAAGCTTTCAGCTGGTCTTACACCGAAGTCAGTTAAAGATCATGAGTTAATGTCGAAGACTCCATATGCGAGTGTAGTTGTGAGCTTGATGTATGCGATGGTATGTACGAGGCCAGATTTGTCACAGGCGGTGAGCATGGTTTCGAGATACATGCACGATCAAGGAGTGGGTCATTGGGACGCCGTGAGATAGATTTTGAGGTACATTCAAGGTACGCTTAATGTTGGTTTAGTTTATGAGCGGGACACTACAGGTGGGTAGCTATGCATTGGTTATGTTGATTCGAATTATGCCGGGGATTTGGATAAGTGTCGGTCTACGACGGGGTATATGTTCACTTTGACCGGTGCGTCGATGTGTTGGAGATGTACCTTACAGTCGATGGTGGTTTTGTCTACGATGGAAGCAGAGTATATGACAGTTACGGAGGCTGTGAAGGAGGATATTTGGCTTCGAGGACTTTTGAAGGAACTTGGTATATCGCAGAGGTTCGTCACTATTCATTGTGATAGTATGAGTGCTATCTATTTGGCAAAGAATCAAGTTTTTCATGCACGGACGAAGCACATTGATGTTCGCTATCATTTCGTTCGAGATGTTCTTGAAAATGGTGATGTGGAGATTGTTAAAGTCCATACGAAGAATAATCCGGTGGATATGCTCACTAAGGTGGTTCCGAGCAACAAGTTTGATCATTGTCGAAACTTGTTGCACATTCATGATTGTTGAGGCCGTTGGCGGCCATTTGGGTGAACTACGTGAAGGCTTGATTCCTTGGGTAAGAGGATACGTAGGTAGTCATTTTTGATACAGCCGATTTGGTGAGTTGATACCGATATTTGGAGAGTGATTACATTCTCATTTGGGTTCTCGACTTGTTGTGGATTGAGTCTCTTGTCGTGAATTATTTCACGGCGTACTGGACACAACAAGTGGGACATTTGGTTGCTTTGGTGTCGGCTCAGTTTTGGAAAAACTTTACCGAGGTGGAGAATTATGATTGTGGGGGCCACACCCACGTGAAAGCAGTGAAGAGAACGTGAAAGCGGCATACAAAAAAAGGCCCACCCGACTTCAGCTTTATATAAATATCAATGTGATTTCTCCTTAGGTTTTCCGTGCAAGGAGATTTGGTTGCGGAACAGAGTCGGCAGCGCGCAAGCAGAGAAGCATGGAGGTTTGTTGTTTGTGCGGCTGCAGAGAAAAAGGAGTTTTGTTTTGCTGTGTTGAGAAAGATATTTGTGTGAGAGGTTTAAGAGTTTATGTGAGGGTTTAGATTGAATGATTGTAAACCCTAGTTATATTCTCTTCCTCTAATAGTAGATCTCCCCCCTCCTTGCCCCGTGGACGTAGGTAATTTGCCGAACCACGTAAAATTGGTTGTATCGTTATTTGTGTGATTTGTAATAGCTTTTAGGTTCTCTCGACGGGTCAGTCCTAGAACTGATGAGAGGAAGATATGATATCTCACTTGGTTGAGATATTTTGCTTAAGGTTCCTGTTTCCTTTGTGAAACAGGATTTCTTATTGCGACTTGACTTTCTTGTTGTGCCGAGGTGCTGCCGAAGTGCTGCCGAAATTTCCGCTGCGCGCAATAATTATTTCCGTACTAATATTCGCTACGACCCTGCTCTATTAGGTCCCGATTTTTCCTAACTGCATTTGATCAATAGGAGGAGGGAAATAGAGAAGGAGAGCAAGTGAGCCTTAGAGATTGTCATACTTGCTTGTGAGTGATGAAGGGATTTGGTGGGGTGGGGGGGGCGGCGGCGGGGCGGAGGA
>NC_033800.1:71019693-71045145 GCF_001876935.1 Asparagus officinalis | reverse complement strand
GGAGGAGTTTGTTGAGGAAGATGCCAGCTTGCATGGAGTTGAGGGCTTGAGAAGCGTCCTCGTGTTGCTGCATTTTGAGTTTCAGTGGACTCGTGGCAGAGGAATTTGAGAATGGCTACATTAATGTACTGTGAGCTACTCTTTTCCTCAGAGCGGTCTCTTTTGTTTTAATTTTCCTTTTCCATTTCTTTTGAGGCTAATCTTCCCTTGGTACCCGAAGTCTACCATTTTTCACTTTTGATAACAAAAAAATATTTTTTTAAATAATTTGATACGCCAAACTTTGCATAAAAGTTCACTTTGATACTCTAAAAGTATTTCCTTAACATTTTGATACCCTAGAGTTTTTACTACTTTCAATTTGATATTTCCATCCAGATTCTATTAGATTTTTTATTAGATTAATTGTATCATGACCTTAGCATGCAATATATTTAGCTCTAATTTACCTAGTTGCTAAGCACCAATACAAACACAATAGAAAAGCTGAAGAAACCTAGATAGGAGTGTCAAAGTGAAATTGGATACAAAGTTCGGGGTATCAAAATGTTAAAAAATAAAAATTCAAAAGAGATAAACTTAATTTGGTGTAGTAGAGTGAAAATAAGCCTCCTTTTGATCGTAAGCTTCTCGATTGTTGAATAGTATGGATTGATGAATAGTGTTGTGCGCAGCGGAACAAACGCAAATACCTGTTGTGCGTAGCGGAAATTTCGGCAGCACTTCCGGTGCGCAAGGTGCACAACAAGAGATTAGATCGTAAGAATTCCTGTCTCACCAAATAAACAAGAATCTAAAGCGGATATCTCAACAAAGTGAGATATCGGCTCTTCCTCTCATCAGTTCTAGGATTGACCTGTCGAGGGATCCTACAAGCTATTACAAATCACGGCAAGAACACAAATTTTTACGTGGTTCGGCAAATAGCCTACGTCCACGGGGCAAGGAGGGGGGGGAGGGGAGATCTACTAATAGAGAGAGATACAATTGGGGTTTACAATAAAACCCTCTCATAAACTCTCAGATCCCTCACACAAATATTCTCTCAAAGGATATACAAAAAAAACTAAAAATAGCGGCTTCGTTTTTTTTTTCTTCCGCGGTTCCGTCCGCTGCTAAGAGAAAAAAGAGCCGACTTTTCTTCTGTAATTTCCTCCTTCGCACCTGACCTCCTGAACACGCAGCCGCAAAAAAGCAATCACCTTGCACGTTTACACAGCCGCCACTTGCACACGCCTTCACCCAACCCTAAATAAAAAACAAGTTGATATATATAGTTGCACAGAGAAAGTCGGGTGGGCCTGGATTTTCACCTCTTCACGCGAGAATAAAACTCTGCTCATTCACGTGGTGGTCCCCCCCCACGTGATCCACAATTCTCCACCTCGGTGAAGTTTTCCCAAAACTGAGCCGACTCCAACCAAACCAAATGTCTCACTTGCTGCTTATCAATCCTCAATAAGTCGAGACCCAAACGGGAGTGCGAACACTCACCCAAACGTCGGTATCTACTCACCAAATCGATCTCACCCCATCAAAAAATCAACAAATCCAAAACCGGCTGCATCGTAAAGACTGCCTACGTATCCTCTTGCCCAAGGAATCAAGCCTTACGTAGTTCGTCCAAATAACCTCCAAAGGCCTCAACACCGAAGAATGTTCAAAAGCTCCAAACAATGACCAAACTTCACTCCTGAAACAACTTTGGTCAACATATCCGCAGGGCTGTCCTTCGTGTAGATCTTCTCCAATATGACGTCTCCTTCATCCAAAACGTCACGAACAAAATGGAATCTGACATCGATGTGTTTCGTACGCGTATGATAAACCTGGTTCTTCGCCAAATAGATAGCTGACATGCTATCATAATATACCCGAAGGGTCTCCTGTGCAATCCCCAAGTTCTCCAATAATCCATGTAACCACAAAGCCTCCTTCACAGCTTCAGTCAATGCCATATACTCTGCCTCCGTAGTGGAGAGAGCCACTGTAGACTGAAGTGTGCATCTCCAACACACCGGTGCTCCTGCTAGTGTAAACACATATCCGCTAGTAGACCGGCGCTTGTCCAGATCCCCCGCATAATCAGAATCCACGTAACCAATACAATCCTGCCCTGTCTTCTCATTCTTCTGAAATACCAAACCAACATCCACGGTACCTTTGATATACTGTAGAATCCACTTCACGGCCTCCCAATGACCCTTCCCGGGGTCGTGCATGTATCTCGATACCATGCTCACGGCCTGTGACAAATCTGACCTTGTACACACCATCGCATACATCAAGCTACCCACAATATTGGCATATGGAACTTTAGACATGTATTTCCGATCCTCAACTGAAACAGGTGACATTTTAGCTGATAGCTTAAAGTGGGGAGCTAATGGAGTACTCACCGCCTTGGCATTACCATCATAACTGAATATCTTCAGCATCTTCTGCAAGTAACTCCTCTGTGTCAACTTCAACCTCCCCTTCACCCTGTCTCTCTCAATCTCCATACCCAATATCTTCTTTGCTTCTCCAAGATCCTTCATCTCAAATTCGGATGACAGTTCCTTTTTCAACTTTCTAATAGCTGAAGTATTCCTGGAAGCTATGAGCATATCGTCAACATATAATAGCAAATAGATATACTCACCATTCTGTAGCTTGTGCATGTAAACACACGGGTCATATGGGCTCCTCGTGTACCCTCGGCCAATCATAAAGCCGTCGAATCTCTTGTACCATTGTCGCGGCGATTGCTTCAATCCGTAAAGAGACTTCTTCAGCTTGCATACCAATTCTTCCTTTCCTGCAGCTTTGAACCCCATAGGTTGTGTCATGTAGATCTCCTCTTCTAAATCTCCATGTAGAAAGGCTGTTTTCACATCCATCTGGACCAAATCCAAATCCAGCTGTGCCACCAATGCCAATAAAATACGAATCGACGAATGCTTCACAACAGGTGAAAATACCTCATTGTAATCAACGCCCTCTAGCTGTGCATATCCCTTGGCAACCAATCTGGCTTTGAATCTAATTTCCCCAATAGAAGATCCCTCTTTCTTTGCATACACCCACTTGCATCCAATAGCCTTCTTACCTTTCGGTAGCTTTGCAAGTTCCCAAGTGTCGTTCTTATGAAGAGACTGCATCTCTTCCTCCATGGCTTCCCTCCACCTATTCGAATCAGAGCTTGACTCTGCTTCCTTGAATGTAAAAGGAACCAAATCATCAACGACTTCTGCTGATAAAGCATATGCAACCATGACATCGTTATATCTAGCTGGCCGACGAATGTTTCTTCTTGGTCTATTAGCTGCAATGGACTCCTAAACATGACCATGTTCCTGAGTCCCAACATCCACTGTATCCTCTAAATGCCCGGTTGTCATCCCATCTCCTTCCAGTGCCACCTCTGTAGGAGCCTCAATGGATACAATGTTATCTGGAGTGGGTGGAGTCACATCATCCTCCACCTGCTGCGATATCCCAGCTATCTGGTCTTCCTCCACCTGCTGGGAAACTTAAGGCTTCATCATGTACGCCTCGTCAAATGTGACATCCCTGCTAATAACTATCTTCTTGTCCTGTGGATCCCATAACTTGAAGCCTTTAACTCCATCTCTAAATCCCACAAAGACTGCTTTCCTCGCCCTCGGATTCAATTTACCATCACTGACATCGTAATAAGCTGGACACCCAAATATCCGAAGCGACTCATAGTCACTAGCTACCGAACCAGACCAACGCTCCAACGGAGTCTTTCCCTGTATCGCAGTGCACGGCAACCTATTCACGAGGTGGCTTGCATAAACTAACGCTTCAGCCCAAAATGATCTTGACAATCCACTCTGTGTCATCATACATCGCACCTTCTCCAGCAAGGTACAGTTCAACCTTTCAGCCACCCCGTTCTGTTGCGGTGTCTCACGTACTGTGAAGTGTCGCCTAATGCAGTGATCCCGGCAAAACTGCAGAAACGGATCACTCTTATACTCTCCACCGTTATCAGAACGTAGAGTCTTCTCCACCGTTATCAGAACGTAGAGTCTTTACCTTTCTACCTGTCTGCAGCTCCACTTTCTTCTTCCACTCTACAAAAATATCCAGGACCTGATGTTTACCACTTTCTTCTTCCACTCTACAAAAATATCCAGGACCTGATGTTTATGCTTCATCGGGTATACCCAATTTCTCCTAGAATAGTCATCAATGAAAGTGACAAAATTGTTGGCCCCACCAAGTGATGTGTGCTTGGAAGGGCCCCAAACATCTGTGTGAATATAGTCTAATATACCTTGGGTATTGTGAATAGCGGTGCCAAATTTCACTCTTGTCTTCTTCCCAAGTATGCAATGTTCACACAACTCCATCTTGCAGGTCTTCGCACCCTTCAATAGCCCCTGCTTCGCCAATACCTGCAGGGACTTATCACCAGTGTGTCCCAATCCCATGTGCCATAAACTGGTAGTATCTTCCTCTGTGGTAATCGAAGCTGCCAGACCCCATGTTACTGTCTTGCCCTTCAAGTAGTAAAGGTTATTTTCCCTGACACCTCGCATCACCACCATGGACCCCTTTGTGACCTTCAGAGTCGCATTCTCTAAGATCACCTTATAACCAGCTGCCTCCAAAGTTCCAAGCGAAATGATATTCTTCGTCAATTGAGGAACGAATCTCACTTCCTTCAGCTCCCGAGTCACCCCGTCACACATCCGGATCCATACTGTACCAATACCACCAATAGGGCATACGTGATCATTACCCATGAGCACGACATCCCCTCTTTCTAACTCTTCAAAGCTAGAGAACCAATCCCTCCTAGGGCAAATATGGTATGTAGCACCAGAATCCATCATCCACTCCGTAGAGTCAGCATAACAAACTGACGGTAGTGCAGAACAGGAATAGCTTGAAGAATCTGTATCCGAATTGTCGTCACTAGCCTTGACAACATTCACTTCCGAAGCTTGTACAACTTTCCCTTTATTCTTCCCGGCTTTATCTTTCGACTTTGGGCAGTCGTTCTTCCAATGTCCTTCTTCTTTGCAAAAGTGACATTGATTCCTACCAATATTTCTATGGCCACCTCTTGACTTCGATCTTGAGCGATCACCTGGACGACGGTTTGGACCACGGCCTCGAACTGCTAATGCATCTCCCGATGCCTTCTCGGAGGGTTCGCCATCACTCTTCCTCAACTCATAATTCACCCAAGCTGAGGTCACCTCCTTGTAGCTAAGAACACAATAGTAACATCGCCTTGTCTTCATCCTCAACCATGATATCTACATTGGCCATATCCGAAATTAGCTTCGTGAAGTTGTTAACATGCTCCCGAATGGAAACTCCCCTCTTCATCTTGAATTGGTAAAACCTCTTCTTCAAGTGAAGCTGATTCTCAATGCTCTTCATCAGATACTTCTCATTGAGTGTTTCCCATATTCTCTTCGCCGACGTCTCGTTCATTACGTCATAAATAAGATCCGACGTTAAGTATGACCGAATAACTCCACAAGCCCTACTATTCATTTTCTTCCAAACCTTGTCCTCCATATCAGCGGGTTTACTATTCATTTTCTTCCAAACCTTGTCCTCCATATCAGCGGGTTTCTCTTGTAACTCAAGAGTCTCCTCCAAATTTTGTGCATCCAAGGCGTCCATCACCTGACACCTCCACAAACCGAAATTGATCTTGCCTTCAAACTTTGGAACATCAATTTTTGTATTATTGATGCTCAGACTCTGTATCGCCTTCGAAAGAGACTATCCCGATGTGCTTGTTTCTCCCATGTTATCGATCTAATTCTTCAAATAGGAATCCTTCAGCGAATCCTTCGAACAAGCTCCCAAATCCAACCTGGAGATCTGATACCACTTGTTGTGCGCATCGGAAATTTCGGCAGCACCTCCGGTGCGCAAGGTGCACAACAAGAGATTAGATCGTAAGAATTTCTGTCTCACCAAGGAAACAAGAATCTGAAGCGGATATCTCAACAAAGTGAGATATCGGCTCTTCCTCTCATCAGTTCTAGGACTGACCTATCGAGGGATCCTACAAGCTATTACAAATCACGGCAAGAACACAAATTTTTACGTGGTTCGGCAAATAGCCTACGTCCACGGGGCAAGGAGGGGGGAGATCTACTAATAGAGGGAGAGATATAATTAGGGTTTACAATAAAACCCTCTCACAAACTCTCAGATCCCTCACACAAATATTCTCTCAAAGGATATACAAAAAAAACTAAAAATAGCGGCTTCGTTTTTTTTTTGTATATCCTTTGAGAGAATAAAAAAACAAGTTGATATATATAGTTGCGCAGAGAAAGTCGGGTGGGCCTAGATTTTTCACCTCTTCACGCAAGAATAAAACTCTGCTCATTCATGTGGTGGTCCCCCCCCCACGTGATCCACAATACCAAGAGAGAAGGCAACTCAAATCAAACAATAATGACACCAACTCAAACATAAAAGTTTAACATGGTTCGGCAATTTGCCTACGTCCATGGGGCAAGAAGGGATGAGTTTTCACTATAGAGAAAGAGAGTACAAAGTAGAGATTACAATATCACTCAACTAACCTCTCAAACATATCTCTCAAATCTCTCAAACTAAACCCTCAAAAAAATTGCTCAGAAATATCTCTCTTTTCTGTGCTCAAAATCACATTCAAGCAACCCAATCAATCGATAGAAAACCCTAAAAAATGTGGTTACTATTTATATAAACAGCAAATCCAATCAGTGCAAGAAACTAAGCCCAAGCCCAAAACCGCAATGCGGTCGACCGTCGCGCCAGTCGCGGTCGACCGTGGCAAACGACAGAGAACAAAAACCCACTACAGGGTCTCGCGGTCAACCATCGCACCACTCGCAGTCGATCGCAAAAAGTCCAGAAACTTTCCTGTATTGGTGCACGTCCGTGGTCGACCCTAGCTCCACTCGCGGTCGACCGTGCAGCATCCAAAATGTTTTCTGCTTTAATTTTCCTAAGCTTCGTCACATTCTTCTCCAATTCTATAATTCTCCACCTCGGTGAAGTTTTCCCAAAACTGAGCCGACACCAATCAAACCAAATATCCCACTTGTTGCGTCCAGTATGAAGTGAAACAATTCACGACAATGGACTCAATCAACAACTAGTCAGAACCCAAATGAGAATTACGAACAAACTCCAAAACGTCAGTATCAACCCATCAAATCGGCTGCATCATAAATGACTGCCTACGTATCCTCTTGTCAAAGGAATCAATCCTTCACGCAGTTCCCCAAAAGACCTCCAAAGGCCCTTAATCAAATAGAAAAGTTCTCAACTCTTTACCAACAAATATACGGCTGATAGCTCTCCAAATGGTCCTAAAGTGAAACAAATCAAACACCTCCACCTGAGATGAACCAATGGTCGTATCCAAATCATATCCACCAGCTGCATTCGAATCAACCAACTCATCATCTACACCCAAATTCAAATGATCCCCTAACTATGTTACTTCAGCTAGAATCCCAAACGATGCAGTATAATCTGGAGTATGTGAAGTAATCTCTACCCAATGTGGAGTAGCATCACTCTCCACCCGCTATGATATATCTAAGGTCTGTCCAAAATTCTCCACCTGTTGAGAGTCAATTAGCTCCCTCATTAAAGCCTTAACCGAAGTGACACTACCAGACCAAACATCCAATAGAGTTTTACCTCCAATCACAGCAGTCGACAACCTATGACCAAGATGACCCAAATATGTCGAAGCCTCAACACCGGAATCAATGCTCGACATCAAACGTCGGTCCTCCTCCAGCAAGGAACAACTCACCAAATCTGCCATCTCATCTCGTTGTCTCAAGATTTTCTTTCCATCAAAGTGTCTCAAAATACCATGAGCTCGGCTCAAATGCAGAAACATGACCCTCTTATACTTCCCACCAAAATCAGAATGAAGTACCTTCATCTTTCTGTCAATCTTATACTTCTTCAATCTGTTGGAGACTACTAGGACTTTATCCAATCGGGATTTGGTTACAACCCAAGCATGCCTAGAATAGCCACCAACAAAGGAAACTAAATATTTATTACCTCCCAATGATGCCTCCTTGGAAGGCCCCCAAATGCCCATGTGAACTTCATCGAAAAGACCCTTCGTGCGGTGAATAGAGTGTCAAACTTCACCTCAGTCTTCTTACTCACATCCAAATGTTCGCTGGACTTTAAATTACAGGTCTGTGCACCCATCTCCAAATCAATACTAGAATGATAAAGCTCCAAATATCGCAGTCTAGTCAAATCAACAGACATCGTCAGCTCTCCACCTGTCACCGAACTTCCAATCAAATAGTACAGGTTATTCCTCCTGACGTCCTTCATCACAATCAAAGAGTCTTTCACGATCTCAAGAATCATGTCCTCAAGATGAACCTTAAGACCCTCTTCAACCAAAGCTCCAATTAAGATCAAGTTCTTTCTCAATAAAGGAACATATCTCATACTATATAACTCCCTAATTGTCCTGTCAAACATTTTGATACGAATTTTGCCTATCCTAAGGATCTGGAATGCACGGTTATCCCCCATATACACTACACCACTATCCAACTTCTCAAAACTAGAGAATCATTCCCTTCTAGGGTACACATGATAGGTCGCACCACTATCCAATATCCACTCGGATTCCTCCGAATAGCTACCTGTTGGACTGATAGAAAGCGAATAAATAGAAGTATTAGAAATATTATCATCTGATATAACGATATTTGCTTCTGATGATGGTTGCTTTCTTTTTTCCTTCTGCTTATTCTTTATCTATTCGTCGAGCTTTGGACAATCTTTCTTCCAATGACCAGTCTCCTTAAACCAAGCACACTGATATTTTCCAACTGGAGGATACCCTACTCTAGACTGTGACTTCCAATTCTTTCGATTTGAATTCTTTCATCTTGCGACCAACACCTCCGCTACTATCTCAATTGAAGTTTCATTATCCTTCTTTTGAAGCTGATAATTCACAAGTACAGCGGTGACCTCACTATACAAAAGAGATGCCTTCCCATTAATAAGAGTAAGAACTAAAGTCTTATATTCCTCGTCAGGCAAGGAACTCAACAACAACAATGCCTTGTCCTCATCTTCAATCATAACATCTACATTCGCCAAATCCACAAGAAGCTTCGTATAGTAGTTCATGTGATCACCAATGGAGGTTTCTTTCTTCAATTAGAAGCGATAAATCCTCCTCTTCAAATGCAAGCGATTCTCCACACTCTTGGTCAAATACTTACTCTCAAGGATCTCCCAAATCTTCTTAGTTGAAGTATCATTGATCACATCATACTTCAAATCTTGAGTTAAACAAGACCTAATCACACCACACGCCGTTCGATTCATCTTCTTCCAAACCTTCTCATCAATATCATCTGGCTTGCCATCCAATTCCAAAGTATCTTCCAAATTTTGTGTGTTCAGCGCATCCAAAACCGCACATCTCCATAATCCAAAATTGTTCGTGCCATTAAACTTCTCCACATCTATCTTCGTAAAGTGGATATTCAAATTTTGAATGGTCTTCACACCAGAAGCACCACCCTCAACACCCGAAATACCTTCTTTCTCAGTCATCTTCCTCAACACACCAACAACCAATGCGAAATAAACTAAAGAATAGATCCAAAATTGAGAAAAGATATATATTTAACCAAAAAAGATCCCACATTTAACTCCAAACGAATCCCTAGCCGAACTTCCAAAGTGATCTACTCCTCCAAATAACCCAAGCGTAGCCCGTGCTCTAATACCACTTGTTATGCGCAGCGGAACAAACGCAAATGCCGAGAGAGAAGGTAACTCAAATCAAACAATAATGGAACCAACTCAAACACAAAAGTTTAACGTGGTTCGGCAGATTGCCTACGTCCACGGGGCAAGAAGGAATGTGTTTTCACTATAGAGAAAAAGAGTACAAAGTAGAGATTACAAGATCACTCAACTAACCTCTCTCTCAAATCTCTCAAATCTCTCAAACTAAACCCTCAAAAAAATTGTTCAGAAAGATCTCTATTTTCCGTGCCCAAAATCACCTTCAGGCTATCCAATCAATCGATAGAAAACCCTAAAAAACGTGGTTGCTATTTATATCAAACAGCAAACACAATCAGTGCAGGAAACCAAGCCCAGGCCTAAAACCACATCGCGGTCGACCATCGCGCCAATCGCGGTCGACCGTGGCAAACGACAGAGAACAAAAAACCACTACAGGATCTCGTGGTCGACCGCTGCACCACTCGCAGTCGACCGCAAAAGTCCAGAAACTTTCATGTGTTCGTGCATGTCCGCGGTCGATCGCAGCTCCACTCGCGATCGACTGTCCGCGGTCGATCGCAGCTCCACTCGCGATCGACCGTGCAGCATCCAAAACGTTTTCTGCTTAAATTTTTCTGAGCTTCGTTGCCTTCACATCCAATTCTACAAATAGCATGGATATCGGAATGATAAAACTTCATTCATATGTGAGCTCCTCGAGTGGTGAATACTATGGATATCATAATGATAAGACTTTTTCTTTAACTTTTTTTTTGCTTCACCAGTAAGAATATTGCAGCACAAACTAATAGTCTGATTAATTTTGTACTCAGTATGGAACTCCAGTCGGAACAAAATGAGATATGCTGATAAAATATTACAGTATATGTTGTTACCCTTCTCTAGAAACCCATGTATTTGCTACGATATGATTCTTCAGCCCAAGTTCAGCCTAACCCAACCCAAGGCCCATCATGTGACGTTGACTTCCCGTCTTTTTCGCGCTCCGAAAAAGAGTTGCGGCCAGCAAACATGCTAATGGCCCATCTTGGTAAGCTTCACATTATCCACAGTAACAAGAAATAGACTGTCTTGACTCTTTAACAAGCCTACTTCATCCTCACATCTAGAAGAATGAGAACTCAACTTACTTATTAGATACAAAATATTTATCTATAAATATGTAGATCGTGTTGAAAAGTCTGATGTATTTGATCATGGGTGTAAGCCTTTCTTTTTTTTGCTGGCAAGAGAAACCTGGTCACCCCAGCTCAATTTTACTCCCTTTGGGAGTCCCGCCAGCGGCCCTTGATCGATTCCCCGTGGTCCCCAATTTCCTGCAAGGAGCTACCCTTGCTATCAGGGTGCAAGTCTTTTGATCAGCAAAACTATAAAGGCCCTCGAAGGAGTCAAGCCAACTCCTCCCTTAGAAACATCAATATATTTAGGTTTCGTTGTTTGGATCATGTCATAATAGGCTTCATAGATACGTGACTGTCTACATATTCTATGTATCAACACCAATAATTGTAACTTTTACTCAACCCTATCACCTACCAGCAAAAAAATTATCTTTTGAAATTTTATTCACTTTGAATTCCCAAATGAGAAAATAACTTCCTGCTTCCTCCCAATCTCACTTTTGCATTCCCCAATTTAAAATTTTAAAGAAGATATCTTTTATGAACTAATTAGCAAAATCGATATTTTTTTGCGATGTCACTACGGCTAGCCAAAAAAAGATTAGTTTTGCAAAATATAATCTTTAAAATATACGGGAGTAGTCTTGTGTATTTAACGGTTACTAATTATAGGTTAATAGTCATGTGTATATTAAAAGAATAAGATTAATTCTTAATTAACTATCTCTAATATATAGGACCAGTAGTTCCATGTACTTTAAAAATTATATTTTGTAAAATCAACCTTTTCTTTTTTATCAGGCGTGATGATGTGGTGGGGAAAAATATATTTTGCTAGTTAATTCATAAAAGTAGCGTCAATTTTGCTTGCTTCTTCGTCGTCTTTTTCTTTAACGGTCTTTTTTTAAAATTCTTACTTCCCAATTTCCCTGCAATTTCCAAATCCCCAACGTTTTTACCCCAGACCAGCCCAACCCAAAGAAAAAAGAACAAAGAGAAAAAGGAAAACAAAAAAAAAAAAAATTCAACGCGTTCTTTTGGACTGCCCTTTCGCTCACCGGCCACCGTCGCTCTCCCTATATTTAATGCCCCAGTTAGCCACCGGCCGGTGACCACACCTCCCCAAAATCCATCTCATTTTCCTCGTGCAATAAACGCTGACTCTTTATTCCGTTTTCTCAGTTTCCTCCAATCCCAAGAAACGAAGCTCTCAAAAAAACCCTACCTTTCCTCGATTGCGGAGCTCCGAGATCCAGAAACCCTAGGCGCCGAGCATGACGAGCTCCGCCGCCGTCAGCGCCTCTCGCCGCGGCGTTGAGCGCGAGGTTCGCTGGTGGCGGAATCGGAGCGCGTTCCGGAGCACGAGGAGATGCGGCGGCGAGAGGAGGAGGGGGATCCTGTACTGCGCCGCCGAGAAGTTGGGGGGATCAGCAGTCGAGAATGGATGAGAACAGTGTAAGATTTGATGAGTATTGTGGAATTTGATTGAATTAGTTTTGAAACTTATGAATAGCGTAAGTAATTAGATGATGCATTGCCTCAATGACAGTAATGTAAGATTTGATTAGCTCTAGTGGATTCAGTTGAGTTAATTTCGAATAGTTGTTTCGGTCTTTTTGAGCTGTTCTTTGTTCCAATTAGTAATTGGTTAGTATTCATTTTGTTGTTGAAATTTGGTGTGCAACAATAAAAATTGCATTTTATGTACTACATTATGGGGAGAAAAAAAGGAAGCAATTAGGGGATGCGTATCTTAATCAATGATGAGGCTATTAACTGAGCTTGTATGCTATCACATTATGAAACAAGGAAACAATTAGTTGATGCATATCTTAATAAGATCTGGATAGTTCTTCTACTAGTTGAGGATGATGATGGATAGCTTCTAGATGAGTTTGATGATAGAGGAAGTTATGTAAGTATTGCCCTTAACATTGATTACCGTGCAAGCAGAAATTTTCAAGGGTTGTGTAGAACCAATTAAGGATGGGATCAAATGTTTCTGCTTAATCGTTGTGCATTTGGAGAATCTCAAGGGTTGCTTATTATCCATGGGCTATCTCTCCTCCTCTCCTAATCAAAACCCTATTGCGAGCCCTTTTCGGACCAAGGCCTGTTTCGTTCTTAATTTGGCAGAACAACCAGTGATTGCTTGACCCTATCTAAGTACTTTTTGGCATGGGTGTCGCTAACATTGCCTTCGAATATGAATAGCATTTGGGCTGCGTGTCAGGTGTAGCTAGATTCAAGACCCACATAGAATTGAGTTTTGATCTAACATACTCTTGGTCAAAGTGAGTCTTAAGCTCAACCTTGTCCATCATTCAATGCTCAGATTATTGATCATGAAAGTCATATATACTGTTGTGTTGTGCAACCATCAAAAACACCCTAAAACTGTAAGCTATTATGCTATTTAAGCATAGCACTTAATAGGACATTTGAAGGGGGAAAACGATTTTCTTAGCATCTTAGATCCCACCATTTGTATTGTCAGCCAATATGTCTTATTATCCCTCTTCATGTGTATTAAATGTATACTTGACTGTCGTTAGATGCCTGGTAAGGTTTGCACATTCAGCTGACATTTACACACATTGCCCTCTACTGAACACACTCAAAACAATCTGAAGTATGAAGCAATCATCATCTGTTTTGTCCTCAAGCAAAGCTAGCTCCAATTTTGTGTTAGTACTTATTTATCATCCCATAATATGGTGTGTTTACATCTCTCTTTTATGGTTAATAATTTGTTTTACACAAATTTACATGCCGAAGTTTTACTAGGAAGAACATACATACCAAGGGAGCTCATAGTTTTACTACTGTAGAGTTCACATGTACTGTGGAAAGTTTTAAATGTAGAAGCCAAGCAGCATTGAAAGTTGGTTCTAACTACTTACTTCTATCAATGGTTCAAATGCTTGGAAGATTAAGACTTGGTTATTGCCAATGTTATGGAAAACACTAGGCGGCCTAGGCATCAGACTGGGTGCTTAGAGCCTAGGTGGGGCCTAGACGTTTTTTAATTACAATCAATGTTATCGAAAGTGCTAGGTACCGTTACGTGCCAAACTGGCATTATCGAAAGCACTAGGTGTTGGGTTTTATACATATAATTCAAAATTAATCATGCAGTGGAAATAAAATAAAACCCAAGCAGGATCCATGCGATCCAATTGATTCAAAATGAATTTTAGATTACGAACCTGTTTGTGTGCAGATTACCGAATTAACACCTTAATTCGATCGGACTCTAAGTGCTGCTCAAGGAACGAACGCCCTCTATCAGTATCCATACACGAACGATCACGAACGGATGCAGGGGTGCTAGCTCCTTTCTGCGTCGACTAGGGTTTTTTTTTAATGAGAGATGATCAAATCAGGACATCACAAAAGTCTATATATAGTCATGTTAACCATAACGTGTAGAGAAATATTTTGGGGATATCTTGTTCAAAATAACAGAAATTTATTTTTCATTCAGATAATAAGAAATAATATTTTATCTCTAAAATATCTCGAAAATAATAGATTTTTATTTCGAATTTTACATTTAAAATTCGAAATTGCCCAAAGAAATCCTAGCATGTTCATCACGTTCTTTGTGTGCGACCCAATAGGTTCATATTATGTTGGCAGTAGGCTCAATCCCATTATAAACCCACAAGTCATAAGTGGCCTCTAGCAAGACATTATGACTACCCAAATAATATAAATATCGATAGTCTGATTTTAACCTAACCAATAGTACATGTTATAATTCTTTTGTCACACGATATCTTATTTGAACATAAGTCATGAGACATGTTAAACTTATATTGTTCAAACATATAATTTCTCGATCACTAAGTAGACTGATAAATTCAAATGACATTGATTACACTATCAATTCATTTGAGCATGACCATGTATTTCTCATTCCTACTTATCGAGGGGCCCAATAGATATCTCTCTCATAAGAGGGACAAATTACATCTTCATTATTGACTATCCTTTGCATAATTCTCATCATGTCCAATCATAACCTTTATGATTATCCGATTAAAGATAACGTTTGATTATGTTAAAACACGATGTTCCTCATGTAGGAATCTGTGATAATCTCAGATCTAATGATTCGATAACATAACTATTATGAGATCACTTATGACACTAACCCATGTAGTAATCTCATAGTGGCTCTATCTAATGCCTTGTTCTCTAACAAGTACCTACATGTTTGATTTATATCACCATATATAATCATCTCATGTTTATCAATCAAAACCCATACTAGTCTTAATTTATCTTTATGCCTTTTAGTGATAAATAACTAGGGATAACATGAATAACATAGTTATTATTCATAAACATTACAATAATGTAACATGCCAATAATACTAATGTGAAGAAAACTTTTCTTTAAATGAAAATATAACCATTACATCAAGGTCCAAATATTTGGCCTAGGGCATAACCACTAACACTAGGCACCGCTAGGAGGCTTTTTTTCTATTTAAGTGATGGCAGAGGAGGTTTTGCTAAAGATCGGAGGAGTTAGAGGAGGTGTTCATAGTTGGTGGAGGCAGGAGGAGTTCGGAGGTGGTTAGAGGACGTGAAGATAGCAACAAAGGGAATCATGATTCACGACCAAGACTTAGAAGTACAGTCCACATAAGCAGTCTCCGCTCCCCTAGTCGCTTTCAAGACCTAGGTGGGTGGAGCCTTAGTGGCCTAGATACCGCTTAGGCCTAAGCGGGAGCCTAGGTGGGCTAGACGAGAGCTTTTTAAAACATTGGTTATTATTGATGCACATGAAATGTTGGTTAGGTTTTTTCTTATCTTGATTATCATTTTCTACTGTTATTTTACCAGAATTCACATATGCCTAAGAATTTGGGAGCGGCACGGGAGGCCAAGGATGAATCTGATGTTCTTATTGAGTGCCGAAATGTACGCAAATCTTTTGGAGAGAAGCAAATTCTGAAAGGTGTGAGCTTTAAGGTGATTTTCATGTCCTTTCATAGTTAGTAAATTCTTGATTACTAATGCAGTAAAAATAAGTGTTATAAGCACCTTATTTCATATAGTTTTTAGCAAGCTGGGCAGAGTATGCGACCCTTTTGTTCTCTCTGAATCTGTGGGCTAGATGGTATTAGTCAAGGAAAAGCATTTCTTGCATTGCGTCTTTTTGTCATATATTTATGGACCGGATGCTTGCAGTTGAACCCTATAGATAGATCTCATTTACTATCTAAAGATTCTAAACACTTTATTGTGACTATTACCATTTGAAAGAGGAAGAATTAGATGAGAATTTGCTTGATTTATTTCATCTTTTAGATTAGACATGGGGAAGCTGTTGGAATAATTGGACCATCAGGAACGGGCAAATCGACAATTTTGAAGATTATGGCAGGGCTTTTAGCTCCTGATGAGGTATTGGTGGATCCTGCTGTTAACAGAGCTTTTATTGTAGGCTGATAATTAGCTTTCTCATATAGGCTAATTTTCTACATTATAAAATGACATTTTTGGGTTATTTCCTTTACTTTAAGCAGGGTGAAGTTCTTATTTGTGGAAGAGAGAGGCATGGTTTGGTTGATGATGAAGAGATATCAGGTCTCCGTATTGGCTTGGTATGTTTATCCTCAACTCATGAACTTAGAGATGAAAAAACTATTTATACTGAATTATAGTTAATATGTAGTTATGATACATATTTTCTCTCTGAGCTCGGTGTGAGGCACCCTTACATTTTTAAGTTTTAGCTTAACATTTCAAGTTCTGACGGGTCTCTTAAACGTCAATAACTAATAATATCACATATATTTGACTCATGGAATTCTGTGTATTCAAAACAACAATATTGAAGTTGAAACTTGTTTGACAGAATCCTCTGTTTGAAAAATGTGCTGGTATTTTTTTATTATACTGAATTCAGTTAAAGGCACTTCATTCTGAAACTATACCTTAACTGTAATTTCATTATAGTATTTTAATTAATTTTTGTCAATTTTTTCATACTCAAAGAGAAACATGCTAATTTTTGTCATAAGAAAGAATTAGAAAGGTTTGGAGCACTTTGTGCCACTTTCGTTTCTTGTATATTGAAGCGGAAAGTGAACTGCACTTCTCTGTCCTTTGCTAAGCTTGGATTTGATGGGAAATGGTATTTAGAACCAATGGTTGACTTTGAGTTAGGTCTCACAAATAAATGTACATTTATTGTCAAAATCCAATAGGGTTAAAGGTGATGGTTGCTTTTTGTGTTCATGAAGATTGAAGAGTATATTCTGATCCTCATAGTTAACTACCCACATTTATGTGGTGTATATTTTGGTCCATGGAAGACATTGTGGCCATTAATTTGGCAGTAGATTTAGCATAGGAAAGTCTTTTTTCTGACTAATCATTGAGCACATCTTACTGGGTCTGACCAAGCTGATACTTAAATTTTGCTGGTGCAGGTATTTCAAAGTGCAGCACTTTTTGATTCCCTTACTGTTCGTGAAAATGTTGGTTTTCTATTGTAAGTGCAATCACAAAAGTTTTTCAGAAAATCAAATACTTGGTTTACTTTCCAAAATGGCTAATCGTGTTATATTCGTTCCTTCTCCTCGTTTCTGCCTGAAGATATGAAAACTCCAAGATGGCAAAGGATCAAATAGCCAAACTCGTCACAGAAACTCTGGCAGCTGTAGGGTTGAAGGTACATTTAGTACTATAGGTTGATTTATTTCTACTTTGTTTCAACAAATTGTTTGTTTTGGATTGAAAAGTGGGAAAACATTATCATGCATGTGCAATTATTGGGATGGAAACAATCGCCTCTAGTTTGCGCTGGGAACCACCTCAAACTATCCTAACCACCATGATTTGCTATAACCTTTTTCTACTAAGCCCTTGGTAGCTAATATCTAATTGGAGCGACTAATCTGTACAAATGTAAGTTTCTAACACATCTTTAGAAAAAATTGCAGATTTCCATAAATACAATTTTGTGATGTTTTAAATTCTACTGTGATTAAATGTTCGACTTTCATGCAAACTGCTTAAGCAGCTTGCTTTGTTTCATTTATGCAAGATTCTTTCAGTTTCAGTTAAGACACCAGACAATGGCATCTATATTGTTAATGTGATTTTGTGTAACTTCTGTTCATGCTAACTTAGAGAATTACCTCCTAGAACTACAGTCGAACATAATTTACTTTATTCAAAGAATCATAGCTCAATTTTCTCTTTTCAGTTTTCTAGATAATCGCCATATTGTTCCCATAAATACGCTTCAATATCTTGTCTCTGTGACGTCACTATATTGTAAACATGTCAAAATGTCTTTGGCTATTCATAGCTGCTGCATCTTTATTTGAGAACAAGGCAGCTCTAGTCCAAACATTTCCTGTGGACTCTTTTATTTTCTTTCTTCTCTTCTCTTTTTCAACAAAGAAACTTTTCTAAGATTAGAAGCAGTACTAAAAGTTCCAGATGATTTTGCTAAACCTAAAATGTCTTGTGCAAGAGTGAATATCTGCCTTGCACCGATTCCACTAAGTTTGATATGGTTGCTGGAAGCTTGTCTTATCAATTCCTCCAATCTTTGAATTCTAATTTTACCCTCGTGGTTAGACAATATTTATGCTTTGCCACTACTTCTTTCAACAATAAATGTTTATCATCTATAAATAATTTCTTTCTGAAGGAAATCCCTCTCATAATGATTTACCAGTTTCTTGTAGTATAGTACAAATGGCCTAATCATCTCACCATCATTCAAATCTTAATTTGTCTAGGTAATGACTAATGAGTTCACCTGCATCCTGTCATTAGATGCATGTTCTCCACCTTATGTTTCACTCTGCTTCTATATGTGGATTTTACGAACCAATGTAAATTCCTCCAAGTTATTATCCAGTTCAATCACAAATTATTTTTTTCTTATAGGATGTTGAAGATCGTTTGCCTTCGGAATTGTCTGGTGGCATGAAAAAACGTGTAGCGTTAGCTCGATCTATTATCTTTGATAACACAAAGGAGGCAATTGAACCAGAGGTATGTCCGTGAGTAGCTTTGAATTGTGCACTTAATTTCAAACTAGCAGACTGAATTGGACAATAGTGGTGGCATATCACCGCGTATTGCAGTGGATTTATATTTATCAATTCAGACGTAGCTTCCTAGAAAATGCATTACATGACAGTGTTGCTATCAATTTATGGCATCATCTTAAAGATATTATAGACTTCTGTTGGCTTAAAGTTAACAGCATTTTTTTTTCCTCTTACAAAAGTTCATCAGATTCCCACTCAAAACACTATTTCGTTGGGAAGAATTACTTTATGTGAAACAACTGGATTCCCGTTTTGGATTATTAGGCACCAATCATTTAATTAGTTCAGGCTGGAAATAAGATCCACGAAAAACAAAAGCATGATCCTATCTTTCAGTCTTTATTCCTCTAATAGTAAGTGTTTGACTGATAAGCAAAAGGTCAAAAAATCTATAGAAAGCAATTTCATATCTTTCTTTATTCCTCTAATAGTAAGTGATTGACTGATAAGCAAGTTCAAAGAATCTATAGAAAACTCGGAATCAGGATAGTCTGAAGAAAATTGGCAACAGTTTTTAGCTGTTCAGAATCTTCAGATTTTATAATTAACAAATATTGCCAATAAGGAAGAGAGATAACTGAAATCCTATATCTTTAATGTTACAGTTTCAATATCCTTTTTTTATTTACAGGTCCTTTTGTATGACGAACCTACTGCAGGACTTGATCCCATTGCATCCACTGTTGTCGAAGATCTCATCCGCTCTGTGTATATAAAAGGAGACGATTCCCCAGGAAACATCACATCATATGTGGTGGTCACTCATCAACATAGCACCATTAGAAGAGCTGTGGACAGGTATTCTATTCTCCAAACTTCTTGAAAGGTTTCTTTTTTTTACAGATAACTGATTGTTCCGAAAATGAAAAGGTATAAGTTAAATAAGTTTTAAAAAGTTGCAGATAAATTGAAGAAAAGAAAAGGGTAGAAGCATATAATTTTGATTCACAAACTGCAGATAAACTGATGGCTCTAGGAATCAAAACCCTCTCTCTCTCTCTCTCTCTCTCTCTCTCTCTCTCTCTCTCAGAAAGGAAAACAAGGAACAGGAGTTTCTTTGCTGTTCTTTTCTCCCCCTCCCCCATCACCGAATCATCTCCAGTAGTTGATAGCTTAAATGGAAATATTGAGCTGGATGAATGTAATATGCTTAAAGATAGAATGAGAAATGAAGGGTTGATTGGATCATTGGTCGCCGTATTTATCTCATAATTGGATGTTCGTACCTATGTTTTAATTGCCTAGATGGTTGGTCATGTAATTAAATAACAACGGATTGTTAATCATTTCTAATGTTTTTTGCCAATTAACATTAGGGATTCTCGTTGATGTGATGTAAAAGAGTCTTGTTCATTTGACCCAACGGATTTATTCCTATGTGTTATCTTGAGCACTTGTGGAAATGAAATTTGGGATATATTGGTCAACTTGTATTGGGTAATTATATAGCATTTGACCAAAATTTTTTCTTGAGAATAGTAACTCATGATATATTGAGTAAACTATATTGTTTTAAAATAAATTAAAATATAAACCTTAAATTTTCGGAAAGTGCTAGAAGTGACCAAAATTCCAATTAGTATTTAATTACCTGACCAATCATCCAAGCAATTAAAAAAATGGGTAAGAACATCCATTTATGAGATAAATACAGTGAGCAGCGATCCAGTTAACCAAGAAATATGTATATGCATAAGAAATAAGAAGAAGCATCTGAGGACAAAATGCAAGAAGCCCAGTTAAGATGATTGGACTTCGTTCAAAGACAAGGGATTACTGTGCCAATTAGTAGGGGCTTCGGCATACTCATTGATGCGGTAAGTGGAATACGAATAGACCTTAAAAATGTGAGTTGAGGGCCTTAAAGCAGTGGCAGATGTTAACAAAACATAGGATGAATGGAGAAAAATCATTCAGGTACCAATGGTTTTGTATAAAGGTGGCATTGTATATGTTGCTTTTGGAAATTTATATAGACTGAGATCAGAATTCCTAACTGTTAGCCTCTTAATAATATTTTCCAGGTTGTTGTTCCTACACGAGGGAAAGATTGTTTGGGAAGGAATGACCCATGAATTTGCAACTTCGACAAATCCAATAGTTAGACAGGTAATAATTTCAGTATGTTATTCAGCAGCATTCAGCCTCTACTAGAAAATTTAAACCCTGGAATCCAATTTTCTGCTTCATTTTGCAGTTTGCATCAGGTAGCTTGGATGGGCCAATCAGATACTGAAAGTATAGTGGCAATGTCTTGCATTCTGCCAAGTTTTTGTATGAAAGGCCCGATATTATGAAATCAATTCTTAGCTAAGGAGGTAAAATTATAATTTGGATTATTTCCCCCCTTGTTAGCTCGAAGTGTGAATTCAAGTAGTGAACAAATTGAAGGAAATAACATTGATTTCTCAAAAAGAGAGGTTGAAGTTAAGCCCTATTGTTTTTGTTCGTCTGATTATTTACTTGCATTATTCCCTATATTGTATAACTAGGTTGAAGTGTTCTCTGAGGCTCAACTAAGTCTCTGCCTATACATTTTCTTGTACGCAAAGGTTTAATATTAATAGAAGTAACCATCACAAAAGCCGTCTTGTAATTACAGTAAACCTATGTTAATAACTTCATTTTGTGATTTATTTTACCTTCTCGAGATGGTATTATTTTGCTCTGAGCTTGCTACTGGATTCTATCCTTGTTTATGGACTGTAATATACCACATTAATATTGCTAATAATACCATTTCTCGTGCTATTGATTGGTTTTCTGAAACTGATACTTGCATTTCCTCAGCTACTCCTGTTGTTGTAAGTGGTTAATGCTATGGCAACAAAGAAGGGTTAAAATGGTGGATACTTTTATTTTCAATCTCTTTGACAGTTTTTCCTGTCATTAATTTTTCTCGAGAAATGCTTCAGTTATCAAACTCGGTTACTATACCATCACTCTTGTGTACCTTGATCTGAAATCTCAAGGGATAAGTGTCATTAGAACTTCTGCTTGTTGTTAGAGCCCAGTTATTTGATTCGGATTCAGGATCCGAGTTACATTAGCAGGCTCCATTGCTATCCTTAGTGAACATCACTTGAAGCCCAGAACAATAACAACACCAGCATTCTGACGCGCATAATCAAATTCCTTAGAAAAAACACACGAAACACAGAGGGGTAAAAAAAAAGTCTTAACCAAATGAGGGAAATGAAGCCACCCCCATCTGAGCTCCTACTATCTACATTTCAAATAGGAAAACTAACCAAATCCTCCCTCTCCCCATCTTGGGCACATCTAAAAGCCAATTAAAACCCTTATTTTCCTTCACAAATTCTAACAATAATACTTGGTTGAAGGAAACTCAAGCATTGCTGGGATTGCTCCTGAAAGATCCCAGAGCCTTGACAGCACCAGCTCTCAGCACGATCTGATGGTATCCAGCTGCAATTGCTGCTCCAATGAAGGGCCCAACCCAAAATATCCACTGCAGGACAGAAATATAGACAAACAAACAAACAAACAAAAACTTTATATATGTACTTATCCACTAACATTAGAAATTTTGGTGTAAATTTTGCAAGATTTCACCCCTATCTAACCTTTATATTATCCTGGAGTAAATGTAAAAAAAAAAAGTAAAAATGGTAGTCCAGACTTTTTACGAGAGGTTTAGTAAAAATTTTGAAACTGCAGGGGTTTTTTTTCTGCAAATTAAAAAAAAAAAAAGAATATTTCATTCAATTGCATGGCATTTATTATTCTTAAGCTCGGTGCTGCATGAGACATCTGTGGAGGGGCATCATGTGATCTGTCAAGAGATGTTTGTGAGGCATGGGCCCCATCTTCACATGCGATGTTGCTACGTGAAAGCATGCTTGCTACAGGAAGGGGTAGGAAAAGGTTGAAATGCATCATTTCTTTTAAATTAATGATAGGGGACCCAACCGCACCATCTTTCTTGCTATAATGTACGGGTCTACTTGAGATTTTAAAATTAAAATTTCAAGTGGACACGTACACTGTAACAAGAAAGATGGTGTGGTTGAGAGTGTGTGCCTCTGGTGCCTCTCTTTTTGTATTTTGTGGCTACTCTTTTTGGTAATATAATCATATATATGACCCTTTTAAGACACTAACTAGGCTAGTAAAATTTGATAATTTTGATGGAAAATAATGGCGGTAAAATAACGAAATATCGAGATTAATATGGATAAAAAAAAATTGAAAGTACGTACCTGATCATCCCAAGCTTTGTCAGTGTTGTAGATAACTGCAGCTCCAAAACTCCTAGCAGGGTTGATGCCAGTCCCGGTGATTGGGATGGTGGCCAAGTGTACCATGAACACTGCAAACCCTATTGGAAGAGGGGCCAACACCTGCAAGGAACAGAAAATCGATAAAAAAAAATTCACACCAAAGTAAAAAGTAAAATAAAAAGAAAAAAGAAATTTATGGTGAATTTTCCATAAATCAATGCGACCTACTGGCCTTGCTTTCAACTCGTCTCATTCGCTAGGGTCTCTGTAGTACGTGAAGCTATAAAACTGAGGAGTTTAGGTTGTCAAGTAAATGGGCCCGATATATATAATGACTTATGGTAACGTTTGAGACAAAAAAAGTTACTGTAGTACATAGTAAAACAACCGGTTTTCGATCGAAGGGCTAGGGTTAGCTTAGCCCTTTTTAATTAAATTAAATGGAAGTGATTCTTAATCTTAATTAGGATAATGAATTGTACATGATTAACTATGCATTGAGCGTAGATGCCCTTGCTTGAAGCCGAAGTAGGGGAAAGTTGTTGGGGTATGACGACGAGTTGGGCTAGTTTTGTCTTTTGCTACTATCTTTTCAGAACAAGACAAATTACGATAGCTCGAGCGTGTTCGTGTTTTGTTGTAGCCGTCCAAAACAAAAAACAAACGGTATAGAAGTATCAAACCACGTGATCAGGATCTGTTTGTTTGTTTGTTTTTTCTTTTTAATTAACGGAAATATGTTATGAATTTGTTTTCAAATTATTTTTGTAATATGTGGAACTATTATGTGTCGCTTAATAACATGACTCATCCCATATTTTGTTTGTTTGACATTACTTCGATTGCAATACTCATCCCACGTTTTGTGTCATACACACATCGCATGGAGTATTAGTTGTCAAAAAGAGAAAGATGTGGGCTTCTTACAGAAGAGGGGTAAAACTTAGTGGCTTAGTCGTTAAAAAAACAATGAAAGTAAGAAAGTAAGAAAGAAAGAAAGAAAACCGAGGGACTTTTAAAAGAGAGGGGTGAAACTTAAGGGCTTCTTTGTTGAAAATAGAAAGTTAAGAGCGTAAAAGATGGCTAAAACTTACGGGCTTTCTAGATTATGTTCTTTGCTGAAGAGTGTTTGGAATTACAAAAAGATTTTTGGTTGTAAATGCTAACGCATACACATTTACCTAACCTTGTTATAGATACATAACATTATAGAAATTTAGTAATTATTGAAAAGAAGACATCCTAGCAAATATTTTGTAACTTTTCTTTGGATGCCCCGGCCTACCCTTGAAGCTATAATATGTGTGACTGATAATAAATGCTTTAAAACACAAGTAACCACTTAATTATTGCACAAAAACAAGCTCGGTATTTTACGTTCTTAGCATGAAGTACACAGAACAAATTAGCAAATCAAATCATATGATTTCTCGTAATCTAGCCCAAGGTTTACTATTGGGGGTGTTTGGTTGCACACTTTTATAGAAAAGTTTTCTCAAAATATCTAACAATGACAATTCTGTAATTAAAAACTTTATGTAGATTTCTGTAAATTGTGTTTGGTTCAAAAAATTTACAGAAATAGTTTCTGTAAAGTACAAAAAAGTACCAAAACTTACAGAAATCAATTTCCTCTCAAAATTGGTGGGAATTATCCAGAAATCTGACACCACATTAACATTTTTCTATAAAGTTGCCACTTTTCTATAAATTTAGGGGGTGCTTTGTTCAATTTCTACAAATTATAAAAAATCTTGCTATTTTCTATAAAGTTATGAGCCATTTTCTTGTTTTGAACCAAACAAGCAAAGTAAAAAAAAACAAAAAAAATTGGTACTTTTCGACTTAATTCTCAAAACTTTTCCTATAATTTTTTAAGAAATACAAGGAAATCATATTTTAGGTGAAAAATATTTTCTATAATTTATAGAAATTGAACCAAACACCCTTTAATTCAGATCTAAACAATTTAAGTTTACTATTTTGACGTGTAATATATAATAGTAGTTGAGGGATGATGAGTGCTACTGAATTCAGTAATTAAAACAAATACAATTTACTAGAACGGCGTATTTTACCGGAACATGAGAGTCGCGGGCCTTTCGCTTAGGATCAGTGGCGGAGAACACGGTGTAGACAAGGACGAAGGTTCCGATGATCTCGGCGGCGAGGCCGGTGCCCTTGGAGTAGCCG
>NC_033800.1:71003226-71019676 GCF_001876935.1 Asparagus officinalis | reverse complement strand
CCGAACAAAGTAGGCCTTTTGGAAAGCCTTGACGAGCCCAACACCGCAGACTGCGCCCAGGCACTGCGCTACCATGTACGCGAGTGCGCGGATTAAGGACACTTTACGGGCCAAGAAGAGTCCGAATGTCACCGCTGGGTTAATGTGTCCTCCTGTTTACATGGGTTGGAAATGTGCAGCGGCGCAGGTTAGCAAATTATTGAGAGAAATTAGAAGAGAGATATATATAGGGGGAAATATATATATATTTTCGTCCAGACTATACATGAAGATGGTGTTGTGTAATTTTTCAATTGTAACTGCAGCTGTAATTTGCTGGTTAAGACAATTATATTTAACTGTGACTGAATTATTATAATTAAAATTGCAGCTGTTAATACTTTTTTTTTAAATTAATAGACAATTTCATTTAGCAAAAAGGTCGTGCATACTTGTGCTGAAGCAACAACTACAAATTCAACTGTTTTCTTTAAAAAAAAATTGAAAACACAATAATAAGAATATATATAAATCTTATCAGAACATCACCTCACCGGTGAGCTAGTTAATTTGGAACTGTTTATCTGCAGAATATATATCCTGATTAAAATCTGCTCTATTTCAACAAAAAAAAAACAAAAAAAAAGGCTCCGCGCGCGCCGTGAACTCACCAGAGATACCGGCGGTGCAGTAAACAAGAATGAAGATCATCCCACCAAAAGCCCAAGCAATCCCAAGAATCCCGACACCGCTACACGCGGCATCAGAGCTCAAACCCGGGTCGGACTGGTGTTTGTACCCAATAACAGTGGCGACCGTTATGTAGAGGAACAACAAGGTGGCGACGAACTCTGCGATCACCGCGCGGTAGAACGACCACTTGGTCAGTTCCACGGCGTCGAACAGTGGGGCCGGAGGCGGGTCGGTGTAGTCCTTGGCGGTGAAGTCACCGGATTTGGTCATGGTGGAGGTTGGGTCGAGGAAATTGAGAGAGAGAGAGAGAGAGAGAGAGAGAGTTGAGAGAGAGGAGGAGGTTTGAGAGTGAGGATGAGGTGAGATAAGGTGGGTATTTATGGGGTTAGAGAGCGAGAAAGAGAGAGAGAGGAGAGAGACGGGTGTTCTTCGCAAACTATAGTAACTTGCAACAAATTAAATATAACAATTTAAAGCAATATGTAGTAATTTATAGAAATATATAGCAAACTAAAGCAAATTGTAGCAATTTAAACCAAATAATAGTAACTTACATTACATTATAGCAGCAATCTAAAATTAAGTAAAAGTTGGTATCAAGCTGTTTTCTCCAAAATGGACTAGATCCTAATTCAACTCACAAATTGTACTGAATCCATTGATTCAGAATCACAGGATTGGTTGATGTCACAGCCAACATATGAATCCATTTTTTCCTACCTATGTAATTTGGAATTCTATTTTTTTTAGTGTTATCTATAATGACTGATGAATCAAGAAAATGACTGATGAATCAAGAACTTTTCATTAGAACTAAACTAATTCTGTCAATTGATTTTTTTTCTTACCGTTGTATCCGAAAAAATTGAAACTTAGGTAAGTGTTTTATCAACATCTACATTCTAGCACTAGAAAGAATTCTAAGAATTTTCTCTTTTCTTTCATTTGGTTTATCACAAACATGATCGAGTGTACGGGTAGAAATAAAGATATTTCTTTGAATTCTTAATTCAAAAAAGAATTGGGGGTGGATCATTTCCATTCAGAGTATGCTTATACTCATATTCATATTGACGTTACTTACTTAGGGAAATTTTGTGTTCCATATCCGTGAAATGAGAATTATTACATGGTGTATTCTGAAATTGAAATAGAAAAAAAGACCTTTTTTCTATTCCATGCCCCAAGGAATGCCTAATTAAGAAAATAAAAGATGTATTCCATATTTATATGCAGACTAAAGATTACGTAGTTTTTGGTATTAATTGCATTTGAACCCTCCCCCCCCCAAAAAAAAAAAAATCTATTGAATTTATTATTCAGTGGATATAATAATAATATTATCTTAATTGGAATGTAATTTTACTATCTTACTATAGTATTTATATCTGGCCCTGCGCAAATATGATCCAGACGCATATATGATATATCATATATGTCATATATGTGTGGACATATTCGTAGGTATCAGGAACGAATAAAATGTGGATATGGTTGAATGGTAAAATTTCTCCTTGCCAAGGAGAAGATGCAGGTTCGATTCCCGCTATCCGCCCATGATGAAGTAATGTACTATGATAAAAGATAAAAAATTCGGTATAGTATATATGGTATATTTGATTATGATACTATAGTAGTTCCATATTTTTTTGTAATGATTCAAGATTCTAAACAGAGATATTATCTCTAATAGAATAGATAGATATAGAAAAAAGGATCTTACTTCACTTCTTTGATTTTGTAAGATAAGGTTAAGGTTCATTCCCTCGGCCTGGTTAAGTACTAGATCTTACTTCACTTCTTTGATTTTGTAAGATAAGGTTAAGGTTCATTCCCTCGGCCTGGTTAAGTACTGGCCGGGCCATTACTTGTTTTGTTCTGATGAATCATTTCATAGATCAAACAACCGGGCCATTACTTGTTTTGTTCTGATGAATCATTTCATAGATCAAACAATTTATAATTATTTTTGATTTTATATCAAATCAAAAATAATTCAATTGTTATTGAAACAACAACAAAGAAATACCCATCCCTATTCCTATGATAGAAGTGTCGTTTCTTATTATTAATACTATAGAAATATAGAATATGCATATTTTCAATTCTTATTAATTAAGTTTTTTTTCGTTTTATTTCCTTGATTACTTAACTGGAAAAGAACACATACGTATATTAATATTAAATTATATCAAAAATGAAATATTTCCTTGATTACTTAACTGGAAAAGAACACATACGTATATTAATATTAAATTATATCAAAAATGAAAAATTATATCAAAAATGAAACACACATATGTTAAACATATATAACATAACTCATTTACTTGTTCAAGGGATCGTAATATGAAAAAACCGAAAGACCCCTTAACTATTTAAGTTATTAATTGAACCAATCACACTTTTACCACTAAACTATACCCGCTACATATCTCTATTATTATATATGAATGGATCTTTTGTCGAAAAAAGAATGAGATAAATTTAAGATAGCATCTTTCATTTTCAACTTCCCTTCCAACTGCCCGATCCAAAACTTGCTTCGGATATGAAACTTTGAGTATTCAGAGATGCCCTTGTTATTCCTAATAAAATTGCCCGATAACAGATCGCTTCGTCTAAAGCACGCCCCGCTCGTTCCGCTCGCAACAATCCAATTATTCTCCAGCCATACAAAAAAACCATTTAGACATTTCATCTTCATAAAAATACCCTTTTCTAGAATATATAAATATATATATATATATAATTATATATATATTATATAATATATATAATATCATTATATATATATATATATATATATATATATATATATAATATATTATATACTATATATATATATTAATATATATATATATATTACTATTATATATTATTGCCTATCTTCTAAAAAGGGTATTTTAGAAATTTTATTTTTTTGTTAATATTGTATACTAAAATGGTGAAATACATACACGGGGTTTGAAATAATTCATTGGGTGATTTTGGTAGAGGGTGGGTTTAGACATAAATTAGGATAAAACATTGAATTCATACAAAAAAAAACTTTTTAAAAAATATTTAATTACATGAAATACTAAAAAACTTTTATGTATATGTGCTTTTTTAAAATATTTTTCCAAGTACAATTGCTTGGTTTTTTTAATAACCCAGTCCAGAATTGAACACAGGATCGTAAAAGCCATATTGGAAAATCCTAATCGCCAAAGTCACATGCGGTGGGTAGATGCTTGATCATACATTTGAAAAAAAAATCATGTACAAACTAATAACTCCATTAATAGTCATATATGATGCTTTTTTGTAAACTTTAAATTAGATGAGATGAGAAGACCTCTTGAAAAATAGAGTAATATCCATGAAATGAAGCCTTTTATAATTTATATTTTATTCCATTTCATTTTAATTGGATGAGGTGTATTTAGAAGTTTTAATTTGCTGCCCCAAACCGGCCAATTACAGGCATTCGAGGTTGTATGAGTTAAACCCATACATTATCAATATATAATTCTGTATGTGGTTGTTCATACATAGGCATTCGAGGTTGTATGAGTTAAACTCATACTTGATGTTACGCGTCGTGCGGAAGCGTGCTCGACAACCAAATGAGTCCACGAGCGATGAAATAAGAGAACTAAACCAAATACGAGTGCAATTCACCAAAATACGACACAAATCAAACCAAACACAGAGATTTATGTGGTTCGGCAATTGTCTATATCCACGAGAAGAGGATGGGAATATTTCACTATATGGAGGAGAAATACAACAAGTTACAACTCATAAAATTACTCAAATATAACCCTATCTATAGCTCTCAACTCCCTCACAATATCCCCCTCACAAAGTGCTCAAAAGACTACAAATTCTATCCTTAAGAAATCCTAAAAAAACGTGTTTCTATTTATAACAAAACATAATCTCAAACATGATGGGAATCTAAAAAAGAGTCTGCCACACCCGGATGTGGTACACACCACACCCCTGAAATAAGGTAGATTCTGCCACACCTGGGTGTGGCAGACATAACATCCTTGATAACAGGGACAGATTCTGCTACACCTGGGTGTGGTAGACACCACACCCCTGCCGAATCTTCATGTTTGCCAGCACTTTGAACAATTTGACGCCGTTTTCTACAATTCTTCACCTCAGCGAAGTTTTTCCAAAATTGAGTCAACACTAAACATGAGCACCACTACGTCGTCTCACCAAATCTGGCTGCACCAATGTGGTTGTCTACGTACCCCTCTCCCAAGGGATCAAACCACCCGTAGTTTATCCAAATGGCCACGAACGGCCTCAACAGTCATGAATTTGTAACAAGTTTCTACAATGATCGAACTTATTACTCGAAACCACCTTTGTGAGCATATCCGTTGGATTATCTTTTGTGTGGACCTTCACGAGCTCCACATCCTCGTCTTCAAGAACATCTTGAATGAAGTGATAGCGAACGTCGATATGCTTCGTCCTCACATGAAAGACCTGATTCTTCGCTAAATAAATAGCACTCATGCTATCACAATAAATGATGATGGATCGCTACGAAATACCAAGATCCTCCAAAAGTCCTTGAAGCCAAATCGCCTCCTTAACAGCCTCCGTAATCGTCATATATTCTACCTCTGTCGTCGACAAAGCTACCATAGACTATAAAGTTCATCTCTAACACACCGACGCACAAGTCAAAGTGAACACATACCCCATTGTCAATTGATGTTTATCCAAATCTCCAGCGTAGTCCGAATCTATGTATATAATACATAGCTGCCCACCGCTAGTGTCCCGCTCAAAAATCAAACCAACATTGAGAGTACCTTTAATGTACCTTAAAATCCATCTCACGGTATCCCAATGACCCGGACCTGGGTTATGCATGTATCTCGAAATCATGCTCACTACTTGCGATAAGTTTGGCCTCGTACAAACCATGACGTACATCAAACTTCCAACTGCGCTCGCATACGGAGTCTTCGACATTAACTCTCTAGCTTCAACTGTCTTCAGTGAAATGTCAGTTGAAAGTTTCAAATAGGCTCCCAATGGTACACTAACTGATTTTGTCTCCATACTCACATTGAACCGCTGTCAAATAAGCCACATGTATCAAACAAATTATGTCCTTGTCTTTGTCTCTACCGATCTCTATTCCTAAAAATGCTTCACTTTACCCAAATCATTTATCTCAAACTCGGTCAAAAGCTGAATCTTTAATCTATCTATCGTAGATCTGGAAGTAGAAGCAACCAACATGTCATCAATATAAAATAATAAGTAAATATACGCACCTTCATTTAACTTGCGATAGTACACGTAAGGATCAAACTGGCTCCTAATGTACGAATGACTGATCATGAACCTATCAAATCACCTATATCACTATCTCGGAGATTGCTTCAGTTCGTATAGCGATTTCTTCAACCTACAAACCAATTTCTCCTTTCCTACAGCTCGGAGCCCCAATGACTAAGTCATATAGATTTCTTCATCAAGATCACCATAAAAAATATTATTTTTACATCCAATTAATCTAATTCTAAACCATACTGTACCACCAAAGCTAGCAAAATCCGAATCAAAGAATGCTTCATCACCGGAGAGAAGACCTTATTGTAGTCAATACCTTCATCCTGTGCATATCCCTTCGCAACCAACCTAGCCTTGAACCTCACGGGAGTGCCTTCAATACCCTCCTTCTTCATATACACCCACTTGCAACCAATAGCGTTCCGTCCCTTTAGAAACTCGTCAAAATCCCATGTGTCATTCCTATGAAGAGACTTCATCTCCTCTTGCATACTTACCACAAATCAGCCTCCGAACTCTGCTCGGTCTCTTTGAATATAGTAGGAATCATCTCATCGACACTCTTCACCAAAAGTGCATATACAACGACTGTGTCTGTATACCTTGCTGGCATCTGTATGTCTCATCTCAGTCTCTGAACCACAATTGAATTCTAAACCTGACCTGTCAGTCTCTGATCCTGCTCAACTATACATGTATCCTCCAAATTATCACTGTGCTCGCCTGACATCATCTTAGTCAGCACTCTAATGGATATGATCCCATCTGGATAATGTGAAGCTGCATCAATCTCCACTACCTATGATATCTCCTCTGTCAGGGTGCTCACCACCTGATAAGAACTGGGAAGCTTCAAGATCAAAACCTCATCGAATGTGACGTCTCTATTTAGCATAATCTTCTTATCAACTGGATCCCAAAGCTTGTATCCTTTGACACATCGCTTGAATCCCATAAATATGGCATTCCTACCTCGAGATTCTAATTTATCAGTCTTCACATGATAAAATGCAGGGCAACCAAATACATTGACCTGATCATAGTCGTGTGCTGGCTCTCCTGATCACATCTCCATAGGGGTTTTCCCCTCGATCACAGATGAAGACAACATATTAATGAGGTGGCTCGCATATGAAAGTATCTCAGCCTAAAAGATCTTCTCCAAACCACTCTGCAACAATAAACATTGGACCTTCTCCAGTAAAGACCGATTCAACTTTTCTGCCACCTCATTCTACTGTGGTGTGTGACTAACTGTGAAGTACCTCTCTATGCCATCGTCTCGGCATAGCTGCTGAAAAGAGTCAGAAGTATAAGTCAGAAGTATACTCATCGTCGTTGTCGGATCGTACACTAGTGGAAAAGAGCAATTTACCGACGGATAAATAGCGACGGAATTTTCCGTCGCTATAACGCATATAAATACGACGGAAGTTCCAAGTCGCTAATTTTGTATCCGGGTGCGCCGTTTAAAAATTGTTTGTACCAACAGACCGGATATTTACGTTGTAAGCGACAGAAGTAGCCGTCGGCTAAAAATTAATAGCCACCGGAATTATTAGCCGACGGGAAATGTCCTCGCTAGATAACATCTTTAGCGACGGATATTTCCGTCGTTCTAAAGAAATTTCAGTGAGAAAAATTTTTGGGCGCGGGCGCCAAAAAATTTGGGCTGCCCCGCGCAGTCGACGTAAAACCCGCTTCCCACCCCCCCCCATCTCCCGATTCCCCCCTGCTCCTTCATCTACACATCCCCCACCCGCCAGCCGTCGGCCCCGCGTCTTTCCGCCCCGCAGGACCACCACACAACACTTTCCGCCCCCCTCTCCCGAAATTCCGCCCGCCTCCTCACTCCTTCTCCCCGCCCACGGCCTCCCCGCCGCCGCGGTTACTACCGGCGCCGCGGGCCGGATCTCCCCCCCTCCGATTCCCACCTCTCTCATTGGGAGAGACTCAAATCTGCTCTGCACCACCCCTTTCCTGCAGCTGCGGGATCCCCAAGTCTACTCTTCGTCCACCCAAGCCCCTTTTCTCTGACGTGAGCAGCAGTCGGCAGTATTCTCCTCTCCGACCGCGAGCACCCACAGAAGTTCTTCTCGTCCAGCCTCCCGCAGCGACGAGGCAGCTGCGATTCCCACCAGGGGGACGCAGCCCCAGCCATGTTGAATTTGTCTCAGGTGAAATCCCATCGCAGGTTCTTTTGATTGCCAATTGTTTGCTAATTTAGCCATTTTCATTTAAACCTCCAAAATGATTATATAACAGGCATAGGTATGAAAAAAAGTTTGGATTTGTGGTCCTTTTCGGCCTTTAAAAGTATTGTGAACTATTAATTTGTTACACAATGAATGATGTCAGATTCCTGGGAAATTATTATTCTGTTACCGCAAATCTAACACAGCCCTCCAGCCCTCCCTCGTGCTGCTGCTCACACAAACACACCTCCATCTCGTCTTGGTGGGCTCTAGCAGAAGCAGACAAGGCAGCGTCCAAGATCACTAGTTGCCACACCGTGGCTTAGATGTCATGGTTTTTCTTGTTCAGGACTAAGATACGGCAATTTACTACCCAGCTAATGGAGCTACCATACCTAGCTATTCAATTAGTAAAGAGGCCCCCTGTCATTAATTGCATCATAATACTTAGTTATGTATCGATTTATGTCATTGATTAAGTTTTCAATAGAAACATCTCTTTCCTGTGTTACACTTATCATCTGCCAGGGAGGGAGGACGTCGCCACGACTTCTGTGTTAGTCGATAAATGCACATGAAACAATCCAATTTACTATAATTGTTACCAAATGTATTCTGAAAGGTGGATTATAATTTGTTACCGAAATGTATTCTGAAAGACGTTTATGAGTGACTTCGTTATTATGCTATTGTCATTATTAAGTGAGCAACTCGATAATTTGGTGTTAATATCTTCTGTTTGGAAAAAGGGAGTAAACTACAGTGGGTTGAAAGAATAAAATTCGCTACTACTGCATATTAATAGCATATATTCTTGGGTACTCCCCAACTAAATATGGAAGCAGACGAAAATGTTTTAAGGTCGCCCTTATGGTTAGAGCAATCAATCTCGGTGAGGTAGGGTTAGGGTTTAGCGGCGAGGGTCTTAGGGTCAGGGTGTGACAGAGGGGTTAGGGTTGGTGTTCGGCCTGAGGGTTAGGCGAGGTTAGGATGAGGGTGGAGGTGCTGTTTGAGGGTAAAGGGTTTAGGGTTAGGTTAGTGATCAGGTTTGAGGTGAGTGTTAGGATGAGTACGAGGGGAGGTGAGGGTGAGGGGTGATACACGAGGTGTGGGGTTAGCGGTTGGTGAGGGTTAGGTTAGCGAGGGTTCAGGGTAGGGTTAGGTAAGGGTTTCGGTGAGAGGTTAACAACACACAGTAGGTTGACGGCGGGGTGTAGGGCGAGGGTTCGGGTTAGGGTTACGCTCGAGTGAGGAGTGAGTTTGAGGGTTAAGGTTAGGGTTAGGGTTAGGGAGGGTGAAGGTGAGGTGAGGTGAGGGTAGGTGATGGGTCGAGGTTGAGGTTAGGGATTAGGTCTTAATTTTGCCGCTGGTTAGGGTTACGGGTAGAGGAGCGGTGAAGGTGAGGGTGAGGGAGTGAGGGTGGAGGTGATGGTGAGGTTGAGGGTTAGGGTTATGGTTAGGGGGAGGGTTAGGTGAGGGGAGGGTGGGTGGCGTGGGGGTGAGGGTGAGGATAAGGGGTTAGCAGTAACATATACGAGGGGTTGTAGGAAGGATTCAGCTAAGGCTTTCTTTATGCTGGGGCTTATTCATCATTCAAAGAATAATATCTATCCGCATCTCCCGCCTATTATTTGTGCGCATGAGGCGAGATCTTGGCCTTATGATTGATAAATCAAAGGCCAAGATCTCTTAGGAGATATAAGGAACCCTCTAACAGTGAGTAGGAGGATCTGGATCGATTAACCGTACAACACAGGTCGGGTGGTGCTGGCCGCAATTTGAACGAAAAATACAAGTACACTCTGAACACACAAATACATATACCACCTACGTTTAGCATCCGCGAAGTGGGATAGGAAGCGCGCGCACAGCCGATCAACAGCACTTGTCCAAATAACTAGAAATGATATATGTAAGAAGATGACACTTCCCATTGAAAGTTTAATTCTAGATGGCGAGACCGAATCGGCCGGAACAAATCGTTCATGAGGGCATGACCACGTGATCGAGAGGCACTTAGACAGCTCGATACAAAGATGGGATAGAGGCTTTCGTTAAGCCTACCTGACACCAAACCGCTCGTACGGTCACACAGCGGGTTGATTTGTTTGTCCCTTTGTGAAGATGTGAGGAAGATAAAATGGGTTTCCACTAGAGTGACGTAAGTTTTCCATCTGTCAATCGAATGGATTTGATAGGCTCTTATGAATATTTGGAGTCAAATCACGGTGAAGGCGTCCCGGTGATGCAATTAGAGAAGGGGTTTAAGCTGATGTCGACAATCCACACAGTTGAAAAACTGATATGTTGCAGAAGATATTCTTATGGACGGGTTTGGCCGTCTTGGCGAGTGATGTTAACACTACCTGATATGTTTTCAAGATGTAGCCGCGATTGATGAGACTTGGTTGAAGAAACGAGTTCACCGTTATACGCAGGGTTGCACGGCGAAGTTCGACAGGCTTTCTTTAGGCTGAGGCTCTTCATATCCAAGACACTCTAGTGATGGCTGTTACACCATCGATCATGTTTATTACACTTGCCAGGAAAGGTCATTCCCAGGCGCGAGAAAGGGAACATCCCCAGCGGAGCTTATAATGGCGACAGCAAGGAGATGATACCGCTGGGTCTTGATTACAAAAGATAGACGCTGTCCTAATGATCGCATCTTGTTACAATAAGGGTAATGAAAGGTCCTAAGAGGAATGTGCCGACGTGGTCATCGTATCACGCTGGAAAACACATACGGGCACATCTGAAGGCATATGCATCCAATAAAACAGAGGCAGAACCCCTGTGAAGGTTCTGCCGATATTCTTCCAATTATCCTAAGGCTGGCAGAGGTTTATTATGTCTGCGAGCTGCGAGATATGTGATGGCATTCAGACGCGGGATCGTAAAGAGGACACGGGAATTGAGACATCCTGCTGAATGGTGGCATGGAAGCACATCGATCGTATATACCGCTGACTTGGTAAGGAGTCCTCACGGAATATTTAGGCTGGGGCTTGGCTAGCCGACGGATTTAATCCGTTTGAGTATGAGCCTGGCTGGTCCTACCTGGCCAGTGTTGTGACACGTACAACCTGGCCGCCGTCGAATGTGCATGAAGCAGGCCATACATGATACTCGTCAACTCTTGATCCTGGAAGATATCTCTGGAAATGACGATTGATGTTTTCCTCCAACCATTAATTGAACGAACTTGAAGCTTGCTCTGGATGAAGCGTCAGCACTTCAGATGCTTATGGTAAACGAGGGCGGCTTTCCGATATGCGGGCAATGGTCATGGTGGACAATTAATTGACGTTTGCCAGCATATGCTAACTTGTGCTGGATGTGACGAAGGTCAGATTGGCTTGTCCGTTGCATGTCAGATTATGAGGGAAAGTTCCTAGAAATAAAAAAGCCGCAAGTTCTGTATTGCAAACACAGAAGAGTTACCTACAGGGCACAAAGTTCAGAAAGTTAGTAGGAAAGTCGACGCAATCCAAAAAACAGACGCGGGCGGACGCGAGCGCGCAAGGCTGCCGGGAAGAAATATTTGAGCTTCTACATCCTCTACCTAAAAAAATATTTGGAAAGAAAAGATTCAACAAGAAAACTAATTTGGGATTAGGAGAAAAATATTGAACAGCAAAATTGGAAAGGGAAGGGAAAGGGTAAGCAAACCAAGGACTGGAAATAACGCGTCGCACTGTCCAATCGATGTGCGTGCCTCTAAGGGTATGAACTTCCGCGTGGATGGTCAAAATTCGCATAATTTTATCATGCCATTGGGAGAATTTAAAAATACGTCCACAACTTGATGTCAATGCACATCGAGAAGAACATATGCGAGAATCCTTGAACACTTTGTTGGAGGGGAAAAATCAAAAGATTGACTTAAGGCACGTCGAGACCTAGCAGAATTGAAACATCCGTCCCGAAACTGCAAGCTATAGATAGGTGACGGAAAGTTTTGTAACTCCCCCAGCCTCCCGTGTCACACCTGTCGAAGATGAGATCCAAATATGTGTTTATTTCTAAAGTCCATGAAGACACCGGATGGTTATGCTTCAAACATTTCCAGGCAAATGTGCATATTGGAGGACAGAAAAGATGTTGGGAACTCAAGCCACATGAGCATCATAATTCTATTGGGCATCAATTCTCCCGGTTGCGTTGCGCCAGTGCTGAAAGGAACCGCGATGGTGGAATAAATATTGCGGTTTCTTCAAGGCGTTGTGGGCTCGGCAAGGTTGATTGATGTCAGGGAGTTTGACAGGAGAAGAGGGAACGTGTAGCCAATAAACTGTGTCACCCCACCACTCACCTCGGTTCTTTACGGTCATGGTGCATCTCACAATACAATTGAGCAATATGAAGCCCGGCATCGCAGGGACCACAGTTCAATATCGCTGGATGTACCCTGTGGAGAGTACTTACTGGTTTTATAAATGCTCAAATTAATAATTTGTTAATTACGTATATCAGTTATATTTTGTCATAACAAATCATGAAACTATCTACTGTAGGTATTTGGGTGGCAGAGGAGCGCGAGAGCATAATCGTGGCACGTCCTGAGAGGATCGATAGCAGAGAAGCTATATAAGTAATGAGAGTTTGAATTTCATCTCTCGTATGCGGGTGTGAGACAAGGCTCAATCGTCCCCCCACGAATAATGACGGAAATTCTATAATGATCGTCGGGAGGACACTAGATTCCCAGAAATGGACTAGATTGCAAGCCCACACATATATCTTGAGTAATGATACTACATTTAACATATAAACGCGGGCGTAAGTATTTAACGTTTGAATCAGATCATATGCACACATCATAAATAACTATCTCTATTTAACTGTTGTAAATAATTTTATTCTAGGTTTCACATCCGATCATGTCCAGACTATTCTTAAATGCAGAACAAAAAAACAAAGAGTTATGGACACAACAACTCTGACAATTCCATGCATGGTCGAAGGGTGAAGTAAGATTATTTACATTTCTGACTTCGTATATCAAATATGTGGCTGACAACAGATATTTAAACTATTTGTTTCTTTTTTCTTAAAGGTTGACCGCGTATTACGAATGGGGTAACTCTGCCTGCAGAAAATATCGTTTATATGCAGAGGTCCTTCTTAACGTGTAAAGCGTTAACGGAGCTACTTGTATCAACAGCTTTAGGTTAACACGCACGGTTTCGAAACGAGAGACGACAAACAGCAAAATAGCGGTGTGTTCTCTCCTTCTCGCACTGTCAATACGCTAGTTCAAAAGATCTAAATCCGATACAGGTGCCAATCTAGTTGCAACGGTCAGGTAGATAGACATTGTGAGATTTTCTATGGAGGATTTAATAATGAAGTCAGACAATTGATGTTTAAGGTTCGTTGGAGTGGAGCTGAGGAAGCGAAGGATGACTACGGTACACACTCGTTAATTGCTAACAAAGGAAATAATATCCAGACTGAAAAGTACATGTTAAGCTGCTCACCAAAACCAGTGCTTTTAATGTCAAAGATATAATGAAAATGCGAATGGGTTGCCTTAAGAATCGCGCCTAGAATCCTACTTGATGAAGCCGTGTCTGATGAGATCATAAGATGTTATCTTGGCCGACGAAACAGTTGGCGTTTGAGTTTTCCTTGACACACCAAAAAATAATCTGTGGATGAAATTGCACTGGCAACGCCTGATGTACTGCGTTATGGATGTGACCAAAGGCGTAAATCAAAACAACGACTCCACGGAGAAGTCGATAAAACTAAGAGACAGTCCTTTGTCGGCACGCACACGATCGCAGGCTAACCGCACACGGTCGCAGAGTAAGCCTCAAACATCATCAATAATAATATAATGCTTGGTATGATTAAAAAGAACATTCAATGTATCTGTTTGACTGGTTCACTGTACAGTTGTGTTATGTATTATAGTATTGGCCTTTAATACTTATCTGTTTGATCTGGTTATCATGTATCAGTTTTGTCATGTATTATAGATGCCTTTAATACTTATCTGTTTGACTGGTTATCATGTATCAGTTTGTGTCATGTATTATATATGCCTTATATTATCTGTTTGACTGGTTATCATGTATCAGTTTTTGTCATGTATTATAGTTTGTTGGTACAACGTACTCTCATTATGTTTTCAAAAGTCATAGATGACAAAAGGATTACGTAAGAGAGCGGCTTGAGAGCTATTGGTAGACATTCTGGAGGCGAACGCACATGCTCTCACGTCAGGTATTTTATTACTTTATTATTCTGTACATTTTATATTAACTATTAATACGAGCCTAACATTATTTTTTCACATTTCCTACGCAAGCCCGCGATCGCTTGCTCACACGTGACGGGCCGCCACAGACACAGGACGCGGCCGATGCCTCCACCTGATTGCGGAGACACTCGTTGATCTGGTATCAGCATGCAGAGATGCCGCCGTCGCCATCTCCGCATGCATATTGATGTATTGGAGAGCGCCGTTTTGAGCCATACATAGCGCAGCTGTAGAGCTGCCGCACTACCGCCGGATTCTATTCCGGATCAGGCGAGCCCACGAGCACGCGCCATGTGGAAGGAGGATGGGATGCTTAATCATGATTTTGGACTATCGCACAGCAGAGGTATGAACCAAGCAAGGCGTAGATGCCCGAATTGAAGTGTGTTAAGATTTTTTATAACTGATCTGTTAATATTTTAATTTGTAATTATCGATACATGATTGAGTTTTATTTCGCCTGAATTCAAATATTTCGTAGGTACCGGAGCGACCAACTAGGCGCGGCCGTAGTGGTAGCGCGAACCAAAGAACCTCGTCCCAGATATTCGCGGAGGGCCGTGATCCGATGGAAGAACGCGTGCCTAGTCGGGCCATTTGCTAACTCTTTTAACAAGTTTCCTCGGCCTCTTACCAGAGACCAATGATTTCTTACAACATATATTTGACGTGGAAGTCGGCAGCGATTGATGCCTGGGGCTTGTTGGCGATACTATATGTGTGAGTCATTTATTTTAATTCTCATATTATAGTCATTTATTACATTTGTTTACACACTGATTTGTATCTCTTTTTATTGTATGCTGAAGCGATTTTTTCTTATCTGACCTTACGCTTGTGCCTGGACTTACTGCTTCACGCAAATCAATCTATCGTTCAAGAGGTAGGCGGTCCAGAGCTGAAGAAAAGAATATTTTACTCAAGAAAGAAGATTGGGAGCGTTACTAGGCATCTTGACGAGCGGCGTGCGATGGAGTTTTGCACACCTTTTGCGGATTATTGCGGACACGGCCGAAGTCAAGGTATTATTGAGTATATATCTTGTTATTGTTTGAAATTCTATATTATACTCTGCTTACATTCTTTTGCAGGCAACAGCTGAAATAGCAAGGAGGAACCGGCAAATGCCCGGCCCCGCAGTTACGAGCAGTACGGGGGCACACCGTGCTTCAGCCAGCCATTATCCACTCAATCGCGCTTGGAGGTATATAATATATAGCTCTTGAGGTTATCATTTGGAGTATAATTTATTGGTTATGAGTTAATGATATATGTGAATTAAAAAGGAAGAGGGAGCAACTCGGTCAATTTGCAGATCGTATTCTGACTGGTTGGAGTCCAAATTACGCCGACATGAACATGTTGAAGAAAGCCAGAACCGGATCTGGCTAAAGGTCAGCAGTTAATTGTATATTTAATTTTTATACCAAAGCATTTTAAATGTGTTAGATGACTCGGGTTGTTTTGGTATAGTCGCAGGAGAAAGATTACATTGCTAAGGTGCAGGAGCAATTATCAAGACGTCAGGTCGATTCTAACACCTCCGACCCGATTAAGTAGAGAGGAGGAGATAGCATCATCCGAGACCGGGCCATTGGATCCAGTAGGAAGCAACAGATACAGGTGGAGAGGACCGAGCATGGGCCGTACGAAGTCGCGGTACTGAACAACCTACGAGGTCTGCAGCTCCACCAGGGATGCAGTTCTTCTCAATGAGACCCCACTATGAAGCAGCGGATGAACAGCGATGGAAAGATTGGCAAGTCCTCGGGAGTCCGAGGCTACTACCAGATGGCGGAGGAAGAACGAAAGCGTGCGGAGCAGAGGAGCTGGAATTAACCACCAGTTTATATCGACTCTACCTTCTGATGCTCATGGAGCAATAGGAGACGGTTTTTGGCAGGATGCAGGTAAATAATAGTATATTATTATAGTATATATAATAATATATATATATATCTATATATATATATATATATATATTATATATATAATA
>NC_033800.1:71000436-71002226 GCF_001876935.1 Asparagus officinalis | reverse complement strand
AGGAACTTCCCATTTATTGGCATCAATTGCCGGGTGCCTTCTTGAGTAATTAGGCGATATGCGCCGTTTAAGTAGACTGTGTCTATCACAAACGGCCCCTCCCATTTGGGTTCGAATTTACCTTTGTTCTTGGAAGTGAGGATTATTGGTCGGCGAGCAGCGAGGACCAGATCTCCTTCCTTGAAGCTTCTCTGTCGGACTCTTTTGTTAAAAGCCCTAGACATCCTGGCCTGATAAAACTCAATTTGCTGTTGAGCTTCCAAGCGCTTTTCATCCAGCCTCTCAAGCTCTTCGAGACGCTTCTGATGCTGTTCTTCTGTCGTCATCTCTGTTGCGAGGGCGATCCGAAGGGATGGAATCTGAATTTCCAGCGGTAGCACAGCTTCACATCCGTATACCAGCGAATACGGGGTAGCTCCCGTAGGCGTGCGTATGGTGGTGCGATAAGCCCAGAGTGCCTCACCGAGTTTATCGTCCCAGTCTCGTTTATTGGTTTTCACAAGTTTTGACAGGATCTTAATGATCGTCTTGTTAAACGCCCCCGCTAATCCATTCGCGGCGGGATAATAAGGTGTTGATGAAACGTCTTCAATTTTGAACTTGTCACAAAATCTGATGAAGGCGTTGCTTATAAATTGCGGACCGTTGTCATGAATGATCCTTCTTGGCACGCCGTGTCTGTAGATGACATGATGCTTGATGAAATTGATGACGTTGTTCGTCTTTACTTCTTTAAGCGGAATTGCTTCAGCCCACTTTGAGAAGTAATCTGTGATCGCAAGAATGAATCGATCGCCTTTGACTGAGGGGGGAAAAATAGGACCAACAATGTCCATGCCCCATACTTCGAACGGCCATGACGTGGTTGATGTGTGCAACTGCTCTGGCGGTTGATGCATATAATTTGCATGTATCTGGCAAGCGTGGCATTCTCGTGCGTATTCGATTGCGTCACGAACCATCGTTGGCCAGAAATATCCCATCCTCCTGATGCGATCATACAGTTTGGGACCGGGCTGATGCGCACCACATTCTCCTTCGTGCGCTTCCTTAAGAACTTCTTCTGCTTCTTTGTTCGAAAGGCATCGGAGTAATAAACCATCGTATCCCCTACGGTATAACGTATGGGTCTCGGCATTATAAAAGAATCTTGGCGCTCTTCGGCGAATTGATTCCCTTTCTTTTACGTCTTCTGGCAGAATACCATACTGGACGTAGTCAATGATGGGAAAACGCCAATCTCGGGACTCAGACCCAATTTGAGTTGAATTCACCTCCTTGGCGTTTACGTTTCCGTCATCTTCCTCTTCAATATCCCTACTGTATATGGGTACGCAGAGTTGATGCGTCCGTACTGTGACTAACAGCTCAGCTTCGGGAGGCTGTGCCAGTGATACTGCTAGTGCCGCCAGTGCGTCTGCATAAGCGTTCTGGAGACGAGGGATATATTCGATGAAGAATTCTTCGAAAGATTCTGCCATTTTGATGGCTTCCTGGTGGTACGGGATCAGGTCTTGATTCCTGACTTCATACTCACCGCGAACTTGGTTGACTATCAATTGCGAATCTCCAAAAGCTTCGAGATATTCGACCCCCAGCTCTTTGGCGAAACTGAGTCCAATGAGAAGCGCGTTGTACTCGGCTACATTATTGGAGCACGAACTAGTCAATGAATAAGCCCGAGGCATCACATGCTTCCCCGGGGAAATTAAGACAACTCCAACTCTGGAGGAAACTGTAGAACCTCCGGGGGTTATTGCCCTATTAACTGCCCTCGAAGCACCATCGAA
>NC_033800.1:70962740-70988872 GCF_001876935.1 Asparagus officinalis | reverse complement strand
GATAAGATCAAGGTAAATCTCGAGTTGGTGGTGAGACTTATACATATCTTGAGTAGTATTATTAACTCTATTTTGTTGTTAATATTACGAGGAAACGAGAACACAAATAATATGGTCTTTACCTTGAATTAACTATATATTTGTGCTTTAGGAGGGATTTGAGGCTGCATCCAAGGAGGCTGCATCTGTGTACATTTCGCAGGAGGAGGAACAAACCGAGCCGGACCCTCACATGCTTTCTGCAGAGGAGAACATCACTCTCACACAGAACCTGATGGGTCATAATAGGTATGGATGGTAAAAATTCGAATCAATTTGAATACTATGTTCCTATTTATATTTGTTTAACATTATTGAATTGAAGAGCAAAATTTAATATTATTTCTCCCTAATAATAGGAGAGGAAGATATCCTCTGCATGGTGTTGGAGCTTCACCCGGCATAAGCATGAGATCATCCACAGCATCCTCCACGTCATCTACATCAATGAGAGCAGCCCAAGCAGTTTCCAATCTATGTTATTTTTTGCATTTATCTCTGCGTATTTGATTGACAAGATTGACCCGGAGCTGCATATTCAGGTGACTAATGAGATGACTAGAGTTGCGCTGATGGCGAACTCGATGGACGATCTCATGAGGTATGTTATACAATATTTAGGCGGTGCAATTCCTTATAGCGTGTATGGTGGTATCATACGGATCATAAGCTTGATTGTCGATAATTTCGGCGCTAGATAGAGCAACGCTCAGTTACCTTATTTTTTCTTATATTTATAAATTTATTTTTATTTAATATGTTATCAAACTCCACATAATGATTATTCAATTAAACATTCATAGTGGAGATATTGGAGGAAGCAGCACCCGTTCTCGTAACCGAGATAGAGATACTGCCGACGACGATAATAGATGAGGTTTTTTTATTTTTAATACAATAAATAGTTTTATTTGTTATAACACTACATTTATTCATGTCGTGTATCTTATCTTATTCATGTACATTGTTAGTATATATGCTGTTGGATGGATATATTAGACGGAATTGGTTGATGTATATTTTGGATTGGATGGTTGGATTTGTGCATTATGTTGGATTTGATTATATTTGGATGGTTGGATGTATTCATGTGTATAGTATTTATTGAATGTATTCATGTAATTGTACAGGGAAATACAAATTGTAAATAATTTTTTTGCTGAAAAAATATCGATCTAGACGGAATTTCGTCTAGGATGAATCAAACTAGACGGAATTCCGTCGAGGTTGTCATAATCAACCTAGACGAAAGTCCGTCTAGGTTGCCAACCTAGACGGATTTCTTACTTCCGTCTAGGTTGATATCCGTCTAGGTTGGTCAACCTAGACGGAATTTTGTCTAGTTTGTCCCAACCTAGACGGAGCAAACTAGACAGAATTCCGTCTACGTGTTCCAACCTAGACGGGAAATTGAGCAACCTAGACGGAAATTTCCGTCTACTAATGACTCTTTGAGAGTACACTTTATTTGATAGGAGATCAATCACCTTCTAACAATAAAGGTGGAACTCTCATCATAAGAACAGCCCTTTCATACCAAAGTAGACAAAAAAAATCAGGAATATTTTCATGAGACGACAATAATATTTGTGTGGTCAATGGAGGCATAATCACTTCCGTCGCCCACAATAGATCCCCAAAATCATAAAACTCTATAATACTTTTTTGTTTTTCCAACAAAAATTAAGTTTTTCCATCAAAAATCAACTCTGTTCATTTGATAAAAATACCTAATGAATTGTCAATTTGCACTTATAGATTACTAATTTGTAACTTTATCAGAAAAAAAAATGAAAGAAACTCTAATACATCATTGAACATAAGCAAATTGTCAAACCGTTTGAAAATTTGTGCTTTCATGATTGGTTTTTCTATCTATATGTGGGCGCTCTCTCTTGTAACTTTATCATTAAAAAAACAGAGAGATAGTACAATCTAATTATCTAACCTAAGTGATGATAAGGTTTTGCCCATACGAAACCATAAGCGTGGCAATCTTCATCTGCAGCCTCAATGTTAGTTGGAAATATTGCAGACTGAGTATACAAGTGGTTGAGGGCAATTTGACAATAGCTAATCATAACTTTGAAAGGATAATAAGGCAATCTACAAATCAAATCATGGCCTATTATTATACGGATCTTTCTTAACTATTTATTTTATTAAGTTTTATTCGGCAAGGGAATGCTAATTAAAATAGAGTAAATTTTGAAAACGAATACATTTGCTGCCGTTCAGTTTGACAATTGAAAATTGATGAAAATTAATTGGACGGAGGAAACGTGGTTAATTTCACATGGACCCCTCATACTGCTGTCAAGTTTCATATTGACGGACACACCCTCTAAAATTTAACTAAATGCTTCGTGTATGTCGAATAGTGCACTACTTTCAAAATTGTTAATGAGTGGTAATACATGATTCATTCTAAAATTCTAGTATCCATGAGTTACCTTATTAACATTTGATACTCAAATTAAAAAAACAATTATTAGCTAAACAAATCAGGTGATGTTGATAAAGGAAACGATCTCTCCCTATATAGGTATTTGTGGTGGAGAGATATGAATCCCACCGTTATATTATAGACGGAACCACATAAGCTGCAGGATTCAACAACACCAACAAAGCCATGGGAGACCCAGCAGCAGCAGCAGCAGCAGCAGCAGCAGCAACAGCAACAGCAGCTTCAGCAGCAGCGCTTGCTTTCTCGTCAGAATTCGTCTGTGCCATTTATTGAACAAATTCAAGGTTCTCTGCAGCATCAACAGTCAGTTAACCAGTATATGCCAGAGTTGGAGCAATTTTTGAAACTTCAGTTAGAGGAGCAACATCATCTTCAACAGCTGCAGCAGCAACAAGAATTGCATCAGCAACAACAGCAACTTCAGCTCCAAATGCAACTAAAAATCATGAAACTTTACTTGGTTAATTGTTCAATTTTCGAACATTTGCTGCAGCAGCAGTTGAATGACCCTGTTTATCAACTTAGTTAAGTGTTACGCGGCATGAGTCATAAGAACATTTCATATATAAACTATTAATGAGATTGCTAAGTCAAACTATCAAATTAAACAATTAACCAAGTAAAGTTCATGAACCATGGGAACTGTATTAATATATAAAGAACTTAATATTTGTAATCTCATGATTTAAGGGAAATCCTTCTTGGTATTTGTACGTGTAGTGTAAAAGTGAGGCAAAAGCTCAAAAATTTTGCTTTCTCATATACTAATTAATTGTAGGATTAGTTGAACATACAAGTACATAAAAGTATTCACACTTTAAATCATTACACAAGAATCACACATACTGATATCACAAAAATAGTGCATTTATAGTACATAAAAGTATCCCACCCACAAAAGGGATTCCATACCTGAAAACTTCTGCTATAGTCTCATCTTCTGGAGAAAATTTATGTGCCTTTCTCAAGTCGGAAACAGCAGCCTGATCAAGCGGTGAGTGAATAATACTATCATTAGTGGATATGATGCTTTAAAATGGAGACAAGATGGTGGACAGTGGACACAATAATTGTTTAAAATCAAGACACGAGAGTGAAACTATGTTGCATATATCAGATTCCATATGCTTGTGAAACATGCACACAAGCATGCACCACTACATACACATATATTACAGGACACGCTCAGATAGAGCTAACAAATTTATCCAAAACTTAAAATCACATTAGAATAATTTCATGCTATGAATTAGCCGAATAATAACTAAAGAATTTTATGTTCTCAAGCATATAGTGTCTTATAACCTTACAATTCAAAACATTGGTTCAAAAATTCGAGGAAGATTCTTAATATTACTAATTTCATAATACTTGATACAATGTTACAATCAAAATCAGGACAACCTTAAAAAAAGTGTATGTAAATGTAGTGATATTTCATTCAGAAACCAAGAAATTATATTATTTTAAAGGCAATTTTATATAATATTCACAAACTACTCTTAGATATTCACAAATCTACTAATTAATATCAAACTACTACAAAATTAATTCTTTTTTTCAAAAACTAAGAAATATATTTTACAACCTAATTTTAACAATAATTAGAATCTAAATTTTTATAAGCAAGTCAAAGGAAGAGTACATTAAACTTGATAGAGGCAAAAACTCAAAACACCTCACAATTAGAAATAATAACACAAAAATAGCCTCACACTTTGAAACCAATGGAAATGTTCTCACAATTGGAAAAACCAAACCAATGCCCACACATTTGGGAAAACCCCAAACGAAAAGAGGAAAAAAAAACACTAACAAATAACCAATTTTCAAGTCAAGTGCGCGTTGCGTGCACCAAGATACTACTGATACTATGTGGCAATTCTAAAAAGACAACAAAAGAATCACATCAATTATCAAATTATCAATCCGCTTCTCTACACAAGACAACAAAGTTTTGCTCTATGAAAAGCCTTGGTTGGTGAATTGGTTAGTTAGTCGTGGTTGTGTTGTTGTGGTGCGTGCGTGCGTATGGTTGGTTATGTGATTGCTTGGGGGGTGATTTGGTCATGGTGGGGGAGGGGAAGGAGTGTGGATTTGGTGGTGGTGGTGATGTAGGGTGAGGGGGAGGGGGTGGGGGGGTGGAGTGTGGTGCATGCGTGCATGCGTGCACGCGTGTATGTGTGCGTGCGTGCGTATACGCGTATGTGCATGTACACGTATGAGCATGTACGCGTACATGCGCATATGGTGAGAAATTGTGCGTGTACGCGTATTGTTGTAAAAATTATGCGTGCATGCGTTGTTAGGGTGTGTGTATGCGTTGTTGTAAAAATTGTGTGTGCGTGCGTATAATACATAAGAATATGCCATGATACTCTCTTATTGCTATACTTGAATGTCATGCCATGTTGTTAACGTTTGATTTATAATTGCTGGCCGGGACTTCTAGACAAGGTGGAGCTGGTGATGAGGATGATGATCAATAGGACTGATTTGTTTTTTTACCTTTGAAAACAATGAATGAGTGTGTTGTATAAACAATACTTATCATGGTGTGTACTGTATAAACAACGCTTACTATGTTGGGATATTTTAATTAAATTATGTGTTATATATGCGTGAGAATGAATATTATACTGTTGATTGAACAGGATTTTAAATTTATTATATTATTGTACAGGTTTTTTCAATTTTCAAATTATTTTTTAAAAAAATATTGGAAGCTTTTAGCAACGGATTATCCGTCGCTAAATACACTTTTAGCGACGGAAAATAGATAATATTAACGACGGATTTTCCGTCGCTAAAGTTAATAGCGACGGAATATTCGTTTTTTTTATTTTTTCAAAAATAGTTATTAGCGACGGATGTTCCGTCGCTAATAACTATTAGCGACGGAATATCCGTAGCTAAAAAATCTTTTAGCTACGGAAAATCCGTCGCTAAAGTTTTTTTAATTTTTTAAATAAAGTAATGCGACGGATTATCCGTCGCTACTTTTTCGTCGCTAAAATTTAGCGACGGAATATCCGTCGCTAAAACAAATTTCAGCTACCCTCACTATACGGACGATCCTTTAGCGACGGAATTTTATATTTTCCGTCGCTGAATTTTTTAGCGACGAATTATCGACTTTTAGCGACGGCTTTGTCCGTCGCTAAAAGTTATGTTTCCAGCAGTGGTAACATCTTGATCTTTCTCCTAATTTACAGTTCTAATCTCTTCTTTCACTCAAAAAATATCTCTAGAACTTCATTCTTCTTCGTTATAGTGTACACCCAACAATGCCTAGAATAGTTATCTACCAACATGACAAACTAATATTAACCACCAAGTGATACCGTCTTAGTGGGACCCTAAACATCTATATGTACGTAGTCTAAGATGCTCCTCGTCCTATGGATGGCTGTCACAAACTTCACCTTCGTCTTCTTGCCAAGAACACAATGCTCACAGAACTCAACTTTCCCACTCTTGGCTCTCTTCAATAGTTCCTGCTTGCACAAAGTTTGCAGTAACTTTTCACCTGTGTATAGTACCAAAACATGCTCACGTTCGCTTCTAAAATAGCTGAAGCTACTTGGCCAATCTTGTTGCTTCCCTTTAGATAATACAAATTCCTACCACGAACTTCCTTCATCATCATCAAAGATTTCTTAGTAACTTTTGTTACAGCGTTCTTAAAAGTTATCTTGAATCCCTTCGTCTCCAAAGCTCCAACTAAAATAAGATTCTTCTTCAACTAAGGAACAAATCTTACCTCATTCAATTCATGAACTACTCCATCGTGCATCAGAATCCTGATGGTACATATCCCACAAATATCACAAGATTAATCATTTTCCATGACTATCATGCCCCCATCGAGTCTCTCGAACGATGCAAACTAATCTCACCGGGGAGTCACATAATAAGTAGCACCAGAATCAAGCATCTAATATGATACATCTACATGGTTCACCTCTAGAGTAATCAATAGAGAAAAGTATGAATCATCTGAATTATTACCTCTAGCGACGTTCACCTCATTAGCCTTCGAAAACTTCTTCTTGCTATTCTCCTTCTCTCTGGTTCTTCGCTAATTGATGGTGACCCCTTGATTTTGACCTGCTATGATTACCACCTCTTGGATATGGACTTCTACCTCTCGTCAACAAGAGCTCTCCTGAAATGCTAGACCGGGAAGTCTCTTTTTCCTTCCTTCTCAAATCGTAATTTGTCAATGCATTAGTCACTTCACTGTAGGTGATAAAAGATCTACGGTTCAACAAAGTAAGCACGAATGTATCATACTCCTCATCGGATAAGGAGCCTAACAAAATAATTATTTTGTACTCATCCGTTATCTTCTCATCCACGTTTGCCAAGTCCGATAATAACTTTGTGTAGTTGTTCATATGAACCGTAAGTGAGGTGCCCCTGGACATCTAGAATCTGAATAATCTTCACAGCAAGTACAACTAATTCTCAATACTTTTCATAAGGTACTTGTTGTTAAGAATTTCCCACATCTTTATCGTAGACGTCACATCAATCATATCATATTTTAACTCTTGTTCTAAACAAGACCTGATCACCCCACAAACATTCCTATTCATATTTTTCCAGATCGTCTCATCATATTTTGATAGCCTCTCATGGACCATGATTATCTCTTCCAAATTTTGAGTATTGAGAGCGTCATGTACGCCACCCATCCACAAACCAAAATTGATCTTGCTGTCATACTTCACAATACTAATTTTAGTATTTTAAAGTCCAACTTAAACTGTACTCGCCATCTGTTTGCGTCGAAAATCATTTAATTGCGGAATCTATTACAATCGTTTATCGACTTACAAGATTTGAAAGAAGGAGCATTTTTATAAAACTTTTCTTACACGAATAAAAATAAATAAAGACTTCCTAGAAACATACGTAGGATCGTTTATCAGTCGTTGCTTGTGTGGAATCTTTGCCTGTGCTGGAAACTCTTTGATCTGTGGACAGCCCAGTATTAGATCCGGTTGATCTCATTTCATAGAAGAAACAAGAATTAAAGTAAATTCTCAATGATGTGAGATAAATACTCTTCTTAAGATCACAACAATAGTATGATCTTAAGGAAACTGATGCATGGGCTGTAGATCTATCAAACTCCTCCTCTTTATGCTGAAGAACTCGCTAAGATCTCGCCTTTAGATTTTAAATTCATGGCTCTCCTCTCATAGGGTTAGCAACTCTCCTCCAAGCTCCGAATTCCCGATTACATGTGTATATGGGCCCTAGGGGTATATTTATAGGCTTTGGGTGTCTTGTTTTGAGATAAGAATTCATAATTTAGCCTTATCTTTAGTTAATAACAGCTCTCCCATGTTTAAGGACAGCCTCAAGGCAGTTAGGGAGGCTCCGGAACTATCAAAACCGACCGAAAATCATCAAAAACAAGTCTCGAGAGGCTGATCTGTGCGAAACAGTCCGGGGTGTCTTGTACATATGCGAGACACTTTATTGTGCAAGACAGTTTGGGGTGTCTCACACATGTGCGAGATAGTTTGTACTATCTTTGGTATTTTAGCTCTAATTCTTTCATCCCACCTCAGAATAAGGTGATTAAAGTTACATTGGAAAGCTGATGAAAAGACCTACAACTTTTATTTTTTGAGCTTTTTCGGATTCAGATTACATCATGGTCAAAATTATAGTTCTTCATACTTGTGCATCCATTTTCTTCTCGAATCATGCATTATAAATCTTATTGTTACTTCGTCGCTTCATCGCTTCGCTCATTCCTTTACTTCCCCCTTAGCATTGAATAATCCTCTTTGACTCAGAGATCGATGTTTACCGCCTTCTCTTCGTCTTGAACTGTGTGCGGGAACCTATAGGCAATTTTGACGCCTACACCATCGTCTTGCTGCTTTCACCAACTTCTTCTCTCATACTTACAAATTCCAAATTGTAAAGAAATATTAAAACTTTGATAGAATTGAGAAATTATCTAACTGAATCCTAGATAAGATTCCAACTAGATCTCTTAACCATACGAGAAAAGTGAGATCTCCAACGGTAACTCCACAACGCTATCTCCGCTGAAGCCTAGAACTCCAAGAACCAAGTTTCAAACAATGAATCTTCCTCCACCCAATGCAAAACCCTAAATCTGAAATATGAGCTCTGATATCAATTTTTGTGCGTCGTACGGAAGCGTGCTCGACAACCAAACGAGTCCGCGAGCGATGAGAGAAGACTCAGAAGAGAACTAAATCAAATACAAGTGCAATTCACCAAAATACGACACAAATTAAACCAAACATAGATATTTACATGGTTCAGCAATTGCTTACGTCCATGGAGAGAGGATGAGGAGATTTTACTATATGGAGGAGAAATACAATGGATTACAACTCACTAAATTACTCAAATATAACCCTAACCAAAGCTCTCAACTCCCTCACAATATCTCCCTCTCAAAGTGCTCAAAAGACTGCAAATTCTCTCCTTAAGAAATCCTAAAAAATGTGTTTCTATTTATAACAAAACATAATCCCAAACATGATGAGAATCTAAAAACGAGTCTGTCACATCCGGGTGTGGCACGCACCATACCCCTGAAAACAAGGCAGATTCTGCCACACTTGGGTTTGGTAGACACCACAACCCTGACAACAGGGGCATATGCTGCCACACCTGGGTGTGGCAGATACCACACCCCTGCTGAATCTTCATGTTTACCAATACTTTGAATAATTTGACGCTGTTTTCTACACTTGAAAAATAGAAATAACCACAATAGTATAAGTTTTTTAATTTATTGCATACAAGCTCCTTGGTATCAAATATTCCATTGAAACTATTAATTAGTTGGGAATCACGTGTCCGGCCGGACAACTAACTTTATCAATAAATAATTCCGTATGCGGTTGCTCATGATGCCATGCTATTATTTATAAAACTATTCATAGCTTACGTATGATTATCATAGGGTACTATTTACCTACTCTCATTTATATGAACATATTAACTTTCAATGTTATTTATGGCGCCATATTACACCTAATAGCGACTTGTAAAAATTTATGGGCTTCTTGTTTATGTTGTGGCGGAGCAACACAAAGAAGGCTTGCCCGAGGCAAGAAAGTAAAAATATAGTGAAAATATATATCCATCCCTGAGAGAGAGTGTAGAGAGGGATCTTACTGGGCCCGTCAGCCACAGCTACATATTTTTCGACAATGTGTTTCCCAAACACAGCCTGACAGTGCTCGACACAATCGCCAACATCAGTCTCTCTACTTCCTCTTGCTCAACACAATCCATTTATTTTTCCTCCAGGGCAAAAACTAATCCTAGCTATGTCACTGTGTTTATGAATGATAGAATGAACAACTTATTAGTCAATAACAATCAAAATATATGATGATGGTCAAAAGTTTTAATTAGAAAAATCATCATCAATATTACTTACAAAGTCTTATCGTTATTATCACAGAGATCTATCACTTGTTATATAATTGATCTGATAATTTTTGGTCTAAAATTAATTTCTCATTTTTGTAGGAGCATCAACAACAAGGGAGAGAAAAACATGGATCACGTTACCATGTCCAACCGGGCGGCCTAACAAACCGGGCTTGGGCTCGGGCCCGAGCGGGCCGGGCAACGGGCCCGAGTCCGAGCATTTTCTTTTTTTTTTTAATTCAAGAGTAAATAACAATAAATTAAGCAAAAATTTGATAAAAAACAATCATATTATTAATCACTTATAATTATATAATTTACAAATACAAAATATCATAGAAATTAAAATGATAAAAATTAATTATTTATTAATAATCAATTAATCACTAACAATTACAAATTTATTTTGAAATTTATCGCATCACAATAGATGAATACATCTCAACTATGTTAGCACCTACTCATCTATATCACTCCCATTTGCAACTCTTTCTAAAATAATTTATCACAAATTTTTCAGCTAAGAAATAAAAATTACAAACTAATGGATATTTCTACTCTTTATATCTATCTGCTATTTTCAACTCTTCAAGTTTATCTTTTTATACTAGCCATCTGATCGATGCATTGAGTTATCTTCTCGTATCTCCACCAATCTTGTAGGCACATTATCGCTTGTATGGTAGACGGATCTAACGATGTCATGTGATCGTCGATCAAACGTCCTAATGTGCTGAAGGCGGATTCCGAAGTTACCGTAGAAACCTGCACTGTTAGTAAGTTACGAGTCATGATGGAAAGTATAGGCTATAAAACTGTTCCATATACTCTTCACCATTGCAAAATATCGAAACTATTATTTTGACTTTTAACTAAAGATGCAATTAAATATTGTTCAATTTCAGAAACTTCCATTGATGATCTAGATTCAGATCCAGATCCACCAGTTAGCTGAGCTATCAATAATTTTCTATCAAAACTCTTACATTTGCCCCGACTTGAACTCGTAGAAGTAGAAGCTATAGGCTAATGTGTACTTATACCATATCTAGCTGCATACTCATCATATAATCTTTAAAAATAAATTTTAATAGTATTATGATGAGTAAGACCAGTAATAATTTGACCACATCAGTGTCTATTATCATGTTACTATACGAAGAATTTAACAAATTCTGAATGGCAACATCCTTCAAATATGGATCAATAAGAACCCCCAAACCAAAAATAATAGGAATAGACCTAAAACACTTATTAAATTTACTTTTTTAAAAAAAAATCATATTTCCAAAATAATTATCCATACGATAATTATTAAAAAAAGTTTGAATTTTTAAAACTTGTAAAGCATCTTGAATTATAGTTGGATAATAACAACCAGATAATAACATAGTAGCATCATAAAAAACTTGTAACATCTCTTTTACACAACATAGTAGCATCATAAAAAACTTGTAACATCTCTTTTACACTATATATAACTAACCATTCATCCTCAGTTATTCCATACATATTACCAAACTTGTAACATCTCTTTTACACTATATATAACTAACCATTCATCCTCAGTTATTCCATACATATTACCATAGCTAGAACTAGAAGTATAGAAAGCAATAAAATTATTTATAATTCTTTATACTCTATTGCTACATTTAACATTGCATAGGTAGAATTTCACATATGGTCAATATTTTTTAGAATTAATATGGGTTTAAAAAATTTTCTTTTACACTATTGTTTCCATCTTTTAAGTCTTTGTTCAGAAGCATTATGAGCATAAGCTATTGTCCTAACCTTTTCTATCATGGATTTAATTTCACCAAATACACTTTGAACAATTAAATTTAAAATATGACACATACATTTAATATGAAAAATATCACCATGACATGGTAATAGCAAAGATGATTTGATATGATCAACATCTACATTATTATACTTGCATTATTTAGTGAAAGAGAAAATATTTTTTCTAAAATTTCTAATTCTATAAGTTCTTTTATTATTAAAATTGCAATATTAATATCATTATTTGAATCTTCAAATGCAATAAAAGAAATAAGTCTTTTAAATATTTGCTAATTATCATCAATCCAGTGTGCTGTGATACATAAATAACCAGTTTGTGTACTAAATGTCCAAATATCAAAAGTTAAAGAAAATTTATAATTTAAAATTTTAAAATAAGAAATTATTTTTGCTTGTTCAATTCCTCATGATAATATTTCAAAATATCACGTTGACAAGATTGACGAGATTTTTTTTAAATACGGATAAAAACCATCTGTAATCATATCTTCAAATTCATCATCTTCTACTAATTTAAAAAAAAGGTTTTTAAGAATAATAAACCTGATGACGTATTTCCTGACTTTAGTTGTGTCATAGTTCCAACTACCGAGACTACCGGAGGATGATGATTGAGAGAGTAAAGATTGTCGAATATCACCTTGGGGCGTTGCCTAACATCTGTTGTGCATTTCTAAATGGCGTTTTAGGTGGTTGTGTCGCTTTTATGATGAGCTTGGAAAATATGGTTGCACAACGCACACTTAGCCTTCTGGGTGAGAAGCCTACCGTGTTGATCCCTGGTGACTTCTATCTTCTCGAAGAAGTTCTACACATCGGATCTCGGCCTTTTAGGACTCTAGGTGCAGAATCATCGCCACCGGATTTATGATTAACATCGATAGGAGGAGTAACTGTAACTCTTGTAGTAGGAGTATTAGGACTCGTTTCAACATCGGGCATTGGGATTTGTCCTTCATAATCTGATGAGGAAGCCATTTGATTGAAGAATTGGAGAGCAAAAGTGAGAATAAGAAAGTATTAGAGAGTAGAGAGAAGTAGATGAATTTTTGATGAGAAAAACAAATGAAAACTCCCTCTATTTATAGAGGCAGTCCCCTAGCTAAATGATCAAAATACCCTCAAATTTTGGTCATTTTTTGACCGTTTTGGAGGGTATTTTGGTCAAAAGCGCAACAATGACTGTTACGACCGTTCAGACCAGCCCGGGTTGCCCGGCCAACGGTCACAAATGTGACCGTTGTGGCCGGGTCGGGCCAGCCCGGCTCGGGCCCGACCATTCACGACCATTTGACCCTTAGGCTGGGCCGGCCTGTTTCCCGACGAGTCCAGGCCCTGCCCTTTTGCTAGCCGGGCCGGGTCCAGTGCGGGCATCGGCGAAGCGGCCCGAGCTCGGGCATTGGGGACAAATGGACACCCCTACAGGTATGCATTTGACGTATGTCTCTGGTGTACTTTGTTACGTTTGCATCAAAGAAAATAATATTTTTTTTCAATCAGACCCCTTGGCTCGTTGAAATTTGTAGCTTGTGCACTATTTATACATCTCTCCATTAACACAGGAGCAAAAATTTGCGTAAGGTTCTATATGCCCAAATTAAAAGATGCATGACCATAAATATAAAAAAGGGCAATTAAAAAAGTAAATAGACAGATATTTCTGGTACCTATCAATTGCCTTAGATATTAGATTCGGTTTATCTGGTAGTGATCGAGCGTCTAGCAACATTTGGTTCATAGCTACCATCATAGCCATTGGCTAGGGTTGAATCGGACAAATCGATCCGTGGTCTTTTTGTTCCCCTTAATTTCTTAAATTTAACTAAAGTTGCGAAAATAAATAGTAGGAAATAGAGGCACCGAAAATTGGATTTGGATATTCTTCGCTATTAAAAGGATAATGAAGAAATCACTATTTTTAATCATAATTGTTCATCGTTGACGTTTATGATTAGTCTTAAGTGAAAAACTAAGAACGGACATGATTCATACAAGAATATTGTAGGTATTTAAATTTCTAACGAATCGCCAATTGTTCACTAAATAACAAGCGAATGTCGGGTAAAAACTTGTTATAAAATCCGCATACAAATTAATTGGGTGCTCTGAGTCAGTTCACAAGAAAGATAAGGAGACAACTCGGGAATTCTTATAAATTTCGATCTTGCCTTCTGTGTCCTTATTTGTTTCACGTGCCAATTTGTTTTATTACGAGTCTAAAAAGCCCTGCACATTCCCGTTGTAGTCAGCAGACATGCCTTAAAATCAATCAACGGCCAACTGGCGTGCAAGACTGAAGAGGATCCACCGACCACTACGTGGATTTAACACTAGCCTTTAGTGGGAAAAAAAAAATTTATTAAAATGCTCTAATATTATAAAAATTATAATAAAGCCTTTTGGCACAAACAATACATGGATTGTGGCAAACCTAATCCTTCGTGATAAATTACAATACACCCCCGATTCACTTTTCATTCCAAAATGGGTGTGTTATTTACAAAAATTAACGGCATGCATCACCACCTAATCTCTTTTCGATCACAAAAATTCAGCAGAAAATATCCTGAACCATTCACGGAAAAAATAGAGGGTTAGATTGTTTTATTTGTGGCTCAAAATTACACTACTCTCGTATATATAACAGGATTTTACATTCTTCTTCCTCCACACAAACATGAATATTTCAACCAAATCCTGGCCCACAACTTAAGAGATAAGATGCCTTCTACGCGCACAAATTAACCTTTACGTCTCTCTTTCATCATGCCCTCAAATTTCCACTTGAAAAATTCTTGAAGCAACTTTACAACAAACACAACGAGCACAGAACAAGAGACAAGAGTGGCACCGTCCGTGGCAAATTTACGAAAAAGGACCACATGGGTCACGCGTGAAGAGACAAAAAGGAGCTAACGAGGGCTGGACGAGCTCGATCAGGGTTGATTGTGGAAGGCTTGGGATCCTTTTTGCTTGTGCTTTTAAGTCGTTGTTGTGGAAGTCTTAGGATTCTTTGTGGTAGTGATTTTGCGTTGTAGGAGTGGAAGCGTCTCTGTCTTAATTTGTACCTTTTTTTTTTCCCCTGAGAGAGGAGTTGTTTGGAAGCTGAAGCAAGAGACAGAGGCAAGTGGGTTGGTAACTGATGATGAAGGAATATATTGATCAATTTCTTCAGCAGTGAACTTTCCTTTGGAAGAAGATAACGCAACTTGATTTTAGAGAATGTAAAAGATAGCGTGTCGATGACCAGGCTAGCTAATTAAAGACCTAGTTATATTTTTGAGAAGTTTCTTGACGTCCTTGTTTTTAAAAGAAAATTTTAGCTTCTGAATGTTGTAGAATATGTACGTCATGATATACGTATCGTATTGAAGCGCCTATATGCGAGTGGAATGTTCTGAATCGTAGTACACGGATAGATGCAACACGAACCGCAATGGATGAGGCATACGTTTTGTTTCCATTGATCGTAGTTCTAGTCGCAATGCGAATTATGTGAAGGAAACAATATTAATTTCCACTCTAATTAACGTAAGTAAAGCGCAATTAGCTGCAAAATATGTTATCGTAAATCGTATCAAACCAAACAGTCTCTTAGTTCAAGTCCACAAACTAGAAATAAAACTGTGTGCAGCTCCAACTACAGCAGCTAAAGCATCTTCTATTGATTTTCCTAAAATAAGAGTTGACATCAAATTCATAGCAAAACTTGTATAGCAAAACATGTAATTGAAGCTATCATCATAATCTCAAGTTATACGTCACTATTACTAAAAAGAGATAAAAAAAATTACCTTATTAGCACCTTCGTTGGTAAATTTGAAGTTACCTTCATAAAAATTTTACATGTTTGTAAATTCTCAACGTCAACCACCGAGATAATCACTATCATCGTGATGCAATCTCCACCACGAATCTTGATCAAACATTTAACTTCGAAATCAATAATTCAAGGACACCTACTCAGAGTTTTAATCGCTAATAACAAATTATAAGCCATGGCAAAAAAAAAAACAACATGGTCGGCTACGCCCAATCATCTTCATCGTTGCAAATTTGTTTTGTGCTCGCGTTTTATTTGGACTTCAGGCTCAAATTTATTGTTTTTGTAGCTTAATTGCCATTCTGGGTAATAAGTTGTGACACTTATTAATAGAACGTAATCTTAATGAGACAAGACAAGAAAAGAAAGATTCTCATTTCTTTGCTCTTCTCTCTTTCAAGAGAATAGAAACATTTTGAGTTTGAACTCTTTTCTTTGTTCTTTTATCACATTTATAGACCATGGAACTTCTTAAATTCGAAAATAAAGTTGTATCGACCCAAACAAGAAAGATCAGTCGGTTTCTCACTTGATGTTGGAGTTTAGCGTTAAGTCTATAGTTACCCGAGTTATTAGCAATGTTACAAAAAGCGTCAGGTGCCACTATGTGTCTATCACCTAGCGCCTAGGCAGGACTTGGGCAATCTCATTTGTTTCTTTAAATAAAGTCGGAGAAGATTTTGCTGAAGATCAGAGGAGGTGTTATAATTCAACAGAGGAGGCCATGGAAGTTAAGAGGATGTAGAGGCAGCAGCAAAGGAAATCAGACCATGACCTAACCTTTACAGTCCGCATAACAACTCAGGCTCTTTTTAGAACAATGGTTAGTTGGCATAATGTGTTTTCGATTGTTCAAATAATCATTGGTACCGTTACGCCAATAAAGACCTGGATCGAAAATAAAACTAAATAGTTAGTTTGCAAAAGGTCCCAAATCCATAACGGGACATGATTTCGTGTAAAATTAACATAAATAAACAAATTAATGTTGCACATTCACGTAGCTAAGTTATGATAATGCAAACACTCTTTATTGAGACCAAACATCACAGCAATATGATATAATACATATATGAGGAAAATGAGTTTGCTTAGTACCAAATACAAATTTGGTGCTGGGTAGCGAGATGGCTCATTGTCATCCATACATTTAAAGATTCTCATCCATACATTTAAAGATGTCTACTTGAAAATAGTCATCACTTGTTCACTCACTCTTCGAATGAATAGATGAGAGGTAACCATCTCACTAATGAGCACCAAATTTGATGATTGATACCGAACAAATATATACACATTACCAACATAAATAAATAGTAGATAGACACACACGCAAACAGGAATAGAACACAGATTAATGGCCAACATACTCATTCAAGCATCACGTATCTTCAGCACTTTGTGAAAAAAAAAGAGGTCCAGTTCCAGCATGAGAACAAGTGTCAGGGACAAAGACATGCATGTGAAAATGCGCCCTAAAGAAAATAAAGAAACACTGTGGTGGCCAACTGAGCCTAACCTTCAGTCACCAAGCTCAGTGGTACAATTTCCTACATGATTCCATTATTTCCATCATATCATTCAATTTTTCCGTTAACGTACTTAGACATCACTTTGATATACTCTCGACTAGTATCTTTCACAAAGACATCCAATAAATGAGCAAATAAACCAAACCACAAACCATCAGATGCCAATATATTAGAGTATACTATAAGTCACAATCATTCACTCACCATAGAAGCAAACAACATAACAAGTGACAATGAGAAACAAAAAAGGTGAGACCAAAGCACAACCACCTTCAGTACAATATATCAACTCACCAATACAAACACCAAAAGTAAGAAACTTCACAGGAATCATTTGTCAGCATGAAACTTCACAGGAATCATTTGTCAACATACAAAAACAATTCCTTCTACATCTGGCAATAAACACAGAGAACAGAAAAGGCCCAAATAACATCAAACCGAATCCAATATCCTTTTGTTTGACTTCAGCTAGAAATTGGTAAGTCCAAGGGTAAAACAGTCACAAGTTTAACCCAAGGGGCACATCTGCAACAATGTACACTACAGGGGTAGTAAGTTACAAACGATGACACAGAGAGTATATGCAATTAACCCTTACATATAAGCTACAATCATTCGACAAAGCAGCAAGCTATATCAAATGACAATGAGCACCGAAAAAAGGTGAGACCAAAGCACAAGCACTCTCCAGCACAATATCAGCTTTACTAATGCAAGCAACCACAAGATGAAAATTAACAGGAACCAGTTTCCATCATACAAAAAATATCCTTCAGCATCCGGCAATAATCTCAATATAACCAAAAAGCGTATAAACATTAAAACTGAATTTGATAATTTTTTGTTCCTGTGTTTATTCAGCTTTAAAAAAAACGTTTAACCAAAGGGATCTATCTTACAACAAGTGAACTACCGTGATAGTAAGTTAAAATCGACAGTTCGGAGACTCTATGTGCAAGTAATGCTTTTGTAAACCACAATCATTCGGAAAGCAGCAAGCCACATCAAAAATGACAAGAAGAACCAGAAAAACGTGAGGCCAAAGCATAAGACATATCAACAGAATATCAGTTTAGTAAATGAGAACAAGCATGAAAATTAACAGGAATTATTTTCCATCATACAAAATTATATCCTTTCACATTTGGCAAGAATCTTGGACAACCAAAAATGCCCATAAACATCACAAAACGGAATCCAATATCTTTTTGTTCTCTGAGTTCATTCAGCTAAATTCAAAAGAAAACAGCACGCGATATCATCTTAATAGCTAAAAGGACTAGATTCTAACAGAACTGTCATGTCCACTTCCACGGCAAGCTAATGATGTGCAACAACAAGATTCTGAAACATGGACAACCTGGACGAAAAAAAGTTGGCATAATGGAAGAATAGTCTTTTCATCCAGATCAGAGAGAAGAAGATGTGGCTCTGAAGAACAGGGCCACAGCAGCTAATTATGAGAAAGCATCATCGATGTCATCCAACCAAACACGCACGTGCAGATAAGACTTATGTGCATAATACACAACTCAAACCATATATCTAAAAGAAAGTGTATATAGTTAATGGAATAAAAAACAACAAAACAATATCTTTGGTCCAGATGGTATTTTGCATATACATGTAAAGAAACAAGTGAACACTCAGGTTTACAAAATTTAATACCTCAACGGAGAGACAATAGAGTAAAAATTATCCAATGAACATGCAGGTTTACAAACACGCAATACTCTCAAATAGCGCTAAGGAATGTCAAAGACTGCCAGTATGGGGAAACGCTATGATAGCTGATATGAAGTCACTATTAACCAATAAAAAAGTAAAAACTAATCAAGAAAAGTACTGACTAGAACTTTTTCCTTTGGTGCCAACATGATGTTCGTAACTGTGAAGCAGCCCAACATCAAACAAAAGATGGTGATAAAGAACATCTAGGGAAAAGTTCTTCAAAAGATATGTATATGGTAGGCACTCTGTACATACCAACAAACTAGATTTTACACTAGATGCTACAAATGTCGATAACCTAAAGACGAAAAAAATGAAGGTTATATAAATGATTGATGATAAATCAGATGTATGTGGTCCAATGAAAAAAGAAATTAAAAACAGCATAATACACATGGATAAGATATCAATTTAAGCACGAATTTCAAAATACACTAAAATGATAGAACATGTTTAATCATGAAATGGCAAAAAAAAATTAAACGAGTTTAACCATGACCTAGAAAATGAGTTATTACAAATTTAAAGGGACGCACTTGGCACAATTCTCATCCGAAAATACTATATTTGACATTCTCTCTCAAGGATAACAGACTGAATTGACGTAGAGGATTAAACCAAACCCGAGCCAAAATTCTGGGTTAGGGTCCACATGCAAGAGAAATGTCAACCTTAGTACAAAACTAAGAGGAATGTGAGATTAAGGTAAGCAAGATACACGGGTAAAGGAGTTGAGACTTGGGCTAGATAATATTATGTTCTCAATGCTTATATGGGCCACCAGAATAAAATATTTTTCAGTGTGGACCTTAAGTCTGCAAAGCCTTTATGAAATCCCCCAGCATATAAAAACCTCATGATTTCATAAGCTGCAATCTCCCACCACACCAAGTTCTTTATAGGTCCAGCCCAATTGTGTCTATAATATACACAAGTTATCCCTAAAGAATCTGTATTGTTGACATTGTTGTTACGTTCTTTAGCATCATCCTGTTATCACATTTCTAATTTCTTAAACTCCACTTGCACCTGGACAAGATGATGAAAGTTTAAGAAGAAAGGACAATTCCTCTTTCCACTTGCCAAACTCATCAACAATGTGCCCAATTAGCAAGCATCATGTCACTGATTGATCGATAAATATAGCCAATGTTACATTAAACGTTGGGCGCTTCTAGGCGTCAGACTTGACGCCCAGTGCTTAGTCGTCTAGGCGGGCGCCTAAGTGGTTTCTGGGCGTTTTTTCTTTCTTTTTTATTTTTTTTAATTATGATACTTGAAGATAAATATATATATACTCAATTAAAAATGCATAAATACTAAAATACCAACACTATTAACTAAATTGTTTGGTTTACCAATTACAATAGCTCTTTGTATGTTTATACTTCTCAAATCAAATTATAAGTTCATCTCAACAGTGAAAAACTCATTCTCAACTCAAATTACTGTTAACTTATAAGTTAGTGTTAAGTTTAAGTTTAACGATAAACTTAAACTTAAGTTTACTGTAAACTAAAATATTGTTAACTTAAGTTTACTGTTTACTTAAACTTAAGTTTACCATCAACAAAAAACTTAATATTAACTTAAACTTAAACTTAAGTTAACTGTTAACTTACCCTTCTTAAGTTTAAGTTACTGTTGTTAACTAACTTAAATAGATATTTAAGAAGTACTTTTTACCTTGTTAGTAGTTACAGAGATCAGGGGAGCTCGATAATGTTACAGAAGACGCTAGGCAGACTAGGCGTTTGAGCGAGCGACTAGCGCCTAGACCCTTGGGCATACGCCTAGGCAACGACTAGGCTTTTGACTATTTTTAAATTATTTAATTATAATAATTGATAAAAATATGTATTAAATTCATATAAAGTTTTTTTTTAAAATAGCAATCTTAGTTCTACAAAAAATCATGCATACTTAGATAGTAAATAGCTAAAATAATAATTAACAAGGCTAGAGCTTAGGATATTTTTCTTTTTTATTTTTAATTACAATAATTGATAGTGAATGTCAACGTTATAGAAAGCTTAGATGTCGGACTGGTATCTAGGCGAATTTTTTTCCTTCATTTAAATGGTGGTCGGTGAGGTTTTGCTAAAGATCGGAGGAGGTAGTGGAGGTGTTCATATTTGGAGGTTAATGGAGTTTGGAGAACGTGTAGGCTACAACACATAAAATCACAACCAATGCCTACAAGATGCAATCCACATAAGCAAACAATACTCCCCTAAACGCTCGTAAAATCTAGATGGACAGCCCAAATACCGTCTAGGCGTTAGGCGCTAGTTAGGCGGCCTAGGTACCGCCTAAGCCTAGGCGTACGCCTAAGCGAACTAGGCAGAGGTTTTTTAAAACAGTGAATATGGCTTGGCTCGCCTTATAGTGTTTGTAAGAACCAGAATTCGGTACGATGATGAAGACTGAGCAACACATGGTTAATTCACTGCAACAATTGTCTGTGGAATGACAGCAGTGACAGTTCATGAAAGATGGGGATAAAACTGGCTTGCTTGTGTTCAATATTTAAGCATGAGACCATTTTTTAGGGATAAGAATGAAAGAATTGGAATGAACAAAGAGGTATCGACGTGAACACAGCCCATGTTTTTGTTTCTAAGAACATGGAAGGGCAAACACAAGAAACACAAGCAAAAAGTAAATAAAAGGACTAGAAAGACAGACATTTTTTCAATTCAAGCAGAGCCACTTCATTATTCTTAGGTTATATAGCCTTTTCTCTAAAGAAAAGTTAGTCAAATCATGCTGGCTTCTTAACACTATAACTTTCACTACCAAATTTTTACACATGAAATCCTCATAATAAAAAAATAATGACAAATGGTGCAACTTAGCCAGGAAGAAATATCAGTCCTACAATGTCATTGTTGAATTAATGATTAGCTTTTGAAGTCATTTCAAAGCCAATAGGAGATCTTACAAGGAAACAGAAAAATGGTCAATAACTACACGCATTCTGCTGATCGTATGCCCGCACATAGTACATGCAACAAGGACACAAATACAAAAATAGTTAGGAAATCTTTATAGCACAAAGCTCAAGAAATGTACAACACAGTATTCTAGTATATGCAAGCTAGCAAGCATACAGAAAAATATGCAAACAGTAAAAAGTAAACTTCAACAACTGATTGACGTTGATAATTCAGAGAACAAATTACATGAGAAAAAATTCGTAAGAACAAACAGCTAATGGAACTAAACCACAACCACTATCTAATAGGGATGTACTATATTTATGTTGGTATCATTGGCAAGCCCATCATTCAGAAAAACCACTTACATCCTTCCTCATTCAGTCTAGCATGTATTATGTCTGGCTTATTGTTGACCTAGGTCTTTCTCAATTGACGTTGTTGTTAACATGGTTTTAAATATCAGCCGATAATCCGATATTATTGCCAAGTTATCGGATTTGAGAGCTTTCCGCTAGGATAAGTAGGATTTTTAAATCGGTTATCGTTTTTATGGGTTTATCGGCGAGTTATCGGCGATAAAGACACTTATCGACCGATAAGGGAGGCTAAAAATATCGGCTTTATCAGCATGAATTTTGAGTTGAATTGTTGGGTAATGGGCTGTAACTTAGTGTGTTCTTAAACCCGACCTGACCCGCTTTTGACAATAAAATGAAGTTTCTAACTTCAAGTTTAGCCATAATCCTTCGTGAATCTCTCTCCCTCTATGTGTGGCTGTTCTCTGAACCTCTTCGAACTCCATCGAGCTCAAGATCTCTACTCCCCTCTTAACTCTGTTGACCTCGTCGCTCGCCTCCCCAACCTCGAAGCTCACGTCTACTGACGTCGCTCGCCTCCTCAACCTTAAAGCTCACCTCCGCCGACGTCGTTCGCCTCCCCGACCTCTAAGTTCAACTCCGCTGACGACGATCGCCTCCTCGACCTCGCAGCTTAACTCCGCTGACGTCGATTGCCTCCCTGACCTCGGAGCTCACCTCTGTTGACGTCGTTCGTCTCCTTGACCTCGAAGCTCGCCTCCACTGACTCCAACATTCACCGTTGGCGCTCCGCTCCTCTTCGAACTCCATCGAACAGGTATCTACTCATTGCTTAGTTGTTTTTTGACTTTTTCTCTTCAATTTCATTTCTTCTCTTCCTTTGATATTCTGATTACATTATTTTTCACTACAGTTAGTTTATAGCAAACTAATTTTTAAGCAAACTTATATATATGGTAACTTGGAAGCAATATAGAGATATCATTGGAGCTAATCCTAAAAAGAGAGAGTGGTAGAACAAAGCAATATAAAAGAAAGACAAGTCTAGGAAATGTTCATCAAAGAGAAAGGAGCCTTTGGAAGATGAGGAAGACATGGAATCTTCGGAGCGCGATTCGGATGAGGGCATGGATAATATTCCAACGTTCAGCTCCGATGAAGATTAATTTAGTCTTTGCTTTTTCTTTCTTTTGGATTTGCTCTTCGAATATTTACGAATTATGAACTGTTTGTTGTTTTTGAAACTTGGTTGACTGGTGATTAGCTTATGTTTGTTTACGGATATTGATATGGCTCGTAACTACTAAATATCAACTTAGTAAATTAGTTTATGAATCTCATGATTACATAATAATTATGTAGATGTCTAGATGGTTCTTCATTCTTGATGTTATCTTGTTATTTGCTTATTTATTATTCCATTTTGACTAACATTATATTTTTTTCAAGGCTATGCAATCGAATAGATTCATCGTGCGGTCAAGATGCAAGTTTCGCTTTCTACAATTGGTCAGTGATTCTAAACATGATTATTTATATTTTGGTATGTTTATATTTCATTAAGCATGGTTAGATTATATTTTTTGGTTATTATATTATATATATACACCATCCAGTATATCACTCCAATTAAGCATGGTTAGATTATATTTTTTGGTTATTATATTATATATATACACCATCCAGTATATCACTCCAATAAATACTACTTATCCCCGATATATCCGTTATTATATTATATATATACACCATCCAGTATATCACTCCAATAAATACTACTTATCCCCGATATATCCCCAATTTCCGCTATTCAATAAGGATTTTGACCATTCGATAAATCCCCGATAACCGATATTTAAAACCTTGGTTGTTAATCATTTCCAAAATTCCTATTAAGCATATTCTTCTTTTACTTGAATAAAGACCTTTTTCTTAAGACTGTTTTGTGATACAACCACTTTCCATATCATCTCATTCCCTTCCACGAAATATCCAACTTTCAGACAGACCCTTTGAGGGGGAAAGGAAGGAAACTAGGTGGTAATTTGTGACGAAGTTCTTGCTCCTTAAGTCCTTCCACCTCATTTTATTTTTTCCCCAACTTTCAATTGCCCATCGGAAAAGTACTCCCATTTGTCAGTTTATCATTTCATCTTTATCTTTACTCTCCAACGTTTAGTTCCTTTTAAACCCAGCAAATAACCTACCTTGGGATGCATTTTGTAAGCAGAAATTTGTTAGAAATCTTAAGCATTAGGACTATTCCTACCTTACTACACTGAACTTAAATTGTATGCTTCTTTTTAACCCAAACCTAAAGAAAATATTATAGTCATCCTGAACTAGAATAAAAAATGAGATACAAAAATCAATCCAAAATCTAAACCCAAGCAGATTATTCATTATTGTATAGAAAATGCACCACTAAGGCTAAGCTATGTATAAAACTTTCACATATCCCCAATCTAATTATCTACAAACTACCTGACCTCTAACGCAAACCTTGAGTTAGCATTTGTCGCTCACTTGAACCTCTTAATAGAGGTTTCATATTTGTAATCAATTACGTTTCTCCATTCTCTTTCAAACCCCAAATTAATAGCACAAGGTTACGCAACACAAAAATTTCTATGTATCCGTTTTATTGCACTGGTATTATAATTCTATTCCCATTACAAACCTCCAAAACAACATGTAAAGTTCATATATCAATTTCTCTAAGTGTATCCCTATAGATCCTAATACAACATATAGTTTTCACTTTGAATTTCACATTTGTCATAAAGTAACCTACAATAAGTTGCAAGCTGATAACAAATTAATAACCAAAAACAACCATGATAAACGAAAAAGAAATTGGAGAAAATCCCATTATAAAATAATTCAAGCAGATAATATAATCATCAAACAATCTCAAACTACAAAACCTTCAAAAAAAATAGTTCAACATTCATAATAATTGTTTCCCTTATAATCTAATTCAAATTCAAAAGTAACCTGACAGATCCAACCCAATTCACTCCAGCGGCACCTCGACAACCCCTTCATTAATCTCCTGCTGCAAATCCTTTGGATCCTTCCCATCAACCGTACACCCAACTGAGACACAAGTCCCTAAGATCTCCTTAATCGTCCCACTCAGATCCTTTGCCATTGACCTCGGACTCATAACCCTAGCGATCTCAATCACATCATCAAGCGAGATGTTACCTGTTGCATGTTCGAATCTGGATTAGTGATATGCAATTTAACACCATTTTCCCCCCATAAAAAACAAATAAGCAGAACTAGATGAGAAAATAGCAATTATACGATTAACAAGAATGAAGAAAGAAATTGCACTGAAATAGAAGACTATAGAGAAAAGAAAAGACAACTAATAAGATAGGATAACTTGGGTTTTAAGAAGAAACCTAAACTCTCTTATTTGGTGTCACTTTTAGTAAATCATATACATATATTTATATCCAACCTTTATAGAACAATAAACTGGGTTATTATTGCCCTAAAGCTTCACTCTGTTTTCACTTTGATACGCAAGTTCTATTGTGACAACTTAATACCTCCACGGTTTTAAAATTGAGATTAAATTAACAATTTGATACTCCAAAGCCCTAACTTCGTTCCTCACTTTCCCCAGACTCAAAAAAGCTGAAATTTATTAACAATATCAGTCCTTGTTCACTTTTCCATACAGACATTCTTCAACGAAATTAATGTCAACTTTCTTTGCGCTTTCGGGTATCAATTTGTCAAAATATAAAATTTACCATTTGATGTATTAAGGTACAAAAAAAACCAGTTATAAATTTCCAAGCCACTTACAAGTATTGATGTTCTTAGTCTTCTTGTGATAGCGTTCAGGCTTCTTTCAGGTGTTTCAACTCAATACGTTAAGTTAAGGGTAAATTGGCAAAAAAAATTAACTTGCGAATAAATATGCCTCACTTTTCACACACATCCCCTATAGAATTATAAATAAATTTGCAAAGACACTGCGCATCGTTACCAGAATGCTTGATG
>NC_033800.1:70879789-70961863 GCF_001876935.1 Asparagus officinalis | reverse complement strand
CCTTCGCCTGTCGATTCTGAACAGTGAGCTTCACGGTGACGCGGAGTCCCTTCCAGTCCTTGGCGGTCTCCTTGGCGATGTCCTCTCCGATCTTCTTGGGGGAGAGCCCGAGGGGGCCGATCTTGGGGGCGAGGGAGGAGGCGGCGCCGACCTCGCCTCCGGTGACGCGGACGTAGACGTCGACGACCTGGGAGGGGTCGAACTTGGGCGGCATGGCGGCGATCTAGGGTTTTCTAGGGTTTGGGGGCGGGGGGAAGAGTTAGGGTTAGGGTTTCGCAGGAGAGGGAGAGAGATTATATAGCTTTGGGCTGGATGAGGTTGTGAGGAGGCTTTACTTTTTTTTTAAATTTTTTTGTTGGGCTGGGTTGGACACAAGTCAGGCCTTTTTTCTTTTTTTTTTTGTGCCGCCCAACAAGGATACGAATCTTTCGAAGCCCCATTCAGCCATTCACCACGTACATAAATGTTCCTTCGTTAATAAAAATGATAATAATAAATGAAAGTTCCTACGTTAAACCATTTTCCTAAGGCCCAATTACATCGCAGTTCAAACTATCAAATTAGATAATCCTAGTTAGGGGTGGCAAATGGGTCGACCCGACCCGACCCGACCCATATAAAATTTGACCCGACCCGTATAAGTTTGACCCGACCCGACCCGTTTAATAAATGGGTCAATGTGATCCGACCCGTTATTAAACGAGTTACCCGACCCGACCCATATAACCCGAATAACCCATTTATCTAATACAAGACATTCTAACACATACAACTAATAAAAAAATTTATACAAGCACAAAAGAACACTTCTTGCAAGCTCTTTAGACAAAAACTATCATTACTTACAACATGGAGTTATTTCAAAGACATATTCAGTATTTAAATGTACTTCAACGAATTGTAAATATCGGCAAACAAAAATACATCGATGCAACTCTTTAGACACAGAATAATCTAAACTAAAAACTAGCAACAAAGAATTTAATAAAGAGAATATACACAAGTTTACAACAAAATAGTTAGGAAATTGATTGCCGAGACTAAAAGCTTCTTTTAGCTTATTTTTCTCTCTTCCATAGATTTTAAGAACATCGGCTTTAACCGTATTTCTTGATATGTGTTTTATATCCTCACAAAGATAAGAGAAGATTGCTCGAATACCTTCATACTCAACAAATTGAAATGGCAAATCGTGCATAATGATGGCCGAGACTAAAAGCTCCCTAAACTTATCCGGGTCAAAATTATATCTTGAGGAACTCATTATAGAATCTTTTGAGTTAGATAGACCCTCAATATCTTCTCTAGTAGCTTTCTTACAATTTTTCATGTGTCTTAACATGTTCTTTGTCCCATGGTTACCTTCGGCAATATATTTGATTCCACACTTCTTACATATTGAATATTGTTTCTCACCTGGCTCTTGAACAAGGTCAAACATTTTTCAAGCTTTGGACGTTAATTTTCTTTTTCGACTTCCAACAATTATCGCTTTGGATTTTTTTTGAACGGGACTAGACATGTCTTCTAATTCTTCATTAGATGAATCTGCTTCTAGATTATCCGCTATAGAATTATGGGTAGAATTAGACTCCATTAACTGTGATGAAAATTACAGAACTACATAAGATTCATAAAATTAAATAAAATTCAACAGATAACACAAATTAACTGATTCTAAACAGAATGGCTCACATATAACCCCAAATGCTATTCAATCATATAACAATAATGAACTGATTCTTTTTCGCAAAAGATTGAATGTATCAACAGGTGGTACATTTAGTTGCCAAATAAACATTGACAACTTCAAATAGAATGGCTCCCATATAACCCCAAATGCTATTCAATCATATAGACTATGCAACATTTATATGCGGCTTTTTTAATTTATAAATAAACAAAAAATGAAGAAACCCAACGCACCTCTACCGAGCACAACAACTGAAACATAGTGGTTTAGAAGATATTCATTGTTCATCACAAAAACAGTAGGGGGCAAAAATAGGAGACCAAATTTGATGGTTTGTATTCACAGATAAATCTGACCTGATGCTTAGAAGCTCAATCTCAACAAGGTTCGAGTTCGATTGAGAGTTCTAACAATCAGTGATCTCTAATTTTAACAAACCTACTTTCAAAAATATGATGAAATTTCTGTTTCAAACTAGCTTGTAATTTCAACAAACCTACTCTTTATTCAGTAATTATAAATTCTGAAATTTTAGAAAAATCTGTAGTTTCAAATTGATATAGACTCAGAAAAATCTGTAGCCATTAATCAGACGTCATTAACATTAGCAGATCTGTAGCCATTAATCAAAAAGCCCTAGCTAAGTGTACCTCAAAATCCAGTGATTAGCTCGATTAAAGATCTAATTCTTCTATTGATCAAGAGGAACTGGGCTATGGCTGCTCGATGGAGAGAGAGAGAGGAGGAGGAACTATGGCTGCTTGATGGAGAGAGGAGAACTCGAGCGCTGCCCCTCGCCGCTCGTCGAGGATCGCTGCCGCTCGCCGATGGAGAGAGGAGAACTTAGCTTCGAGGATCGCTGCCGCTCGCCGCCCCTCGCCGCTCGAGAGAAGAGAGAGAAATCTAGGGCTTCCTTTGAGAGAGGCGAAGGGTTAGTCGGGTCTGTAGAGGTTCACTTGGGTAAATTCGGGTTAGATGAGTGTTAGACGGGTCAGTAGACGGTTTAGTAGATCAACCCATCTAATAAACGGGTAAATTCGGGTTGACCCATTTATGACCCAACCCATATAACTTGACCCATACCCAATATAAATGGGTCGGGTCGGGTCGGGTCGGGTTGATGGGTTGGGTCATAAATTGCCACCCCTAATCCTAGTGAGCGCTTGGGACAACATCCCCGCTCGGTTGTCGTCAATCATCATACATACCCTGTTACGAAGGCCGCTTCCTCGTTCAATCCAAATACGCTACAACGTGTCACGGTGGCGTAGCCAAGATTTAAATACTGGGGGGGGGTCAAAAATATATAAGTGTGATGATGAAAGAAATATACTATACAACTATCTACATTTTTTCACTTAATATATTTTTTCTGAAAAATAAATCAAGTCTTTCTTTTTTTTCCCCTTTTTTCGGCCACACATTCAATTGTCAACATATTAAAAAAACACATGGATATAATCAAATAAATAAATAAACTAACTATTTACATCCAGTCACAAAACAAATCATATCATCATATTTTTTCCGCTTTAAAAGCACGAGTTCGGGAAAATCTTTCGGTAGACAAAAATATCCCTATAAAGTTTGAACTATCCTAATTCTAATCAAATTCTAATTTTTAAATCTTATTTAATTATTTATTCTAATCCTAATCAAATAACTTTAGAGTTTGAACTATCCTTTTAAATTGTATTTAATGATAAAAAAACAGAAAACAAATTGCTTGCACACTTGAATCGTGGCTCACGGTTGACACAGCTTTGATATCTAATTTTTACTTGATAATAATATTTAATTTGCAGAAGCGAGATAATCTTCAATACGGCTAAGGACTACTTACCTTACCGACACTTTTAATAAAATTTAAATAAATTACTAAAAGGCTATCCTAATTATTCAGTTTGAACTAAATATCCTAATCCTAATCCGTACACATTCCGCCCCCGCTCTTTCTTTAAAGTTTGAAGTAAATATCTATCCTAATTATGTCTCCTCTCTTTCTTGTAAAAGTTTGAACTAAGACACAAACTTTAAAGTTTAAATAAACTACTAAAAGGCTATCCTAATTATTTAGTTTGAACAAAATACCCTAATCCTAATCTGTATGAGGCATAGACTTTACGCATATGAAATTGTTGATAAGAATTGTGTTATTGTTATTATAATAAAATATTATACAATTTGTAATCTTTATACAAAGAGAACTCTAATTGTAATTGTCATCCTATCACATGCAATATCTCATGCCTATATATAAACCAAGAAATTACACAATTTTCATAGTAACTTCGTCTCCTTTAACCTGCAGTGGCATACACATATATCTAACATATGGCATCGTTATACACACATGGATTTGAACATCGAATCAAATCGATCTATTGAATCAGTAGTTCAATTAATCCTAAAGCCCATGCAGCCATTTTTTTTGCAAAAAAGAAAAAGGTTAAGAAAATCTATTTAATTTAGTAACACAATTACCAATTAATCCACACGTATGCATTAAAAATCACCTTACTTCTTTCCCCACCATCCACCGCCAGTTGAGCAAACTTTGTTGGATTTTATTTCTTTTTTGATAAAGATTTTAAAATAATTATATATCATATCATATTTCCTTTAAAAGCATGAGTTCGTAAAAATCTTTCGGTAGACAAAAATACCCCTATAAAGTTTAAACTATGCTAATACTAATCAAATTCTAATTTTTAAATTGTATTTAATGATTTATTATAATCAAATAACTTTAAAGTTTGAACTATCCTAATCCTAATCGAATTCTAATTTTTAAATTATATTTAATTATAAAAAAGAAAATAAATCGCTCGCACACTTGAATCGCGGCTCACAATTGACACAACTTTCTATCTAATTTTTTACTTGATAATGATATTTAATTTGTAGAAGCAAGATAATCTTCAATATGACTAAGGACTACTTATCTTACTAACACTTTTATTAAAGTTTAAATAAATTACAAAAAGACTATCCTAATTATTCAGTTTGAACTAAATATCATAATCCTAATCGGTACACATTCCTTCTCCTCTCTTTCTTTAAAGTTTGAATAAATATCTATCCCAATTATTCCTCCTCTCTTTCTTTAAAGTTTGAACTAAGACACAAACTTCAAAGTTTAAATGAACAACTAAAAGGCTATCCTAATTATTCAGTTTGAACTAAATACCCTAATCCTAATCCGTATGAGGCATAGACTTTACGCATATGAAATTGTTGATAAGAATTATGTTATTGTTATTATAATAAAATATTTTACAATTTGTAATTTTTATACAAAGATAACTCTAATTGTAATTGTTATCCTATCACATGCAACACCTCATACCTATATATAAACCAATAAATTACACAATTTTCATAGTAACTTCGTCTCCTTCAACATGTATGTTTCTTTTTTATCTTTATGATTATTCTTTAGTAATATTGTGTATTTGATTATTCTTTTTTGTTAGTGTCTTCTTCAACATGTATGTATATAATTGCTCACATCAACAAATCAAATAATCTTAATTATCCTATCATCAAATATTATTAATCTCAAATGACTAACTTTGAAATTGGTGAGAGTAGCTTGGTACGATGGTTATTAATCAAGCACATGTATTATGAAATTTGCACACGTAGGTTTTAATTTTCAAATCAATTATTAAAAGAAATAATATTTCAAACGTCAAGAAAATTACATAATTTTTATCCAAATACAACTCTATTTACAATTATTATCCTCTCACATGTAACATCTCGTGCTTACATATATGTATAAATCAAGAACTACACAATTTCGATAGTACTTTAGTCTTCTTCAACAAGTATGTCTCTTTATTGTCTTACATTATTTTTCTTTGTTAATTTTTTTATAATAGTTTCTATTTTCTTTTTGTTGTTTTTGTTGTCATTTTCATTGCTTAAAATTATTCTCCCACTATAAATAGAAATGCTCTTCAAAGATTAATATTTTTTCTTAGAAAGGTTCTTCAAAGATTAATAAATTTTCCTTTTTCTTTTGTTAGTGATTGATTGATGTTTGTGCACCCTTTATTCGAAGATTAGGACTTTAATAATTTATTTGCTATGACGATTTTTTTTAATGATTTTAATCAATCCAGCATTCTGTGATTTTAAAGTAATAAATACAAGGACGTCAATACTTATGAACAATGGCAAATTTTCTTTTCTTCTTTTCCTTCATCAATGCTTTTCATATTTACTAATTGCGTCCACTTCTTAACTTAATTAAATGTGTCAAAATGACAATAGAAAATTCTTTACGAAATTGTTAAGCTTAAAACTACACACCTCATAAAATATAAGCAAACAAGTGCTGGTTCCTAAAGAGTCTAATATAGCCTCTACAATAAGAACTCTGCTAGGAATTGAAAGCAGTAATTAGCAGTATAAATCAATTTGATCAACAAACACCGATAAGTAGTTTGTAATTTGCATAAAGCATCCTAAAAATTTTAAAAATTGTAAACAACGCCTTAAATATAAAAAATTCATGAAAAACCATGAGAGTTTCAAAACCTCAATAATAAACTACACAATTTCGATAGTACTTTAGTCTTCTTCAACAAGTATGTCTCTTTATTGTCTTACATTATTTTTCTTTGTTAATTTTTTTATAATAGTTTCTATTTTCTTTTTGTTGTTTTTGTTGTCATTTTCATTGCTTAAAATTATTCTCCCACTATAAATAGAAATGCTCTTCAAAGATTAATATTTTTTCTTAGAAAGGTTCTTCAAAGATTAATAAATTTTCCTTTTTCTTTTGTTAGTGATTGATTGATGTTTGTGCACCCTTTATTCGAAGATTAGGACTTTAATAATTTATTTGCTATGACGATTTTTTTTAATGATTTTAATCAATCCAGCATTCTGTGATTTTAAAGTAATAAATACAAGGACGTCAATACTTATGAACAATGGCAAATTTTCTTTTCTTCTTTTCCTTCATCAATGCTTTTCATATTTACTAATTGCGTCCACTTCTTAACTTAATTAAATGTGTCAAAATGACAATAGAAAATTCTTTACGAAATTGTTAAGCTTAAAACTACACACCTCATAAAATATAAGCAAACAAGTGCTGGTTCCTAAAGAGTCTAATATAGCCTCTACAATAAGAACTCTGCTAGGAATTGAAAGCAGTAATTAGCAGTATAAATCAATTTGATCAACAAACACCGATAAGTAGTTTGTAATTTGCATAAAGCATCCTAAAAATTTTAAAAATTGTAAACAACGCCTTAAATATAAAAAATTCATGAAAAACCATGAGAGTTTCAAAACCTCAATAATAATACACTGACTTATAAATAGTTTGTAATTTTTATAAAGCACCCTAAAGTTTTAAAAAATAACACAAAACCCTCAAAATCAAAGATTTATAGAAAAACATGAGAATTTAAAAATAGTTATTCACATCAGATGTTTCTAACGTCATTTAATAAATTTGAAAAATAGAAAATTTTTGTGAGATTAACTTTTGTTCTCATTGAAATAGAAATATATTAATGTTGGAATCTTTTAAAAAAATTTAACGAAACAACATCAAAACTAAAAAACATCCATTGACTCTCACTAGCTAAATTTTGTAAAAAAAAACCTACGTATTTATGTTAATCATAGTTTTACTAAAATTTTTTTTAACATATTCACAATAGCTTTTCTCTTCGAGTAAAATATTTGCTTCTATCGTTAGATATTTGATAGATGAGGGGTATTTTTTCGGGAGAAATTGTGGTTCATTCTTTTAGGGGTTTTTTAACGTTGAAACTTGAAGTGGTTTTACTGAGAAACCCAAAACTAAAGGAGGATTTTGTGAAAATTTAAAGTTCAGGAGGGTTATCAATGAAATGCCCAAACTTAAGGGTTTTTTTGTAAATTTACCCTTAAAACAACTATAAATTGTAATCATATTAGTTTTGATTACAGATTTTTCCAATAAGTAAAATAGTTTCTCTCCTAAGGGGCTGCTTGGTTACTTTGATTCCTCAAAGATTCTAATGGATTTTGCCTAAAAGTGAGCCCTACAATAAAATCATATTATATCAAAAATATGTAGAGCCTATTCTTTATTTGTTTACGCGGATGTGAGTAGTTAAATAGTGTCCATCATGTCAAATTTTTGGGTTGTCAAAAATCATGGGCAAAGAGAAAGGATTTTGAGGGGATTTCTAGTATATATTTTCCAGACCTATTTAAAAATTATGAATACTATACAATGTATGCTTATTAAATTCTATCTTATACTACTTTAAGTTACACATGGCCACAGCCCAAGTTCATTAAGCCAGGTTTTTTTAGGAGCTGCCTAAACCTGGATTGGAAGCTCGGCCTGCCGGGCATGGGCTTTTTCCAGGCTAGTATTGGCTCTTTGATTTTGGGTTTCGGACCTGCCTAAATCCTACTTGGAACCCAGCCCAACGTGTTTCGGGCTGGGCTCAAACCGCCTAAATTACCTACTTAAGAGTGGGTTGAATTCATGTTAGTAAAATTAAGGGTTTTATTTTTAAATTAGGTCTTAATTTTTAACCATTATTTTAGTTACTTTTATGATAATATATCAAGTAATTATTTAAGTATGATTCAAATGACCAATAAAGGCCAACGGTGTTTTTATATATTATAATGCAACATGATTAAAAAATAGTTTACACGTGATGGAGGCTACCCAAAAAGCGAGAGTGTTGGGATGACCCTGTAGATACAGGCTAACATAATATGAGAGATAAATTCAACCAAGAGATGTTTGGAACTTGCTTTCATTCAGAAAAAAAGTAAAGACTATAAAGATGGCTTCACTATATGCAACAAAGCCAACAAATACATGATCAAGAAAGATAATTAAAGATGATCCTAACTTAAGTAATGAATTAGAAACACAAAAAAATTGCCATATATATGAAATTAACATTTATTCTCATTAACATTTGTTCTTATTCAAATTACTTGTAAAGTTAGATGAGAAGATAAAAAAAATGAATGAGCCCAAGGAAAGACAATAGCACAAGAAGTCCAGATCCAGCATGATGTTACAATCGACATAGATGATGAAGACACCACTCCAGAATTACCTTAGAAAAAGATAAAAATGAAGAAGGTTTGATCTTGACTCAATAAAGAATAAAACAGAAAGAATAAAAGATAATATTTTCTTAATGTTTTATAGAATAACCTAATTTTTTGAGTAAAATTAGAAATATTTGGAAGAGATTTTCATGAATTTTTACATATTTTTATATACTTATTTTGTGGACGTTTTTATCATATAAAATTATACTAGAGTTAGCATTAATATTTACTTTATGGTTTTTAATGTAGTCTATCAATGATTAATTAGGAATAAAATCCATATTTGTTTTGGTGCTATTTTAGCCACTTCTAATCAATTGTCTAAGCCTATTGGATTTAATTAATCCTATTGCCATTATAATGCTGTTTTTTCAAATATTTTTTTTTTTACTTTTGCAACACTATTCTTCCTTAGATAAAACTTTATTTTATGTCAATCCAAATAACATGAATATTCAAATTGTCTTCACATTGATTTCGTGTCAATTCAATTATCAACATAAAACTTAAAATTGGGTGTACCTTATTCAAACAAACATTAAAGAAGATAAGTAATCACAATATTAAATTTTAGAGACATAAATGAGCAAAAACTATCAAATTGAAATCAAAGAATAAATTTTAATAAGAAAATAAACTAAAAATAAATAATTATGATATTTAATCACGTGCAATGCACATGCATAAAAACTAGTTAATAAATAGATCAAGTAGATAGGAATATAAATCGATAACTAAACAATAAGATATGTTGTTTAAAATAAAAAAAGTCAATGAAAATGGGGAAATTTGTACCTTTAGCATTAAAAAACTCAATGAAAATGGGGAAATTTGTACCTTTAGCATTAAAAAACTCAATGAAAAGGGGGAAATTTGTACCTTTACCGTTTAGAGAATACACCACATTTCTAAAATTTAGAATAAAAGCCCTAAATTAAGATTGGATTGGAGATGCTTAGTTGGATTTGAAAATCATATTAAATATGAAAACGCCAAAAGGAACAGTGCAGAAAAATAAACTATTTCTAAGTCAAGATCGAGAGGAGAGGGGATTTTCTTTGCTGCGATTTTTTTATATCGGTTCTTGGGTTCGGGTTGGTTAAATCGAAGCACGTTAGACCTAAACCCATTAGTCCATAATTATTCTGTTTGGGCTTGGCACTTAACACTTGGGCTTTGTGAGGTTTTGAATCTCAAAATCGCTCTCTTCGGCCTTGGCATTTGACACTTGGCTTGTGGGCTTCTGAATTTCAAAGTCTGCTCAAGTTAAAGATTGTGGGAACTTTTGTGTTGGTGGTGATAGTGGTATTCGTGGGGGAAAATTGTTGCCTACCCCTGGAGTAGGCAAGGTGCCTACACCCTCTCCAATAGGATGGAGGGGGGGCATCTAGAGGAGATGTAGGGACACCCATCTACATCTCTTCTACATTCCCCTCCTATTGGAGGGGAGCATACATCTTACCTAATGACAGGACATAAATGATGTCCAAAAGTTGTAAGTGCATAACCAATCAAGTTATAGTATAAAAAAAGTTATCGATCCCACGAATAGAAGAAAAATATGAAGTGGTGAAAATTTTCTTTTATTAATTACAATAAAAAGTTATAATTTTGGAAGGTTTTCTCAATTAAGAGTAACCCTCCTCTCCAAATAGAGTTACAAATTTTTTTACATCTTTAACCCTCACTCTTTACCCTTATTTATAGTATACATCAGCGAATTAGAGCCATTGGATCAATGTTTATCCATAAGTCCTTAAATTTCAGCCTTTAGATTGTAACAGAATGGTGACGTCGATGCCAGCATCGATGCTGGTATAGATGCTAGCATCAATGCTCCTATCAAAATTCTGACTTTATGGTTGGTTTCGTCTCGCCGAGATAGATAATTTTCATATATTATATGTTAAATTCTACCTTTTTGATTGGGAGGTATCGTTGTTTCTTTGCGACCAACCATCTTGAATATAATTTCTCTTCATATTGGATTTTTTATTTTCTCTGGCTTCTACAAGCTACTCGGCTTGATTCTGGGTTTCAATAAAAGGTTACAAAATGATGAAGCTAGAGTCTTTTGGGTTTTTATTTACTATTTCTTCATTAATCTATAATTAAAGATAAAAATAATTATTAGTGGTATATTTATTCATGTAAAATAGATAATAAGGGTATAAAATTTGGTATATTTATTCATGTAAAATAGATAATAAGGGTATAAAATTATAATAAAAATATGATTATCAAATACCCCCACACCTAAACATAAAAATATGATTATCAAATACCCCCACACCTAAACTTTTGCTAGTCCTCTAGCAAAGAAAGAAATTTTAAAAAAAATCCTAACTCACTTTCGCATGAATTGCGGTTGTATTTAGCATATACAACAAGCCTTTAAACCTCTAGGTTACCCTAGTGAACGAGTTATAGTCTCGTGAGGGTTTGCAGTGAATATACTCATAAAATCCGATCAACTTGCTAATTTAAAGAGGTCAGTAAATAACTAAATTTACTTGATAAATTTAGTGAATCTAATTGAAGTTAGTTATTACTCTAGAAAACGTTTTTATATATAACTCCAAAATTAATTTCCTAGAAAATCTTCTCATTATAGCAATACAAAACTAAGACAAACTTAGAAATTTAATTAAAATATTTGAAAAGAACATGCTAACTCTTTGTTTTAAATAATTTTCAAATCTCTTAAAAAACATTTTTCAAGACCATATATACAAATATAACAATATATAAACCAATTGTTAGTAAAAAAATTCAACTCTTTCTTCCTTGGTGATTTTTTTTACTTTAACGGGCTTTCTAAGTGGCCATTTAACGAGTTTTGAATTAATGGATCCCAACCCAATTAGGCTTAGGTTATTAAGTATGGAAATACTCATTGGACTTAATTACTCAGTCAACTTAGGCTTTATAAGATAGAATCACCTTGAATTCAAGAATTTTTTTTCTTTTTCTTTTTTTTTTGTGCCCATTTTCTGCACTCTTCTTTTACAAGGTTAGTTTTTACATGTATATATTCTGAAAATATGTAAATCAAGACAACTTAAAAAATTATTTTCAACTTTAAGTTAAGCATGTAAAAATTTTAATATTTTAATTCAAAGTCTAAGTTAAGGCTTTAGTAAAGTTGTAGATAAAAAAAATTATATGAACAAGCCCTATAAATAAAACTTAATGTGAGAATGATAATACCTCATAAAATTCAAAACTAATGTGAGGGATATTACCTCATACAAATCAAAATCAATGTAAGATGTAGTACCTCAAATAAATGAAAATTAAATCAAGGATGACAGTAGTACCTCATACAAATCAAAATCAATGTGAGGTGTAGTACCTCATATAAGTGAAAATTAAGTTGAGGATGACATCAGTACCTCATACAAATCCTAATCAATGTGAGGTGTAATACCTCGTATAAATGAAAATTAAGTTGAGGATGACAACACCTCATGTAAATTTGAAAGTCATGTGATCATTTAAGTTGAGGATGACAACACCTCATGTAAATTTGAAAGTCATGTGATCATAAGCCTTAGCTATAAAATCTAACTCGAGGATACCCACCTCATGTAAATTTGAAAGTCATGTGATCATAAGCCTTAGCTATAAAATCTAACTCGAGGATACCCACCCCCATACGAACCTTATTTCAACTTAAAGGGATAAGGGCTCTTCATTTACACTTATTTTAGAAACATGAAAGATAAGCAGATAGGCACTTGAGAAATGAAAAGCAAAGAAGATATTCGTTATGATAAATGAACACAACAATCTTGATAAGGAAGTTTCGATGAGGAAGTTACAATAACTCCCCCATCAATCCATTTTAAACACCTGGTGATAACTTCCCCTTGGTTTTTGATATAAATGGAGACCTCGTTTGCCATTCAAAAGGGAGGAGAAGAGAGAAAAAAAAAGATAATAAAAAAAAGGAACAACAGAAAAGATAGAGAAAAGACAGAGAGATTGAAAAGAAGGAGAGACTTAGAATTTAAAACAACAACGACAAGGTCCTCTGCATTTTTTTATTTTTGAAAGGGTGGAGGGCTCCAGAACATTGTCTGGAGACCCAAGATCCCATCTTCTTTCTCTTTAATTTTGTAATACATTAGAAAGATAATAAAATTGATATCTCTCTACATTTGATTCTTGATGTCTATTTAATTTTTTGCTTTCTACTAATCAGGGGTTTCTTTCAACAAGAGTAATTAACAGAAAGAAATAAATTTCTGAAAGCATGCACCTCCTAAATTTTTCTTTTACAAACAAAGTGATACTAATATGTATCAGAGTAAATATTTAGAGATTGCTCTACTCTTCTTGAGATTGGTATTACGGCTTGGTCAAGAAGAGATTGGCCTACTCAAATATTATTATTTCTCTGATGGATACTAGCATCATTTTGAATTTCTTTTACAAACTATACACGTTGGGCATTCCGACGCTTACAAAAATTTTGGCGACCATAGTGGGAGCATGCTTTTCCCCTTATCTTTTAGAAAGCAAATATTAGATGACATCTTGTGCATAAAGCATAAAAAAAAATTTGTGCACAAAGCACTAAAATATTATTTCTGCATTCACTGTTCGCAGGTAAAATGACAAGTCATGCGAGCAATTCAAATGTTAATGGCACAACTCAAAAATTTGTTTCCGTGCAAATTGGTGCATTATGGGTGCTGGTCCCTGTGGAGATGGCTACAGCGAAAAACATTCCGCGATCAACACCATGCCCTGTCACACAACCTGAATATTCTATTCACTCAATACATGCTGACGCGGACAATGATGGCTTTACTCCTGTGGTGACTAAGGCTATGAAGAAAAGGGTGAGGAAATCACCCTCAGTCAAAGTTCATGTCCCCAATACTCAAAATCTTAATACAAATAGGAGGAGCACCCCCGGTATTATTAGCCGTGAGGATCCTAAAGATGTCCATAACAATGAGGAAAAACCACCCACCTTTCATGTTGGAAAGGGTAAGGGAGTGATGGAAGAAAACATGGATTCCTCTTCAGTTGAAATGAAGCACTATGTTGCTCAAAGACATTTCCCTCATATTGGATGCTCGAGAGATATGGAGGCATTTGGAGCAAATTCTTATGATAAGGAATTCCCTGATGCTCGAGAGATATGGAGGCATTTGGAGCAAATTCTTATGATAAGGAATTCCCTCCTCTTCAATTGCACAAACCTCAACAACCAAAAGGCTTTTGGAGCAAATTCTTATGATAAGGAATTCCCTCCTCTTCAATTGCACAAACCTCAACAACCAAAAGGCCCTATCAAGAAGGAAAGTTCTTTTAGAACACCAAGTAGGGTAGTGCATACCACAATGCAACAAGTTCAAGTTAATGACCCCTCAAGGGAGACGTCGGAGCAATATTATACAAGCCCCTCTGTTGTTCGCCTAGGCAGGCCTAAAGTGAGGGATCACCAAAATGATGCTCCTCGTTCTTGGCACTATCAATTCTATTCGGGTAAACCAATGAGCTATGAATCTAAATATGATTCAACCTTATCTTCTCGGAGCAATATGTTGGAGTCAAATGAAGATTACTTGGAATTAAGACAATCTCCTCGATATTTATGAGACTGGAGGACGATATTTCTTCGGACATCATATGCAACGTGTTATACCTCAAAGAAATGAAAGGGAAGATACTCCTGTTTATAAATATTATGAAAGCACCCACCATCAGCGTCGGTATTATCAACAACCAACCCATTACTACGAACCAGCATTAACCCCAGGAGGGCGTCATGTAGTGACACGACGATTGACAGATAGGGAGTATTGACTGCTTTTACAAGATAGGGCAGGTCATGATCTTTCCTCTGAAGATAGAAGGCGAGTTCGCTGGTTACGTGAGCACTTATGTGAAATCAACATGGTGCCTGATTTGAATAAACCTCACCCTAGTCATGTCATGAATGTCATGCCTGTTAGTGTGACTGATGATGAAGATATGTATTTTAAAAGGAGGCGTACTATTGTACCAAAAACATCGACCTATGACGAGAAGTCAGTCTAGGTCACAATTTGTATCTCTTGAAGTTGAAAATAATGACAATGAATCATCTGCTTCTTCTTATTCTCGTTCTCACTCTAATGATACCATTGGTAGTGTAGAAAAAGAATATGAACCTAATTTATTAGGCACAGAACAAGTTTTGACAACTGATGAAATATCCCTTGATGATAAATTGATACAACTTCAAAGAGAGCTCCAACAGAAAGAAGAAGAAATTGCTCAACTTAGAGCACAAACCTTTGTGAATCCTTCCACTTTAACAAATAATGCTTCAGATATTCAACATCACCCAACTGCAGTTTCACTTGATACAGTACAAAGGCTCATCACCGAAGGGGTCAGGTCACAGTTAATGCAAAATCAGTATGCAATAAGACCGGGCTATACAAAGCCTTATCCTGCTGAGATTGACATGATTCCCTTCCCTGCAAATTATCGACAACCTCAATTGGCCAAATTCAATGGAATGGTTCGCCACATGAGCACTTTGCTCACTTTCTAGTAGCATGTCAAGATACTACTCATAATGGGGCTCTCTTATTAAGACAGTTTGTTCAAACACTTTCAGGTCCTGCATTCACTTGATATAGTAAACTTCTGCCTAGATCAATAAGAAATTGGGAGCAGATGCAAGAAGCCTTCTTATAATGCTTCTATAATACTCAAAGGACTGTGGGTATCACTGAATTAACTCAGACAGAATAAGCTCATAATGAGAGGGCATCTAATTTTATGAACAGATGGAGAAATTTGAGTCTCCATTGTCCTCAGTCATCACAGAACCAAAGGCTGTAAGGATGTGCATGAACAAGCTTCGACCAGAAATGGTAGTTCATCTTCAAGGTGTGCGGCCTATGACTTTTGAAGAGTTGGCATCTAAGTCAACTGATATAGAAAATTATCTCAATCAGTTGAATCGTCGCTCAGACAAAGGGCACCTTGGCATCTAAGTCAACTGATATAGAAAATTATCTCAATCAGTTGAATCGTCGCTCAGACAAAGGGCACTATAAATTTTTTGAACATGAGCTAGGCAAAGGAAAGAGAGATCACACCCGTGATAAGAATAAACATGTGATGGAGACGTCTGTGACAACACAATATACAAAATTTCGACCAAATGAGGCCAATGTCCAGTCGAAGAATATAAAGTTTAATGGTGTTGGGAAGCCAAAAAGTTTGAAAGATAGACTTGAAAGGGAGTATTCCTTTCCCAAAGAAGTGGTTGAGGATTTCTTTAAGGGATTAACCGAGATGAAGCTGGTACAATTGCCTGAACCTCGTCAAGTAAATGAAAATAATAAGAGGCACGATGATGGACGATATTATAAGTATCATCACATGCCATGACACACCTTAGAAGAATGTTTTGTTTTTAAAGATAAAGTTCAAGAAATGATTGATGATGGAACCATTGATCCTGTATTGCTTAAAATTTTTAAGAAAGGAGGACAATCCGCCAATATGGTGTCTACTAGTCAAGTAGATGAAAAGGCGTTACCTAAGTGCATAGACACTTTAACATTATCGTCATATGCAGTGCCTTATGTACCACCATCATATCGCCCTATGGAAGATTCATCATTACATGTGACTCCCTCAAAGGTGCCACGTTATATAATCCATATGAAAGAATTGTGGTCCCCTTCAACTCCACCGACTATAATGGAGAGGAAAAGTAGGACTCCAACACCATTTCCTATCCTCACATGCAATGTAAAACAATCTCCACCATCTCACATAAAGAAGCGTCTGTTTGTTGAAGATACAGAATCTAGTAGGGCAATGCCGGTTTTAATACCAAGGCAAGACTCAGCCTTACCAGAAATCATGTTGCCTATAACAGATGACGATGATTCGATGTTAGAACCTGAGCAACTCTATACCAATCAAGGCAGGCCTTACGTCAGCAAGAAACAAAAAAGGAGATAGGCTTTCAAAGAAAGGGTTAAAGCTGCGAGGAACAACCCTACACCAACGGGGGCAGCTCGACCTCCTCTTTCCAAAAGGAAAAGAACTCCTAAATACAAAATACTCCGTAAAGTGATGCTAAAGGAGGAAATTGAGGGATTCATTGCAAGGATTTCTCGTGAGCTTTACATTAATAAGCCTCAAGTGGTGGATAATAATACCCCTTGGGCTGATGGTTTACATTGCAATACTGTTGGAGTTGTGGAAGGAGATGATTGACCATTATGCTTCCCAGAAGAAACTCCTGAGGTTAATATTACCACTCGTTCTGGATTTCAGACAAAAGAGATCCGTCCTCCTCCTGTTGATTACATAATGCCTCGCAAGAAAAAATCTCAACCTCCTGATAATGTAACTCCAAATGTGGCAAATCCTTCTGAGACTGTCAAATACAATGTACTTGCACATCTAAAGAAAATACCATTACTTCTTAGTGTGTATGATGCTTTGTGTTTGTCTTCTGATTTGCGAAAGGCATTTGTTACTGCAATGCAATTTCCTGATGACTATAGGGTAGAAGTAGCTATTGTGGATACAAATCCACTCGAAGTCTTAAATATTGAATTCACTGATGAAGACCTTCTATTGGGTTCAAAGCTTCATAATCGACCTTTGTTAGTCACGGGTGATTTAGAAGACAAGTCAATTAATCAAATCATGTTGGATTATGGATCTGCTGTAAATTTAATCCCTTTAAGGATGTTGACAAGGCTGGGATATATTATAAGAAATCTTACAAGAAGCAACATCGTTATTCAGGGATTTAATCAAACAAGGCAACAAGCTTTAGGGACTATGCATTTGACCTTGAGATTTCAAGGATGGATTTCTACTCCTCTCTTTCATGTGATTGATGCATTCACATCTTACAATGCATTATTAGGACGTCCTTGGTTGCATGAATACGGTGTGATATCCTCCTCCTTGCATCAGTGCTTCAAGTATAAAACATCTGAGGGAGAAATTAGAAGAGTATTTGCAGATACACAACCTTTTACAACTGCAGAAGCCTTCTATGCTGATGAAAATTTTTACTTCGAGGGAGTTATTGCCAAGGGATGCAAAATTTTACTTCGAGGGCGTTATTGCCAAGGAGATCAAAGGAACCGATTTCAGAGCTAATAGAGTTAACCCTAAAGAAGAAATTGCTCATGATGGAGCAAATCCAAAGAAAGTTACATATCGCTACATACCTCAAGAACAAAGGAAAGATGAAGACCCTGTCTTTCAAACACTTGAGTATGAAGTCTTGAATTCTAACCAAGATAAAGAGCTTAGTGGTCAAAAGAAAAAAATCCTTGGTCTTTGTACCAGCCTCTTCTATAAGTTATAAAGATTCAATATCTTGTCTTCCTATTTTTTATGACCAGAAAGGCCTTAATATGATGAAAAAAATGGGTTATGATATAAAGTTAATTTCAGATTTGATTAACGGAGAAGGTTCTCTTGCACCTTTTGACAAAATGCTCAGTCCAAAACAAAGAGATGCTCTTTACCATGGCAAAAGACTATCATCTATGAAGAAAGGTTTAGAATATGAAGTATGCATAACATCATCTCAAGAACTTGTGGACTTGCAGCCAGCCCCATCCCAATTGGAAGAAGGAGAACAAGCTACAACAGATGAATTAGAGGAAATTAATCTTGGCACTAGTGATGACTCTCGTCCCATATTTATCAGTGCCTATATGTGCAAAGATGAAAAGGATGAATACAAACATTTCTTATCCAAGAACAAGGACGCCTTTTCTTGGAGTTACAAGGAGATGCCTGGGCTTGATCCAAATATAGCAGTACATCGCTTAGCCATTTCAAATGATATTACACCTATTAAGCAACAACAACATCGTTTTCGTCCAGAAATATTACCTCAAATAATAGCTGAGATTGATAAACTTCTTGCTGCTGACTTTATCTGAGAAGTCAAATATCCTACATGGTTGGCTAATATAGTCCCCGTTAAAAAGAAAAATGGACAAACCCGTGTTTGTATCGATTTTTGTGATTTAAATAAGGCTTGTCCAAAAGATGATTTTCCTCTTCCTATCTCTGAATTATTGATAGATTCTACTACAGATCATGAAGTATTATCATTCATTGTGTGTTATTTGGGGTACAATCAAATTCGTACGGCACCAGAAGATGAAGAGTTTACTGCTTTTAGGACACCAAAAGGTATCTTTTGTTATAAAGTGATGCCTTTTGGACTAAAAAATACCGGTGCGACATACCAACGTGTTATGACAGAGATTTTTACTAATCTCCTCCATGATAAGGTAGAGTGTTATGTTGATGACATTGTGATAAAGACAAAGCATAGAACTAAACATTTACAAGATCTTTCTTTGGTTTTTGAACGCTTAAGAAAACATCAATTAAAGATGAACCCGACAAAATGTGCATTCGGTGTCTCATCAGGAAAATTTTTAGGGTTTGTCATTCATAAAGATGGAATTGAGATTGATCCAGCAAAGACAAAGGCTATCATTGAGATGCCACAACCACGAAACCTACATGAGCTGAAAAGTCTTCGAGGGCGACTTGCATACATTCGACGTTTCATTGCTAATTTAGCCGGCAAGTGCCAACCATTTACAAGACTAATGAAAAAAGACGTTTCTTTTGAATGTGATAATGCATGTCAAAATGCTTTTGAAAATATAAAAAAATATTTGTCGTGCCCACCTGTGCTAGGAGTCTCTATTAAAGGGCGACCTCTAATATTATATACAGCTGCATTACCCATGTCTTTGGGGGCATTATTGGCCCAAGTTAATGATGAGGGAAAGGAGGTTGCTTTGTATTATCTGAGTCATATGATGCTGGGGACAGAACAAAACTATCCGGGTATGGAAAAAATATGTCTAGCCTTAGTTTTTGCAGCCCAAAAACTTAGACATTATATGTTAGAGCATACTATTCACTTGGTATCTCGGGCAGATCCTCTCAGATATATTCTTGGAAAATTAGTTTTATCAGGTCACTTAGCAAAATGGGCAATGTTTTTGACTCAATTTGATATTGTCTATGTACCTCTATCAGGTCACTTAGCAAAATGGGCAATGTTTTTGACTCAATTTGATATTGTCTATGTACCTCAAAAGGTTGTTAAAGGACAGGCTTTAGCAGATTTTCTAGCTGCTCATGCTTTGCTAGGAGAAAAAGAGATTGAAGATGATCTTCCAGATGATGAAGTTATGACTACCTTCATAGCCCCTTCATGGGTCATGTATTTTGATGGAGCCAGTCGAGGAACGGGGGCAGGAGCTGGGGTTGTATTCGTTACTTCTAAAGGAGAATCTCTACCATACTCTTTTACATTGACTTCAGCATCATCTAATAATGAAGCTGAGTATGAGGCTCTTGTCATTGGTCTCGAATTAGCATTAGACTTACATCTTGATCCATTGGTAGTCTATGGTGATTCACAACTTGTTATACATCAACTGAATGGAAAATATGCTGTCAAAAAGAAGGAATTGATCCCATATTTTCTAAAGGCCCAAGAGTTAATCCATCAATTTCAAGAAATTCAAATTGAACATGTCCCACGATCTTATAATCATAGAGCGGATGCTCTAGCAAGTCTTACGGCTTCATTGGCTATCTCTCCGAACACTACCCTCCAAATAAATGTTAAAACGAGGCGGGTACTATCATCGATACTTGAAGAGTCACCATAAGAGACATTAACATCCTCGGCTATTTTGGCTTACATTGAAGAGGAAACAGATTGGCGAAAACCCTTACTGGATTATCTCAACCATGGAATTCTTCCTACAGATAATCACCAGAGACAACAAATAAAGAAGCGTGCTATACATTATACTTGCATTGAGGGGATCCTCTTTAGGCGATCTTTTGATGGTATGCTTCTTCGATGTTTATCTAAAAATGAAGCTATGAATGCTTTGAAAGAAGTACATGCTGGGGTATGTGGAGCTCATCAATCGGGACAAAGGCTTTACCATTAACTCAAACATTTAGGATATTACTGGCCTGCAATGGCTCGAGATGCAATGCAATTTGCTAAGAGATGCCATGTTTGTCAAATTCATGCATATTTTATACATCAACCCCAAGAACCACTCCATACAACTAATGTATCTTGGCCTTTTGATGCATGGGGGATGGACATCGTAGGCCCTATTCATCCTCCATCATCCAAAGGACATAACTATATCTTGTCTGCAACTGACTATTTTTCTAAGTGGGCAGAAGCTATCCCTCTAAAAGAGACACGAGGTGTAGATGTGGTCAATTTTGTTCGTACTCATTTAATATATCGATTTGGCATACCAGCTAGAATTATATCTGACAATGGAACTCCATTCAAAAATCAGGATATGCAGAGACTTTGTGCAAAATTTCATATTAAACATTACTTTTCATCAGCCTATAATGCAGCAGCCAATGGTCAAGCTGAGGCATTCAATAAGACATTATGCAAATTACTGAAGAAAGTGGTCTCCCATAATAAACGAGAATGGCATGAGCGGCTTATGGAGAGTTTATGGGCATATCGTACTACTATTCGAACACCTACAGGCTCAACACCTTATGCATTGGTCTTCGGAGGTGAGGTCGTACTTCCACTTGAAGTGCAGATCCCATCTTATAGAGTTGCAATCCATAAAGGACTTTCAGAGGATGAAGCACTAAAGGCTCGACTAGAAGAATTGGATGGTTTAGAAGATAAGCGCTTAAGAGCAAAACAAATTTTGAAGATATATCAGGCTCGTATTTCACGAGCTTTTGATAAAAAAAGTTCATCATAGATCCTTCAAGGTTGGCGATTTAGTATTGGTTGTTGTTCGTCCTATGATTATCACAAGGAGAACAAAAAGTAAATTTGAGCCAAAATGGGAAGGCCCTTTCATAGTACAAGAGGTTTATTCAAAAGGGGCCTATAAAATAATTTCACCTAATGGAGAGTACTCTCCTCCCCCAATAAATGCAAAATTTCTAAAACGATATTATGCCGAAAGAGGCATCACACTCCAAACTTTTACGAGTATAAACTGTAAGACACTCCAAACTTTTACGAGTATAAAATGTAAGATACTCCAAACTTTTACGAGTATAAACTGTAAGACACTCCAACTTTTAAGAGTATAAACCGAAAGAAACTCTAAGCTCTAAGAGTATAAACTATGAGTAAAGGTATCAGGTAGGCATGGTCTACACACAGTTAAATTTTTTTTTCTTTCTACATTTATTTATAGAAAACTTCAATTCAAATAAAGTAATGTTTATACAAAACTAGACTCAAAATATGATCTATCATTTCAGACGAGAGGTCATTTGGAGCCTTCTGGACAAAGTTATGGCCAAAAAAATGCAAACTTATGTGCAGGCCGAAAATACAGATTGAAATCAATGCTCTTGCATCATCTCATTTTAGAAGAAAGAAAAAAAAAGTCTTCAACAGCCTCCAAACTCTAAGAGGATAAACTATGAGAAAGTTTGATGCCATACAAGCTTGTCCATCAAAGTTCATTGAAAAAAAAAATCTCTTGTGTATTCAATGATGACTTCATCTTTCTTGAGAGATGATTGTAACAATTGCAAGTACGAAATATTTAAATATCTATTTGCTATGAAATAAAATGTCTAAATATCTAATATAATAAATAAAGTTTATTTAAAAAAATTATTCATCTCTTAAAAGACATTATATAGGCTAGAAGAGTTTTAAATCTGGTTGAATATGCTTCGTACTCAGCCTTGAGATGTTGTATATTAGGAGAACTTTGTTGTGCCCGATGAAGCGATTGCATGAAATTTTCTTGTTTATCCAAAACCTTCTTCAAACGTACTTCCGCTGTGTCAATTGTTTTTAATTCAGTTTTAGCCAACTCAATCTTTTTTTTCAAGATTCTGAACCTTTTTTCGCCACTTTATAATCTTTTGATTCAGATCATCCTTGCATGATTGATTATGATTAAGAGCAACTTTATGAGCAATCAATGACTACTCTACATAAGAGATATGATTTTCTAATGATTTTAAAAATTCTAGAGAAGATGCCCCGTCAATATGTTCAGACTTAGAAATCAACTCATGTTGGATCGCATGATACTTTGTGACAACTACAATAATCTTCTCAAATGCTTTCCTTAACTTACCACCTGAGTTACCAAGGGCTCCACACAATGCAATCTTGTTCTCTATTAGTTTGATAAAACCTTCAAAGTCTTGCTCTAAAAGGGCTAAAGGTTTCTGTTCATAAAATTCTTTCACAAAAATGGGTAGTAGTGCATCTGCAACCAAGCTCACAGAAGGGTCAACCGGTCCTTCATCACTTATATCATCATTATCATCAATTATGGGTGTTGGGGAGGCCGTATCAGATTGTTTTTTATCAACCTTCCTCAAAGGGACAAGAATAGAGCAGTCTTGACATTGTAATTCTAAGATCTCATCTTTGCTCTTAATATGATAAATCCCAGGCATGAAAGGCTGAACTTTAGCAGATGAAGATACATTACATAGAACTTGATCTTTGCATTCTTTAAAAAAGATTTGGATAGCTTGCTCAACTGAACTAAAACTTCCACTCGCCTCGCTGTTCATTTGGGGAACAACAATAATTTGGTCCTGTTATATTGAAGTATTTTGTTTTGATATATCTTCATGGCTTGAAAGGTTATCATTTGTTCTAGGTCGAGTCTCATCTTCATCAGAAGAGTTACCAGAAGAAGCAGGTTCCCTATAATCTTTAAAAATTATCAAGGTTCTTGACAGAGGATGTATTTTTATCATGTACCTATAAAAATCCTTATGAGTACATATTAAAAAAATAGTCATATGTACAAACTATCACAAAAATACAAGTACCTTGTGTAGTGATGGAGACCTTTGAATTTCAAAGTGTGATCATCACCACCTTCTAAATTTACAATCATGTCATTAGCACATACACTTTTATTTCTCACTAGTGAAATAGAAGTAGCTTTCAATACTAGATCAGAAGAAATTCGTTGCTTTTTCTTAGGATCGTCAACAAAAGAGCATTTTTGCTTGACGATTTGGGTAGACTCTGCTGAATCCTCCGATGATGATGATGACTAAAAAAAATAGTGAGCTTTGACATATATCAAAAGTATTAATTTAAAATTTAATTATACCTTATTTTGCTCAGAGCAAAGGGTATATAACTTCTTTATTTCTTCAGCAAAGAAGTTATGATATCCCTCTTGATACCAAATAACATAACCATTAAGGGTCTTCCCCATGCGACCATCAGAAGGAATAATGAAATGTTTGCCGGTCCCTAAACGAAAGAAAAATCTCCAATAGCAGTACATCATGCGTAAGGATGTTTCAGTACGTGTGCATGACAAACTAAGATCAGGAACTCCTTGATCATAACCAAATTGTCGGGCAAACATATGAGGATTATATGGTTCAGTAAAGAGCCTCTTTCCCATCCTAAGAGGAAGGATACCTTGGCAAATTAAAAGAAAAATTGAAAAATAAGAACTTGATATCTTTTGCTTCGATATATCCACAAGGGAAATGGGGTTGGAAGAATGCGAAAGTGGATAAGGTCTCCATTTAAGTTTTTTATCATCTCCTTCATGTAAAAAGTTCATAGCCTCTTTAGCAGAATAAGGGGACCCTGAAGTTTCTACTCCTAAAATTTGCAGCAGTAATGGAGTATCTGATCTATGATTTGAAGAAAGAAACTGCCTTTCAATGTCAACTTCAGGTAGCCGATCATATAAATTAGGAAAATATTGGGAAATCCATCCAACCAGATAATGAACTGGCCAATTGCATGATACTGCCAAGTGATCTGTAACCCAATAGTTTATTTCTCGATAAAGAGTGTAGCGCGTCAGAACAGCCAAGGAATAAGGTTTTCTACTATCAGCCATTCTTGTAGCCACAATGAACACATCGGGTCTGATATAGGTTAAGTCATAAGGAACTACAAATTTGCATAACCATAAGGTGAGAAAAGCTGCAAGTGGTGTGTTCTTCCCAAAAGTTTGAATACTATCAAAAGACTTGCTCTTATGTTTTCCTTTAGACTTGACTTTATGATGTTGCCCATGAAAGAAAAATTCCATCCACATTTCAAAAGAAACATTGTCAATTGGACTAATACTTCTAAGATATTGATAACAATTCAGCAGTGCTTTGAGGGGTTGACCATGCTTTACTTCAGGATCCTCAAGTTCTTCATTTGTGGGTACATATTCATCATATACTTATCCCTGAATAGGATGACCCCCAATCCTCTCTATATCTAGCAAACTGATAGAAAGATCTCCCCATTTTGTAGTAAATACATTACGATCTTTATCCCAACACTCTAAGAAAGATTGCAGAAGGTGAAAGTCAATATGATAAACTCCAAGAGATGAAAGTATACAGCCATAGATGTTAAGACGTTCTAAAGCATCAGTGTATTTTTGCAATATATATAGACACCAGTCATTATATCCATTAATCATGAGAGGTTTATTTTCTCTTACATCCCCCCATCCTTTACTTCGAGCGATAAGTTCGGTTGCAAAACAAGTCAATGAACCTGAGGGAAAAGTCTTTGTACAAGGGTTGAAAGTCTTCTTACAAGGATTGAGAGTGAGAGTAGAGGCGGAGGCAGTATGAATGACTTTTATAAATTGTCCCCATCTAAAATGTGCAATCAAAGCCCGAGTTGAGTTATTAAGATCTTCGGATAATTCATGTGCTTTCTGATAATTCATAATGGTCGAAGAGGCACATGTCATTGGAGCATGTCTTTCTAATTTTAAATCGATGGGTTCATCTTCATAAAAATGAGAAGTCATAGGGGAATCATCAATAACCAAAGATTTATGGGACTCAGCTTCTTCAACTAGTTGGCTACCCCTAATAGAATTACTAGTTGAATGAGACATCTAAAAATATATATTATACATTAAATAAAATTATAATTAATAGCTATAAAATGAATTAAGCATGAAAATTTTTAATTTAATAAGGATGATGAGAATAGAATCTTAAAATAAGTTTAGATGTTAAGGCTAAGTTCATCTATTTAGTATTAAGAAAAAGGCCTTAGGGTTTCCTAAAATTTATTTTCTGCATCATGGCTCATGCCTCAAAAAATTATTCTCGAAGCATGAAGCTTGCGAGATGTATGGTCTTCCGTTCTGAAATTTGACTTCCGTACTTGAACCCCATGTCATCTTGAGAATAAACTTTTGAAACAGAGAAGAGAAGCCTAAAGTTTCTGAACTTATTTTATGAATGAAGGCTAAGTTCATCTATTTTGCATTAAGAAACAATGCCTTAGGGTTTCCTAAAATTTATTTTCTGCATCATGGCTCATGCCTCAAAAAAATTTATTCTCGAAGCATGAAGCTTGCGAGATGCATGGTCCTCCGTTCTGGAATTCGACTTTCGTACTTGAACCTCATGTCATCTTGAGAATAAACTTTTGAAACAGAGGAGAGAAGCCTAAAGTTTCTGAACTTATTTTATGAATGAAGGCTAAGTTCATCTATTTTACATTAAGGAACAAGGCCTTAAGGTTTCCTAAAATTTATTTTCTGCATCATGGCTCATGCCTCAAAAATTTTATTCTCGAAGCATGAAGCTTGCAAGATGCATGGTCCTCCGTTCTAGAATTTGACTTCCGTACTTGAACCTCATGTCATCTTGAGAATAAACTTTTGAAACAGAGGAGAGAAGCCTAAAGTTTCTGAACTTATTTTATGAATGAAGTCTAAGTTCATCTCTTTTGCATTAAGGAACAAGGCATTAGGGTTTCCTAAAATTTATTTTCTGCATCATGGTTCATGCCTCAAAAATTTTATTCTCGAAGCATGAAGCTTGCGAGATGCTGTTTGTGGAAAATTCGTAGTAAAAGAAATGAAAGAAAATTTTGATTTAGATTCTCTCGATCTCAATTACAATTGGATTTCGATTATAAAAGAGAGGAGAATGATCTGGAGTCCCCCCTTTGTTTAATACTGGGTTTTCACAGTAGCGATGGAGTGCCTCCTTCGAATATTTACGTCGAATTTGCTCTCCGTTGACGATCCGACCGTCTTGTCTCACGGGAATAATTAATTTGTATGACAAGTTTGAATAAGAACTCTTAACGAGTTTAAGAACTCAGAATGAGTTAAAACTCTAAAAAGAGTTATTGAAAACCGAATAATCAGTTAGTAGCCAAGTGGATTTGTTTGTTGCTGAAGGATTTGATCTCCTAACTGCCAAAAACTCTCTTGTGCTGATTTCGTAGATGATTTGATCTTTGAAATCAGGTCGAAATCTCCAATCTCCCAAGAATTCGCCCTTAACCTTTAGAAAATCCAACCCTCTGCCAAAAAATTCCCACCAACTTACTCAGTTCAGTAATGCGGTTATTTATAGGAGGATAAGGGGTGTAACCAACCCCTAAATCCGCTCCTAAGTGGGCAAAAATCTCTCAAAACGTGGGATAAATGGTTTTGAGGCTGTTCAGCTTGTGTTAGAACAAGTCAAACGCCTAAATTGGCGTTCTAGGCCTTAACTCTGCGTCTTAGACTTGAGACGTAGAGTTAGGTATCTGCTATAGATTGGAAACGCACAGGCCGCTCGCGTTCTGAGTCTTAACTCTGTGTCTTAGATTTTAGACGCAGAGTTGAGTGTCTGCTGGAAATTGAAGACGCACGAGCCGTTTGCACTCTGAGTCTTAACTCTGCGTCTTGGATTTGAGACGCAGACTTGGGTGACTGCTGAAGAACGCACAGGTCGCTTGCGTTTTGAGTTGAGAAGCGCAGAGGTAGACTCTGCGTTTAGAAGTGGTTGTTGACTTGTAACCTCTTCTATTACAGTGTTGCAAAGGCTATTGCTCATTGATCCTTGCTTTAGCTGTTGTGGGGTGTGAAAGTAGCCAGATTGTAACTCTTACTAATGATTGTGAAGACCACTGAATAGAGTTTTCATCAGTTGTCAGAAGTGTTGTTGAATTGTAACTCTTCTCAATCCATATGAAAAGTCCTCCATTTGCAGTTTTCATTTGTTGACATGAGAGTCATCTGATTGTAACTTTCATCATCGAGGTACAGAAGTCGTCGGATTGTAACTCTCATTATTAAAACCTGATGGGGATCAGCTATCTATTGTGATTTTTAGACAGCCTACAGAACCCCCTCCAAAGTTTTTGAAAGTTCGCGGTTGACTAGGACAAATTTTCAGAATACTTTAGATACCAAAATTTGATTAATTGATTGTCCGCTTCGTCTGGTTCGAAGACATCACAAACTGGTTGCCGGAGTGTCACAATTCTGCTTCCTTAAACCAAACAAGGTAACTTTTGCGTCTTGATGACAATGAACTTAGTCAAACAAGCTAAGACCCAAGTCATTGCTGATGAACCAAACAAGAACGATGATGACATCGAATTTGTCTGGGTCCTTGAGATACTCCACTCACTCTGCAATGAAGTGTATTCTTCGGATTTTGTCTGGATCCTTTAGATACTCTACTCACCCTGCGATGAGGTGTATTCTCTAGATTTCGTCTGGGTCCTTAAGATACTCCACTCAATCTGCGATGAGGTGTATTCTTTTATCTAGGGAATTCTTGTAGGCATTGATGAACACTTGACATGCAGCTTTATTAATCTTAGTGGGAATGTTAAGCCACTTAGGAGAATAAGCTGTGTGCAGTTTTTGGCTTCGTTAATCTTAGTGGGAATGTTAAGCCACTTAGGAGAATGAGCTGCGTGCAGCTTCTAGCTTTGTTAATCGTAGTGGGAATGTTAAGCCACTTAGAAGAATGAACTGCGTGCAATGGATCGAGCTTGACGGTTTTAGCTTCGTTGACTGTAACCTATTTCTACTCATCCAAGAGGCTCCATAACTGCTTGTCATACACTAGTTTCTTCTCAGCCTTGGTCACCTTGATGGCCAATGTTAGCTTCTCTTTATTCGTTTGAAGCTATGTCTTAGCTTTAGCCGTCGAGAAGTTCATTTGGTAGCGTTAAAACGCACAGGTTGATTTCTGCGCTTGAGAATTGAAACGCAGAGGTGAACCCTGCGTTCAGAAGTTCAACCAACATGGATGCACAGGCCGTGTTTGGAGGGATTCTAGGCCTAGAATCTCGCTCTGATTCGACAGCTCATAGCTGTCTATAAATAGACCACTGGGGAATAATTTTGTATCATTTTTATTTCGATTATCTTCACTTTGTATCGAATTAACAATTTTGAATGAGAATGATATCATTTTTTCTTTCATCGTCTCTCTTGTTGAAATCTAATTCAGGACAATGAAAAATATTACAAATGCCATAAGTGTAGTGTTAACTTAGCATGAAATCGAAATTCTCTTTATTATCACTTAGAATAATTCTAGAAAATTTCTATCGTTAGAGGTGTAGTGTTAACATGACTACATACAAGACAGGACAATTAAACATTTATTCCTGAAATACACTCTAAGTCGACAACCCCAGTCTGACTTGACTGGATTTTGAGAGAGAAAGAAGGGGGCTTCATGACTTACGAGAAGTATCTCTTAAGGAACTTCCTGTTAATTGGCATCATGAGTCTGTCTCCTTTTTGATCGATGAGGTGATAAGCTCCATTCGAATAAACCGATTCTATTATGAAGGGTTCTTCCCATTTGGGATTAAACTTTTCTTTGGTTTTGTGCGTCATCACCATGGGTCGTCTGACGGCTAAGACCAAATCGCCTTTCTTGAAAATTCATTCTTTAACCTTTTTGTTGTAGGCTTTAGAAATTCGGGCTTGATACATCTCGATCTGTTGCTGAGCTTGAAGTCGCTTGTCATCTAAGGCTTCAAGTTCTTGAATGTACAGTTGATGTTTCTCTTCCTATGTCATTCCAGTTGTGATAGCGACTCTCAGGGAAGGGATCTGAATTTCTAACGACAGCACAGCTTCGCAACCGTATACCAAAGAGAATGGCGTAGCTCTTGTAGGGGTCCTCACTATTGTGCGGTAGGCCTATAGACATTCGTCGAGTCTTTTGTCCCAATCGCGTCGGCTCTTAGAAACAAACTTTTTGAGAAGCTTCACGATGGTCTTGTTAAAAGCTTCTGTGAGGCCGTTTGCTGGCGGATAATATGCCGTAGAGGCAACGCTTTGGATTTTAAATTTATCACAAAATCTCTAAAATCCAAAGCTGACGAATTGTGTCCCGTTGTCGTGAACTATCCATCTCGGGACTCCAAACCAATAGATGGTGTGATGTTTGATGAATTTAATCACATTCGAAGTCTTGACTTCTTTTAGCGGGATTGCCTCTGCCCATTTGGAGAAGTAATCAGTTACAGCTAAAATGAACCAGTGTCCTTTAAAAGTCGGAGGAGAGATTGGTCCTACAACATCCATACCCCATATTTTAAATGGCCAAGACGCAGATGTGGGATGTAAGTTCCCTGACGCTTGATGGATAAAGTCACCATGAATTTGACATGCGTGACAACGTTTAGCGTAGTCGACTGCGTCTGAGAATATCTTTGGCCAATAATAGCTAATTCGTCTAAGGCGATCTCCCAACTTAGCTCCGGGCTGATGAGCTCCGTACATTCCGTCATGAGCCTCCTTGAGAGCTTCCTTTGCTTCCTTTCGAGAAAGGCATCGAAGCAAAACTCCATCATGTGATTTACGATACAATATTTGGGAAACCATGTCGTAATAGAATCGGAGGGCCTTTCGTTTGATAGCGACCGCTTCCTTAGAATTATCAGGCAAAATCCCACATAAGACATAATCAATATACGGGAATCGCCAATCCCTAGATTCAAGCTCCATGGAGGTTTTGCAGACTTCTCCTGCTGTTGTCTTATCTGAAGTTTCCTATATAGGAAGCTTGGAACAGTATAGCTCACGTCCCGTGACCGGAATTATTGTTTCAGCCCCAGGTGACAATGCTAATGAAGTTGCCAACGAGGCTAAAGCATCTGCATAAGTATTCTGAGCTCGTGGAATATATTCAATGAAGAAACCTTCGAATTTCTTAGCTTATTTTAGCACTGCGAAGTAGTACGGGATCAAATCCTCATGATGCACTTTGTATTCCCCTCGGACTTGATTTACGATGAGCTGAGAGTCACTGTAAGCCTCAAGATGCCGAATATTAAGCTCTTCAGCAAATTGCATTCCTAATAGCAGAGCATTATACTCGGCTACATTGTTGGTGCAGGGCTCGATCAGGAAAAATCCCCTTGGGATCACGTGACCGTTTGGAGAGATGAATACTACTCCTACTCCCGCAGTAATTGCTCTATGAGGATTTGCTCTGGATGCACCGTCAAAGAATAATTTCCACACTTGCATATCTTCTTGAGTGACGCAAGCTTCAGCGACTTCGTCGGGCAACTCTTCATACAACTTAGATGTTCCTGGCACCGGGTGATCGGCTAAGAAGTCTACCAACGCTTGACCCTTGATCGTTTTTTAGGGCATAAATTGCATGTCAAATTGTGACAAGAGGATGGCCCACTTTGCCAGCCGGCAATTTAGAGATGATGGTTTCATCATCAGAACTCTTAAAGGATTTACCTTAGAGATGACATGGATTGTTTGTCCAACCAGATAGTGTTGTATCTTTTGGATGGCGAATACTAAAATGAAATATTCCTTTTCAATCAGATTATACCGGTCTTCGGCTCCCATCATGGTCCTGCTTAGGTAGTAAATTACCTACTCCAGTCCTTGGTCATTGTTCTGGGCTAATAAAGCTCCAAGAGAATGGTCCATGGCTCTTACATATAACAAGAATGGTTTTCCTGATATTGGGGCCACAAGAACCGGCGGTTGAGTGAGATATCTCTTAATCTCCTCAAATGCTCTTTGACAGTCTCCATCCCAAATGAATGATACTCCCTTCTTCATGACCTTAGAAAAAGGTTGGCATCGTCCTGAGAGATTAGATATGAATCTCCGGATGTAAGCCAATCTGCCTTGTAAACCTCTGAGTTCTTTGAGATTCTTTGGAGGCGGCATGTCTTGGATAGCACGAACCTTTTCTGGATTAAGAGAAATTCCCTTGTATGTGACGATAAATCCCAGGAATTTTCCGCTTGATACCCTAAGGAATAATTTTGTCGGGTTCATCTTCAGCTGATGTGCTCGCATGATATCGAACATTGTCTCCAGGTTTGTAAGTTGAGCATCTCTATGTTGGCTTTTCACTGCTATGTCGTCAACGTAGCATTCAATCTTCTTACACAGATGTTCATTGAAGATAGAGTTCATTGCCCATTGATAAGTTGCACCTGCATTTTTCAAGCCAAAGGGCATCACAGTGTAACAATATACCCCTAATGGTGTTCTGAACGTAGTATGCTTTTCGTCTTCGGGATACATCTTGATTTGATTATATCCGGAGAACCCGTCCATGAAAGACATCCTTTCATATTCGTAGGTACTATCAATCATGTCATCAGTGATGGGAAGAGGAAACTCGTTTTTTGGACAAGCTGCGTTAAGGTCACGAAAGTCGATGCATATCCGGACCTTACCGTTCTTCTTGGGAAGTGGGACAATATTGGCTACCCAGTCTGGATGTTGTTCCTCTCTGACAAAGCCTGAGTCTACAAGCTTTTTAACTTCTGACTCAATTGCTTCCATGATATCTGGATGAAACATGCGTTATTGTTGTTTAATGGGTTTTGCGTCCGGATCAATGTTGAGACGATGCATGGCTACTTTTGGGTCAAGGATAGGCATATCCTTATAATTCCAAGTGAAGACATCTACATATTCTCGGATGAGAGATATAAGGTCCTCTTTCTCGGATGGTGATAAGTTTTTAGCTATGAAGATAGGCTTAGGGTCGGATTCATCTCCCATGTTGACCCGGACCACTTTATCTTCAGTAGGTGGTTCGCGTTGTTCGAAGCGCATATCCCACAAGATGTTAAGGCGTTTGATCCAGGGATGTTGGTTGATTCGATTAACTCTTCGTCACCCCATGCGTCTTCATCTAGATGACTAGTTAAAACCATGTTCACAGTCAAACTTCTAAAGAAAGGCCCGATGCTGACATCAGATTCCCATGATGATGTCCCGGATGCTAAAGAAAGGCCCGATGCTGACATCAGATTCCCATGATGATGTCCCGGATGAATGATCCTGACACAGACAGTTATCGGTTTCATTTTCTGAAAGGGTATTCCCATGATGATGTCCCGGATGAATGATCCTGACACAGACAGTTATCGGTTTCATTTTCTGAAAGGGTGAGAGTTGTGACGTAGCCCACACCTCTTCCAGTCTTTTGATAATAATTCGGTGGTTTTCCTTCAGGGGTGAGAGACATTCGAATCGGTGTTCACCTTCCTTTCCCGAAGTTTAAACACTGTTTTTCATTAAAGTTGTACCCCATTCGTTTCATCAGATGTATAGAATTGGGTTCATGATAATGGAATTGAGGAATCCTATTATCTTCTTCTGAACTTCCTCGTTTGAGTAATTCAGGTTTGACTTTACCAAAATAGATCGGCTTCTGCCCTTTCTTTTTGGACGGGACTTTAAAGAAAGCCTTCTAGACATCTCCTACTTCTTCATCTGAAGCGAATGACAACTTAATCGGTAATGTGAGGGATGCCTCTGCACACAATGTGTGCCATGGGTCGGTACCTGCATTAAGATCATTCTCTATCTGTTTATTTTTAGAGGACACATCAGACAAGTACGCTAAAATAAAATCTTCATTAATGCACCACTCGCCCTCACTCGGTACATTATTATTGTTCTCGTCCTGACCCATTACATTTAAATTCAACTCTCATGAACAATCTTCTTCAGGGTCTGGCTCGACGTCGGCTTCATTACCACTGTCAACATCTTCTTTCTCCTGTGATTCTGAGTAGAAGACCGAATCTGTGTGGAAGTTTTCTACCCCTCTGAAAGGATACTTTACCGCAATCAGGGTTCGGACTTCCCCCTCACCATTAACATACTTCATGACCTGATGTGGGGTCGACGGGACAATGCGGTTTATGTGAATCCAAGGTCGTCCTAATAATAAGTTGTAGGACGTGTCCGCATCTATGATATAACAGGTCATTTTGGACTTGAGATCTCCAATTTAACACCTAAGCTTGATCTTCCCCAAGGCCCGAGTGCTGTTAGCGTTAAAGTCGAAGATAGTGGTCTGAGTGGCGTTCAACCGGTGCATAGGATCCCTAAGACTTGCATGACCCTGTAAGGCATGATGCTGAGTGCTGAGCCTGGGTCAACTTGGACACGGCTGATTTCCGAAGACCCAATGTACCCTGTGTAGTATAAAGGTCGGTCATGCTTATGTTTTACTTACATGTCTTCTTAAGTAAATGATATGCAGGGTAAACTTCTTGCTGCTTGTAGACATTGCAAGCAAGATTGGTTTTCAGAAGCTTCGGGAATCGGAATGACTTGAGTGATAAAGCTCTCCGTGTTCATCAAAGCTTCAATTAGAGCTTCCTTGGTAGTTTTGGACAACCTTAGGAGCTCATACAGGGTAATCCTGGCCGGTATGTTGGCCAGCTGTGCCATGACATTGAATTAGAAAGGAGCGTTCGACTCTTCGGGCTCTTGGAGAAGATTTTTGTTGAACCGGATTTCCTTTTGTTTCTCCTTATCAACTGACTTCTTCGGTACAGAACCCCCAGCATCTTGGGGCTGTTCCTCAGTTTCTTGAGCATTCTGGTCATAATCTTTCAGGTAATTTTTTCCTGACCGGGTGCCAGGATTGCCTCCTGGGTATGCTGTCAGGACGATCCTCTCTTCCTCTGAGTCAGTGAGAGGTTTGAGATGATCATCATTCTCATTAATAGAGGGGCTAATCATGTTGGATGACTTAGCCTTGCCTCCCTTCTTTTTGGACGAGGTCTTCATCCATTGTTGATCTTCAACTAGGTCGGGATGGACCCACATAATCTCCCCTTTTGGTGTAGTGAGGGGTACTAACCCCCTGTCCTTTTGACTGTATAAGTCAGTGTTTTTCAGGCGCATTTCCCCTTTATGAATATGAACAACGCCATCTAAAGTCGCCACCGGAAGGAAGTCACCTAATTGGACCGCTATCATATTAGTGGATACGGTCTTTTGCTCGGGCTTCAAGGTGAGCACATTACCATTCACCAGATTTTGTAGGATGTCTTTAAAGATATAGCATTTTCTGGTAAGATGCCCTAGGAACCTGTGATAGCGGCAGTAATTAGGGTCATCCACCTTCCCTGCTTCATCTGGCTTTCTGATCTCGGAAAGCTGCAGCTTGTTATTCTTCCGAAGTAGGTGGAACAAGGTGTCCACATGCTCTTCTTTAAACGAATACTGCTTGGGCGCTCTTTGTTGATTTGGTGCCTTGCATTGCTTAGCGGGTGGTAGTGCTCGTGTGTTGACGTCAGCAGCTAAAGTCTCATTTCCCTTAGACCGCGGAGCGTTGTGCTGGTTGCATTGTTACTGCAGCTTGGGTTGTGTAACTTCTTTAGCTTTGACTCAAGCAACAATTTCTTCGGCTTGTTCTCCTTGCGAAACCAATTGTCTCTAGGAGCGACATTCCACTACCCCCATTCGAGCGAGGAGCTGGGTCTGCAAGTTGTGCCTGCAAGTTTCAACCAAAATTGATTGAGTCATACCTGACGGGCATCGCAATGCCATGCTGTGGAATCTTTCCACATAAGTCTTGATAGATTCTCCCTTCCTTTACTTGGTGGCGAGAAGAGTCGGGACTGAGACTTTCGTGTCATCCTCGAAGAAACTGGCTAAGAAAAGCCATTTTAGATCTACCCGTTTCTGAATAGATCTAGCAGACAGTTTCATGAACCACTCGAAAGCGACACCCTTAAGAGTGCCGATGAACAGTCGAGTTTAAATGGAAACGTTCACCACCACGTCCCCAGTCTGAGACTTGAAGTAGTAGATGTGCTGATTTGGCGATCCTGTGCCATCGAACGGTTGCAAGGTTAGAGCCTTAAACTTTGGTGGGTAAGGAGCTGTGTCCCACTCAGCAGGATAAGGCTGTACCACTCCTTCTTCGCGGAGCTCGCTTCTGTTAGCGATTGCGTTGAGGAGAGCTTCTAGTTCATCCACCTTAGAGGACTGAGGGTGTAGCTCTCTTTCCATCTCCTTCTCATTTTTAGAAGAAGATTCTATGTTCTGAGCTTCGCGATCCGAATGCTCAGGCGCTTTCTGCTTTCCTTTAAAGATTGTCCTCCGGGAGGACTCCGGTCTTTGACCTTTTTCAGCAAGGAGTTGGGCTAACATATCCTTCATTGTCCTCCGGGAGGACTCCGGTCTTTGACCTTTTTCAGCAAGGAGTTGGGCTAACATATCCTTCATTTGGAGAAGTGTCTCCTGTTGCCGGTCTTTGACCTTTTTCAGCAAGGAGTTGGGCTAACATATCCTTCATTTGGAGAAGTGTCTCCTGTTGCGCCTGGAGCATGATGTGGTGTTCGTCAACTCTTTTGGCTAAGTCTTCGGGGTTTTCAGTTATGTAAACGGAAGCCTCTCGTGCCACGACAGAGCTTGAAGATTAAGATTCGGCAATTGCCGAATATTCATCATCAGAAATGATCCCCTTGGCCAACCTTTGATAGTTAACTGAGCGGATAGCTCCTGTCCGAGTCCGGGTATGTCGATATACCCCTTCAAACTCGTCATAAATTTCCCGAACAGTCAGGGAATGACTTCTTTGCAACTCATCAGAATCGGGATGCGAGGCTTTTCCTCTACCGATCATGTTGATAGTGAGTTCGGGATATTCAGTTTCAGAGACCTTCTTTTTATGGTGACGTTGTCGTTTGGCAGGTCTAACGACATTTGTTAGTCTATCGAACACGGATTGCCGAGGTTCAGATATATAGCAATGGAATTCTGAAAGAACTGTAGAAATAAGCCGCTCACATTAGCAGGCATGAGCTGCCTGCTGTGTAGGTCTCCTTCTTGACAGCAGTTCACGCAAATCATAGACTTAGGAAGAATCTCGTGAGGTTGGAGATGGAACCCCTTACCCCTGAGTGGGTAGAACTGATTCTTGTTGGACATGAATTTTGAATCCATGCTGGCTCTTTTGAACTTAGCGGACCACGTCGTGTTCTTGAGAAGAAACGCGAGGGTCACATTTTGGTTTATAAACATTAGGCCGAGGCCTGTGTTTGGCCGATGAAACAGACGCTTGGGGGTCATGTTTTATCTGGACGCATCCTTGAAGTGTGCGTCTGTTGGATGAAGCGGACCCCTGGGGGTCATGTTTTGCTTGAACGCACGCTTGTGGTGTGCGTTTGATTGATGAAACAGACCTCTGAGGGTCTTGTTTTGGTTGGACGCATGCCTGTGGTGTGCGTTTGATTGATGAAACAGACCCCGAGGGTCTTGGTTTGGTTGAACGCACGCCTGTGGTGTGCATTTGGTTGATGAAATAGACTCCTGAGGGTCTTGTTTTGGTTGAACGCATGCCTATGGTGTGCGTTTGGTTGATTGAACATGCCTTTGGGTGTCACGTTTTGCTTTTGAGACGCACCCCTGAGGTGTGCATCCGTATTGAACAACGCACCCCTGAGGGTCGCGTTTAAGTTGGATTACACGAGGCTCGTAATCGGGCTCGTTACCACAAAGTGTGCGTTCAGAGGTAGAGACGTAGCACTCGAGTGGAGACTCAAGAACACGATCTTCGCGTTGGGCAAGAGATTGGCTGTTCCGCAAGTGCGCTCGCCGTATGGATCTTCTCCTTCATCGAGCGGTGTTTTTCTTGGCTTGCTTCAACGCCTTGGCTGCAACATCGTCGGCGTTGATTGGATATTCCTCTGTCATAGGCCTCTTATGACCTATTACACGCCGTGTTGATGTGGGTGTGGAGTCTTTAACTCGTTGAACGAGTTTGGAATCTTGGCCAAAGGAGAGGACTTCCTTTGGTATCTCAACAGTAGTTAAGACCTCCTTGGAGATCTTGCGGGTGTCGCGCCTAGCCTTAGGGCTAAGCGATCCAGAGGAGAGGGCCTCCTCATACTTGGCTTGGTCGAACTCTACGATGAGAGTTTCGACGGTTGTTTCAGTGAGGTGGACGTCGGATTGCGCCGCCACTTCCTCGTCAGAGAAGCTTTTCCCAGTGGAGTCGCCATCTTTTGTTTGTGGAAAATTCGTAGTAAAAGAAATGAAAAAAAATTTTGATTTATATTCTCTTGATCTCAATTACAATTAGATTTTGATTACAAAAGAGAGGAGAATGATCTGGATTCCCCCCTTTGTTTAATACTGGGTTCTTCACGGTAGCGATGAAGTGCCTCCTTCGAATGTTTACGTCGAATTTGCTCTCCGTTGACGATCTGACCATCCTGTCTCACTTGGAACAATTAACTTGTATGACAAGTTTGATTGAGAACTCTTAACGAGTTTAAGAACTCAGAATGAGTTGAAAACTCTGAAAAGAGTTGTTGAACTCAGAATGAGTTGAAAACTCTGAAAAGAGTTGTTGAAAACCGAATAATCGGTTAGTAGCCAAGTGAATTTGTTTGTTGCTGTGAAAACTCTGAAAAGAGTTGTTGAAAACCGAATAATCGGTTAGTAGCCAAGTGAATTTGTTTGTTGCTAAAGGATTTGATCTCCTAGCTACCAAGAACTCTCTTGTGCTGATTTTGTAGATGATTTGATCTTCGAAATCTGGCCGAAATCTCCAATCTCCCAAGAATTCGCCCTTAATCTAAAGAAAATCCAACCCTCTGCCAAAAATTCCCACCAACTTACTCAGTTCAGTAATGCGGTTATTTATAGGGGGATAAGGGGTGTAACCAACCCCTAAATCCGCTCCTAAGTGGGTGAAAATCCCTCAAAACGTGGGATAAACGGTTTTGAGGCCGTTCAGCTTGTGTTGGAACAAGTCAAACGCCTAAATTGGCGTTCTAGGCCTTAACTCTGCGTCTTAGACTTAAGACGCAGAGTTAGGTATCTGCTATAGATTGGAAACGCACAGGCCGCTCGTGTTCTGAGTCTTAACTCTGCATCTTAGATTTTAGACGCAGAGTTGAGTGTCTGCTGGAAATTGAAGATGCACGGGCCGTTTGCACTCTGAGTCTTAACTCTGCGTCTTGGATTTGAGACGCAGAGTTGGGTGACTGCTGAAGAACGCACAAGCCGCTTGCGTTTTGAGTTGAGAAGCGCAGAGGTAGACTCTGCGTTTAGAGGTGATTGTTGACTTGTAACCTCTTCTATTACAGTGTTGCGAAGGCTATTGCTCATTGATCCTTGCTTTAGTTGTTGTGGAGTGTGAAAGTCGTCAGATTATAACTCTCACTATTGATTGTGAAGACCACTGAATAGAGTTTTCATCAGTTGTCGGAAGTGTCGTTGAACTGTAACTCTTCTCAATCCATATGAAAATCCTCCATTTGTAGTTTTCATTTGTTGACATGAGAGCCATCCGATTGTAACTTTCATCATCGAGGTACGGAAGTCGTCGGATTGTAACTCCCATCATTAAAACCTGATGGGGATCAGCAATCTATTATGATTTTTAGACAGCCTACATATGCATGGTCCTCCGTTCTGGAATTTGACTTCCGTACTTGAACCCCATATCATCTTGAGAATAAACTTTTGAAACAGAGGAGAGCAGCCTAAAGTTTCTGAACTTATTTTATGAATGAAGGCTAAGTTCATCTATTTTGCATTAAGGAACAAGGCCTTAGGGTTTCCTAAAATTTATTTTCTGCATCATGGCTCATGCACCAAAAATTTTATTCTCGAAGCATGAAGCTTGCGAGATGCATGGTCCTCCGTTCTAAAATTTGACTTCCGTACTTGAACCCCATGTCATCTTGAGAATAAACTTTTGAAACAGAGGAGAGCAGCCTAAAGTTTCTGAATTTATTTTATGAATGAAGGTTAAGTTCATCTATTTTGCATTAAGGAACAAGGCCTTAGGGTTTCCTAAAACTTATTTTCTGCATCATGGCTCATGCCTCAAAATATTTATTCTCGAAGCATGAAGCTTTCTAGGTGCATGGTCCTCCGTTCTGGGATTTGACTTCCGTACTTGAACCCTCATGACATCTTGAGAGTAAACTTTTGAAACAGAGGAGAGCAGCCTAAAGTTTCTAAACTTATTTTATGAATGGCTCATTGCCTCAAAAAAAAAAATATTCTCGAAGCATGAAGCTTTCGAGGTGCATGGTCATCCGTTCTGAAATTTGACTTCCATACTTGAACCCCATGGCACCTTGAGAATAAACTTTTGAAACAAAAAATAAAAATAAAACTAATGGTTTTGAATTTATTTTATGAATTAAGGCTACATTCATCTATTTTGCATTGAGGAGTAAAGCCTTAAGGATTCCTAAAATATATTTCTGTATCATGGCCCATGTCTAAAAAAAATTCTCGAAGCATGGTCCTCCGTTCTGGAATTTGACTTCCGTACTTGAACCCCTTGTCACCTTGAGAATAAAGTTTTGAAACAAAGGATAAGGCTACAATTTCTAAAATTTAATTTAAATTGACATCCTGAATCCTACTACAATTGTAATCACACATAAGCCTCAAACATTGTAATTGATGATTTTAATATCTTGTACATATAAACAAGTTTATTTACATCAATAAAAAGAATATAGCTATGTTATTTTATATACTTTAAAAAATTGCTAGAAGGACTCACTGTAATTTCCCGATGGGCGGTCAAGAAACCTAAAAAAAATATCAACTAATTAATACTTAATCACACTCAATAAAAAAAATATTACCTTGTGGTAATAAAATGAGAAAGTAGTTGATAATTTATGTAGTAAATCAACAATGAAAAAAAATCAAGAACAAGGGGTTTTATTACAATTAAAAAAACGGATGCAATAAAAGAACAGTGAGGCAGATGGATTACAAATAACGGAGACTAGCAAATTGTTAACAGAATCATACTTTAGCAAATTAGGACCACAGGAAATTGTAAAAAATATTGTAGCAATTATTTTAAAAAACGATACTGTAGCAAATGGTTACGGTAGCTATTGTTAAAAAGGTACTATAGCAATTCGTGTTGTAGCCGTGTTGTAGCCATTTGTTTAAAAAAATGCTATAGCAAATTGGTACTGTAACAAATTGTTTAAAAAAATGACACTGTAGCAATTTGCTAGTGTAACAATTGTTAAAAAATAGCTGTATGGTACTGTAGCGATTGGTGCTGTAGTTTTACAGGTAAACAATGTAACCTGCAAAATAAAATAAAATAAAATATCAAAATTAACCAAATCAAAGAAAATACAAGAATAAGGGTTCTTACTGTAAAAAATAGACAGGAGTAACCAAAGCACAAGAAGACAAAAGAAAGAAGAAAATAAATAAATAAAATAAAATAAAATAAATAATTAAGGATGCTAGAGGAGTACTCCCCATTGTGTACACCAAAACGTTTCTTTTTAAAAGCTTTCATAGCTTTTGGTTCCTCAAAGGTGATTTGCAGGCACAAGAAAAAAAAAGGGAAAATCATGTGGAATAGCAGAACTTGTTCTTAGGATAAAACTCACGTATAGATCCAATCAACTGCAGGGAACACATGAAGACGAAAAAATTACGACATGAACAGATTGGTGCACACATGAAGACGAGAAAAAAAAATTGAAAAAAAAAGAAAAAAAAAAATCAAAAGAGATGTCAAAGCTATGGAAACCTCAGGCCAAAAAAAAGAACAGTAGTCGGATGAACAGTAATCCGATGAATAATAGTGGGATGAACTGTAATGTAAAAAAAAAAATCTTTACCTGTAGTCTTCCTCAAGCAACTAAACATAACACCAATAAAAAAAATACATGTATATATAGCTATATGAAGCCTAATTGGGATAGGATTAGATTTTCTTTTTAAATTCTGTTAGGATTCTATATTCAAATTTGTTGATATCCCTTTTAAATTAGATTCTATCTCCTACTAATTTAATAATTTTAATTATATAAGGACTCCTCATATTTGAATTAAGTGAGCTAACCCTAAACCTTTTAATAAAACAAAAGTAGAAGAAGAAAAGTTTCATAGCAAAACAGTAAAAAAAAGAACTTGGTCTTATGCACTCGGTTTAAACAAAAAAAACCGAGCACGTAAGCCAAGGAGGCAATTTGTAGATTAAAAAAATTATATGAACAAGCCCTATAAATGAAACTTAATGTGAGAATGATAATACCTCATAAAATTCAAAACTAATGTGAGGGATATTACCTCATACAAATCAAAATCAACGTGAGGTGTAGTACCTCACATAAATGAAAATTAAATTGAGGATGACAGCAGTACCTCATACAAATCGAAATCAATGTGAGGTATAGTACCTCATATAAGTGAAAATTAAGTTGAGGATGACATCAGTATCTCATACAAATCCTAATCAATGTGAGGTGTAATACCTCGTATAAATGAAAATTAAGTTGAGGATGACAGCACCTCATGTAAATTTGAAAGTCATGTGATCATAAGCCTTAGCTATAAAATCTAACTCGAGGATACCCACCCTCATACGAACGTTATTTCAACTTAAAGGGATAAGGGCTCTCCATTTACACTTATTTTAGAAACATGAAAGATAAGCAGATAGGCACTTGAGAAATGAAAAGCAAAGAAGATGTTCGTTATGATAAACGAACGCAACAATATTGATAAGGAAGTTTCGATGAGGAAGTTACAATAACTCCCTCACCAATCCATTTTAAACACCTGGCGATAACTTCCCCTTGGTTTTTGATATAAATGAAGACCTTGTTTGCCATTCAAAAGGGATGAGAAGAGAGAAAAAAGATATTAAAAAAAGGAACAACAGAAAAGATAGAGAAAAGACAAAGAGATTGAAAAGAAGGAGAGACTTACTTTAAAATAACAACGACAAGGTCCTCTGCATTTTTTATTTTTGAAAGGGTGGAGGGCTCCAGAACATTGTCTGGAGACCCAAGATCCCATCTTCTTTCTCTTCAATTTTGTAATGCATTAGAAAGATAATAAAATTGATATCTCTACATTTGATTGTTGATGTCTATTTAATTTTTGCGTTCTACTAATCGGGGGTTTCTTTCAACAAGAGTAATTGACAGAAAGAAATAAATTTTTGGAAGCATGCACCTCCTAAATTTTTTTTTACAAACAAAGTGATACTAATATGTATCGGAGTAAATATTTAGAGATTGCTCTACTCTTCTTGAGATTGGTGTTACGGCTTGGTCAAGAAGAGATTAGCCTACTCAAATATTATTATTTCTCTGATGGATACTAGCATCATTTTGAATTTCTTTTACAAACTATACATATTATTTCTCTGATGGATACTAGCATCATTTTGAATTTCTTTTACAAACTATACACGTTGGGCATTCCAACGCTTACAAAAGTATACTACTTTGAAAATTATTTCTTAAGAAATTTATTTAGAGTTATCATAAAAGGTAAACTTGAATACATAATAAACTAGGGATTAGAAAATTTAAACATTATTAAATGAATCAATTATTACTTAACTCTATCAATTTGGTAAGTGACAATATTTTTTTGATATTTTTTAAGAAAGAAAGAAGGGAAAGAAAGAAAAAGGAAAAAAAATATGACATAACTGCAACTAAAAAGGTAAAATAAAGAGAAAAAATAACTAATTCTCACACCCACACCTAAATTTTGCATTATCCTCAATGCAAACTCTATGATGCACAAGGTAATACAGATAAGAAGTGAAGTACTTATATTTGGTCGGCTGACTTAGAGGATAAAAATCTGCAATTACCTTTGGCCTGAGGAGGATGAAATCAAAATTTTATTCTTTTTTTCAAATTTTTTCTTTTCTTTTCTTTTTTTCTTTTTCTTTTCTTTTTCTTTTTTTTACAACCGAACAAGAAACTCTCAAATGAGAGAAGAATAAATTCTTTTTATTATTATGAAATAAAACAAAACAAACAATGTAGAATGAAAGGTTCAACATGAAAAGCTCAAATTCTACATTGAATCTCACCTTTTTGCTGAAGAATCTCCCTCAGATTTTAAATAAATTCACAATGATATGATCAATCATGTGTTTAAATTCCGAACATTCCAAGATATTTAATGATTTTTTGCAGCAAGGTGAGGTTGGTGTTATGCATTTTGAATTTCTTATTGAACTTAGATTCTTGATTTGGGAAGTTTTGTTTTCTAACAACCAATTCTTTTTAACAACTTCCTCAATTCTAAGATTCAAGATTGAGATATGAAAATTTAGTTGTTGTTTATTTTCTAAGAATCTAAGTTCATCAAGAAAGAGTTCTTCAAAAGTCGGTTCAAAAAAGCAAGTATTCAACACAGTTTCCTTATTCTCAAGGACCTGATCTGCTTTTTCTAATAACTTTAACTCCTCACCAAAAATTTACTCAAAACTCAAATCTGACTCTTCTTCTTCTTCTTCTTCTGATCTTTCCTAAATATAATTTATTTGTAGAGGATGATTATTTGGTTGGTCTCTTGGATTAAAAATGTTGAGATTAGCAGTCAAATTCCCAAAGGATAACTTTATTTGACTAGTTCTATAGTTGACGAGAGCATTAGAAGTGGCTAAGAATGGTCGTCCTAAGATGATATGTATCTGTCCTTTGGGATTAGAAACGGGCTGTGTTTCCAAGACTACAAAATTCACTAGAAAAATAAAATCCCCAACCTTAATCAGAACATCCTCTACCTCACCCATGAGGAACTTGACAGATCTACCAGCTAACTGTAAGGTGCATCATGTTGGTTTCAGTTCACCTATACCTAGTTCCCCTAAGTCTAGAAGGGCCTTACCAATGTGAGTATTGCTAATGATACATCAAATGATGGGAGAACCTGGATCTTTAAGTTTTAAATGTATTGGCTTTGAGAGCATATCACTGATATTGGCAGCCAAGAAGACTTTCTTCGTAACATTTATTCTTCTCTTCTTAGTGCATAACTCTTTTAAAAATTTAGTATAAGATGGAATTTGTTCAATTACATCTAAGAGAGGAATGTTGACCTTAATCTGTTTGAAAGTTTCTGGAATCTTCTCCTCCTGAGGGGAGTGTTTCCTAGGCCTGAGTCTATCTGGGAAGGGAGCAACTGGTCCAAACCTATCAAAAATAGGCTCAGGTTTAGGTTCAGGTTCTTGGTCATCTGAGAGAGGTGATTGTTGAATAGAGTCATCAGATGGAGAAGGAATTTGTTCTGGATCAAGAGCTTGACTTGGATTGTTCTCACTTGATTATCGACCCCTGACCGTAGTGAATGGATTGCATTCACTTGAGCTTCATAGGATGAACTAGATCTTGTGTCCTTAGGGTTGACCACGGGTTGACTTAAAAAAATTTCTTTCTCTCTTTCACTCACGACACTAGCTAGTTGACTAAGTTGGATTTCTAATCTAGCTATGGCTTGAGTGTTGGAACTGAGTATTTGTCCGATTGATTGCATGAAGGAATTCAAAGTGTTGGATGTTTGAGTCAACATATTCGTGTTTTGTGTAGAGGCCTTAATTATGGTTTCCAAACCCTTTTCCAGGATATTGAGACGTTTATCATGATCTGAATTAGGAGAAGTGTGAGTTGCAACTTGATGATGAGGAGACTGATTTTGATATGACAGATTGGTTTGTTGAAAATTTAGGTGAGAACTGAAAGGAACTATGTTTCCCCTAGGAAATGGTTGGTTTGAAGTGGGAAAGAAATTTTGGTTTCCGGGGAGGTTTCCTTGATTCCATGCAAAATTGGGGTGATTTCTCCAACCCGGATTGTAGGTTGGAGAAAATGGATCATTCACAGGACACTAGAATGTAGCGTTAACCTGTCCTAGTGGCTGATTATTTCCTAAGAGAGGTCATTCTTCTGAAATATGGGATGGTGAAAGACAGTTATGACAACCTGAGGCAAAAACTTGATTGATTTGAGCCGGTGCTCTTTCCTTGATTTCTAGGACTTCTAACCTGCGCATGATTGTAGCCATCTTATCTTCAGATGCAATGTTCGACTCTAAGAAAATACCACTAGACTTAGGTTGGGAAATGGATGAAACTCGGTCATCACAGTGTTCCCATTGCATAGTTTTCTCGGATAGACTCTCTAAAAACTCCCAAGCTTCATCAGCGTTTTCCTCATGAAATCCCCTTGGCACATCGACTCTAAGGAAGTTTTTGAAGAATAATCCAATCCTTCATAAATAATTTGGTATAATCGCCATTTCTCGAGATCATGATGAGGATATTGGATAAGAAGATCTTTGAATTGGTCAAAATACTTCCAAAAAGGTTCTTTCAGGACAATTTTAAAATCAATGATGCTATTTCTTAGCTTAACCATTTTATGGATCAGGAATTTTTTTTTAAGAAAAACGGTGATAAATTCTTCCCAAGTTGAGATGGAATTTGTGGGTAAGCTATACAGCTATTTTTTTGCCTTGTCCTTGAGAGCAAATAGAATAAATCTAAGTTTGATTGTATCTTCAGTTAATTCTCTCATTTTAATCATAATGCATACTTCCTCAAATTCTGAGATAAAAATATAAGCATCTTTAGTTTCATTCCCCTAGGAAGCATGTTTATATAATACGGTCGAAGCTCAAAGTTAGTTCCATTTACCTAAGGAAGCCTAATGCAAGACGGGATTACATTCCTAGTGGGAAGCACATATTTTAAAGAATGGGTGGATTAGGATACGTCATTTTTATGATTAGTTCAAAGTGAATTAATCAATGTGTATTATCCCTAATCCACGCTCGCATACACCAAAACAATTTCTTTTTATACTTTTTTATTTTTTATTTTTAAAGAAAAATAAAAGTTGGTTTTTTTAAGAAAAATGTGATAAAAGAAAGACCTAATTAAAACAAATAAATAAAAAAAACAATCACATTTCAATCACTCTAAACTCTAGGGTTAAGCCTAGCTCAGCTAGACCAGCTCCTAACCAAAAATTCCTTAGGTGGAAAGATCAAAGTTTTACTCGATCAGTTAACCAGGTAAGGATAGTACTAGAGGGTGATCAGAGATCAATTAAGTACATCGTTCCTTACAGAGCGCTTTACGCAACCCCTAAACCTTGTCTTAGACACCAACTAATCCAAGAAGACTTGAACCGTTTTACTTAGGGATTTCTTGTTCCTTATTGAGCTCGAGTCCTTAGGGGCCAACGTCTAATGAGTTTTAGGATGCTTGGATTTGTAAAGTAAGGAATTAGTGATTTGTGGGCTAAGGAAAAGGTGATGAAATTCCTCACCTTATCTTGATTAGAGGTTTTTACCCTTAAGAATATTTTTAAGTGTGTGTCAAATCAAGATGCTCAAATCACATTAGTGAATTCCTACTATTATATGCAATGCAACCCTAGGAATTAAAAGTGACTAAAAGGGATGGTAAAAAGATATTTTTTTAATTAGGGTTAACAATCAAACAATTGTGAGAGTGTGGAATATTGTTTGAATTTATTATCTTGTTAGTAAATGTCCAAGTGGATGGTGGATTTTATTATGGTCGACAAAAATAAAATCTTTTTTAAGTCCTAATTGTCTCTAATTGTGAAGAAGTAACTAAAGGGTGGAATTAAAAATTCTAGAAAGAAGAGTTATCTCAAGAAAATCCTAAATATGAATCAAACCTCAAGCAATTCTTCAAATCCCCGATCTTCAATTCTTAATCTTCAACTCCAAGTGGTTCCTTCATAAGAAAACACACAAGTTAAAGAACCAAATTAATTAAAATCCAACTTAAACACCATTCCCCAGTAATGGCGCCAAAAACTTGACGGGGCATAAATAATGTCCAAAAGTTACAAGTACACAACTAATCAAGTTATAGTATAAAAAGTTATAGATTCCACGAGGAAGGTGATTGTAAGAAATAATTAGAATCAGTTCTTATGTTGTGTGCGTGACAATTAGGAGTGATGGATGTGTGTGATTGTGGGGAGATATGAGGATTGTTGTGAATATATGCAAGTGACAACAAAAACGAGATTGAGAGGAGAGAAGAAAGAATCAAAGGAAAACTAAAAAGCAAGAATGAAAAGAAAATTCAAGAAAATCAAGTTGGAAGATTCAATTAAAGATATGAGGAATCTAGAATTGAATCAACTAGCTAATATCACTTATAAGATATGAATCATTCTCTATTTCACATTCTGCTTTAGATTTATTAAGTATAGATTATCAAACCACTCAAGGGAAGTATAACCTATCAAATTATCATCCAAGTAAAATTATTGCTCATGAAAAAAATAACAACTAAATATTAATTCTAGAATTCTTTCTACCAATTAGTTCTTTAGTTGAATCTCCTAAGCATGAACAATTTAAGCAAGAGAGAATAATTAACAAATCATAAGAGAAATAAAGCTAGTTTCATGAAATCTCTAGAGTTCTAATAAGAATTAATTCCACATCTAAGAAAAGGTTAATTCCCTGGAGAGTTCTAGCCGCAAGGTGAATCAAAGAAAATGAAAACAAGTAAAAAGAAAAACTAATCCCAAGAGGGTTCTAGTCTTAAGGCGAATAGTGCAAGAAGATAGAATCTAATCTACAAAATAAATTGTAAGAACTAAACTACACAATAAATTGCAAGAATTAAATGCAAGAAATTAAAGTAAGAGAATAAAAGCATGAAAGTAAATCTACACTACAAGACATTAATGTAAATCTAAACTACTAAGCAATAAATCTACACTACAAGACATTAATGTAAATCTAAACTACTAAGCAATAAGAAAAGAAATAAAAGAGAAAATAAAAACAAACTACTAAGCAATAAGAAAAGAAATAAAAGAGAAAATAAAAACAAACCTCCAAATTGATCTTCATCTCCATCTTCATCATCCAACAAAGAAAAGAAAATATAAAGTGGTGAAAATTTTCTTTTATTAATTGCAACAAAAAGTTATAATTTTGGAATGTCTTCTCAATTAAGAGTAGTCCTCCTCTCCAAATGGAGTTACAAAATTTTTCACACCTTTAACCCCTCACTCTCTACCCCTATTTATAGTATACAGTAGTGAATTAGAGCCATTGGATCAATGCTTATCCATAAGTCTTTAAATTTCAGCATTTAGATTGTAACAGAATGGTAGCATCGATACAGGAACCGATGCTATCATCGATGCTCCTATCAAAATTCTGACTTCATGGTTGGCTTCGTCTCGTCGAGATAGGTAATTTTTATATATTATATGTTAAATTTTGTTTTCCGGATTGGGAGATATCGTTGTTTCTTTGCGGCCAACCATCTTGAATATAATTTCTCTTCATATTGGATTTTTTTCTTCGGCTTCTACAGGCTACTCGGCTTGATTCTAGGCTTCAATAAAAGGTTACAAAATGAGGAAGTTTGAGTCTTTTGGGCTTTCATTTATTATTTCTTCATTAACCTACAATAAAGATAAAAATAATTACTAGTGGTATATTTATTCATGTAAAATAGATAATAAAAGTATAAATTGTAATAAAAATGTGATTATCACCTACTCACAGAATAGCTAAGAATTTTTCGTTGGTTGGAGGGGGGTGTTTAATTTACTAAACTTAAAAGGATTTTATCTCTATGGGCTTATACCCATATACAACTTATCAAGATTAGCCTATGGTTTGGGCGGCTATGGCCCCCTCACATCTCAACTATTCTCCGCCTATGACATGTCACCATCTAACGCACATCATGCCACTCCTCGACTAAAGGGAGATCTCACTCTGTAGATGGGATCTATTGATACTTAGGAAAGAGAACCTTCCAAGCTAGGAGAGAAAACTTATTGAACACTTCTATACGTTAAACTCATATAAGCCTTCTCTTTCACATTTTAAAGTTGATTCATTATACACTAGTTCTCTGATATACACAATACGTGCATTACATAGTAAACTTGTGTGTAAAAAAATATTTTTAATACCTTAACTATCAATACTAATACGAATAGATTTTTAGAAATTTATTACCAAAAGTGGTATATAAAGTATCTTATTGTTATGGTGTTCTCATTCGCTAAAAATACAAGCTCATTGTCAAGCAACGGACAAATGTACTACATGCTATCCCCTAATCAACTTGGCAGCTAGAGACTAGCGGGGACGACCACTCCACCGACTCGACGACTCGACATTCCTTCATGTCGACTCGAAAGGCGAAACTTGTCAACCCCCTTTTTTGTCGGAGACGACTCACCACGAGTTTACTCCACCACTCGCCAGACGCCTTGCGAAGCCAACTCGAAAGACGTTACTTCTCGACGAAGCTAAAGGACTATTTTTGTCTCGAGCCTTTCCCTCTATGATAATGTGTCAACATCGTATTTAATGCTTGGCAGGTGTTATCATGACTATAGCCCATATAGTCTTCATGACTCATCAGACCACGTGGGCCCTGCCATGCTGCCAGTCTCTTCCCATTTAATGCCGAAGCGATCTTCTTTCCATTCCCTAGACGATACCTATAAAGCAAGTACTGATGTAGCCGCCAGCCCATACTTTACCACCGCCTCTCTGCTCTCGGCCAAAGTGATCAATCTACCCTTATACCCTAAGTATATATACAAGTACTATTCTACCTTACAAAGGGCTAGATTTTTTATGCTGGAATCTTGATTTCCAAATCGAATCCTTAAGCAATTGCCACGCACAAGAACTCTCATAGTTCTTATTTACCCTCATTTAAGTTCACCAGCTGACTTGATCGTCGGAGGTACCACGGGGGATCCAAGCCCCTTCCTCTCACGAGTCTTTTCATGTGCAGGCTGAGCAGATACCCCAATTCAAGAATTAGATATAAAGTCAAGAAAGAAAGCGGCCCCTTCATCCATCCATCATCATCTCGTCCCATCGCGGATGCATATTTGACTGTGTGATCTCAAGCAACATCAACATTATATTAGAACTTTTTTTTTTTTTTTTGGGGGGGGGGGGGTTATAAGTAGTGGATTTGGTAGTAGAATTGTTAATTTGGATCTTTTTAATTTTGCTCTTCTAGTTAGTTTCAACATACAATAAATTTTTGAGGACATATATCAGATTTTCAAAATCTTGACACACAGGAATAGAACCAAAAATATGACTTTTTTAAATAATAGTAATATTTTGTTTCTTTCGAGTCCTCTCTTTGAATATTAAAAGTGTTGGTCTTGAGAGTGGAGACCTAAACCTAGAATCAAAATCAACAATCGCATGAAAATTCAAGATAGGTCATGGGTATGGTGTCTGCCACACCCTGGTGTGGCAGAATCCGCCCTGTCTGTCATAGGTATGGTGTCTGCCACACCCTGGTGTGGCAGAGTCTGACCTATCTGCCATGGGTGTGGTGTCTGCTACACCAGAGTGTGGCAGACTCATTTTAGAATCCTAATCTGTTTGGGATTATGTTTTGTTATAACTAGAAACACGTGCCTTTAGGGTTTAAGAGAGAAAAAGAGCACGAAAAAGCGGGTTTTGAGGGCTCTTTGAGATTTGAAATCTTAGAGAGAGAGAGAGGCAAATTGCAAGCATTGTAATCTTCTTCAAGTAATCAAAGAATTGTGTGGTGTGGCTCCCGAGGACGTAGGCACGTTGCCGAATCTCATTAAATCTGGTGTGTTCTTTTTTGTTTACTTTCCTACAAGTTTTTATCTTTGATTTTTGGTGAATTTCTTTCTTGCTCAAATCTCAAACACAAGATCCAGAAGGGTACGGATTTGATTTGATTATTTCGAATCCCCAACAACTGGTATCAGAGATTCGTTCAGCAAATTTATGAGAAAGAGAGCCATAGCAGAGGAAATCAAATCTAAGATTGAGAAGTTTGACGGCTCAGACTTCGCCTACTAGAAGTCACAAATGGAGGACTATCTGTACCAGAAAGACTTGTATCGCCCGATGATGGATAAGGAAAAGGGACAGAAGAAGGAGGAGTCAGATGGTGATTGGGAGATACTGGATAGGAAGGCTCTAGGATAAACCCGGTTGTCGCTCGCCAAATCAGTAGCTCAAAATATTTTGAAGGAGAAGACGACGGTGGGGCTTATGGAAGCGCTCGCGAAGATGTACGAGCAACCATCGGCAGCAAATAAGGTGTATCTCGTCAAAACTCTTTTTAACATCAAGATGACAGAAGGACGGTCCTTCACGATGCACCTTAGCGAGTTCAATATGATTGTTGATCAGCTTATCTCCATGGGCATCACATTTGATGACGAAGTGCAAGCCCTATTGATTCTATCGTAGTTGCCGGATAGTTGGGCAGGTTGTGTGACGACAATCAGCAATTCGACGGGGAATGAGAAGTTAAAGCTGAGTGAGATTGTTAGCATGATTCTATCCGAGGAGGTTAGAAGAAAATCGTCCGAATCAAAAGGTTCAGTTTCGAGCAGAGAGGCAGAAGCCAGAAGAAAGGAAACCAGAATAGGAATCGATCAAAATCAGTGAAGAAGAGGTCGAACTCGAAGGTTAGGCCTATTAAAGGGAAGTGTTGGAACTGCGGCCAGGAGGGCCATATGTCTTCAGTCTGCAAGAGTCCAAAGAAGGATGCGGGTGAGCAGAAGGCTCATATCGTGCAGAATGTTTTGATCCTTGCTATGGATAGCGACTCGGATTCTTGGGTCATTGATTCAGGAGCATCTTTCCACGCTACTGCTAACAGAAAGCTTCTCCAGAACTATGTAGCAGGGGACTTTGGAAAAGTATATTTGGAGAATAATGAGCCCTGTAATATTATTGGAAAGGGTGAAGTGCAGATTTAGATGAAGGGCTCTAAGTGGACCTTGAAGAACGTGAGACACGTGCCGAAGCTGAAGAGGAATCTTGTTTCGGTGGGACAGCTTGAAGCAGAAGACTATGTTTTTACATTCACAGGGGATTCGTGGAAAATCTCTAATGGTACTATGATAGTAGCTCGAGGCAACAAACTAGGAACTCTCTACCTCACCTTACATGCGAGTGGCACCCTCACAATTACAGCTGGCAAAGAGAGTATAGATCTGTGGCACAACAGGCTAGGGCACATGAGCGAGAAGGGGATGAAGATCTTACATTCACAGGGAAAGCTAACCAGGATCGACTCCGCGGAAGTCGGGGTTTGTGAAGACTGTATCTTTGGGAAGCAGAAGATGGTTAGTTTCCAGAAGGGTGGAAGGCCACCTAAGGCTCAGAAGCTAGAGTTAATTCATACAGATGTATGGGGCCCAGTCGGTGTATCATCTTTTGGCGGTTCGAGATATTATGTCACTTTTATCGATAATCACTCGAGGAAGGTATGGATCTACTTCATGAAGCACAAGTCAGAGGTGTTTGGAATCTTTAAGAAGTGGAAGGCCATGGTGGAGAACGAGACAGATCTGAAGGTAAAATATCTGAGATCAGACAATGGTGGAGAATATGAGCTGGAGAAGTTCAAGAGGTTATGTGTTATGAATGGTATTCGCCTAGAGAGGACTACTCCAGGGATGCCGCAGCAGAACGACATTACAGAGAGGATAAACAGAACCTTGACAGAGCGTGCCAGGAGCATGCGATTACATGCAGGTCTGCCTAAGACATTTTGGACGGATGCGGTACATACGACAGCTTACCTTATTAATCATGGACCATCAGTTCCATTAGATTTTGGGATTCCAGAGGAGGTTTGGAGTGGAAAGAAGATAAATCTCTCACACTTACGGGTATTTGGTTGCGTGGCTTATGTTCATATCAGTGACCATGTCAGAGACAAACTAGAAGCTAAGTTACAGAAGTGCACATTCATTGGATACAGCATTAATGAGTTCGGGTATCGCCTTTGGGATGAGAAGAATAGGAAGATCATCAGAAGCAGGGACATGATATTAAATGAGGAGGTGATGTACAAGAACAGAGAAGATGCTAAGGATAGCCAAAGCAGTGGGAGAAGCATTTCAGATACAAATGGATCTAAGTACATGGATATAGAGGAACTTCCAGATAGAGGTGATAATGTTTGTTCTGATCAGAGAATGGAGGAGGCTCCGGGTGCAGAAGAAACTACCCAGGGCATGGAGCTTAGGAGGTCATTCAGGGTACCCAAACCAAATCCCAGATATCTTTCATCTCTTGACTACTTATTATTGATAGATAACGGTGAGCCGGTGTGCTATAAAGAGGCAATACAAGTGAGTGAATCTCAGCAGTGGGAGCATGCGATGTAGGAGGAGATGGATTCTCTACTCACTAATGAGACATGGGAGTTATCCCAGCTACATGCACAGAAGAAGACCTTACATAACAAATGGGTCTATAGGGTCAAACAATAGAGTGATGGAAGCAAGAGATTCAAGGCCAGATTAGTAATGAAGGGGTTTTAACAACGGGAAGGAGTGGACTATACAGAGATATTTTTCCCTGTTGTGAAGCTCACAACCATCAGAGTGGTATTGAGTTTGGTGGCTATAGAAGACCTCTTTCTTGAGCAGTTAGATGTGAAGATTGCCTTTCTTCATGGTGACTTGGATGAAGAAATCTACATGAAACAGCCTGTTGGCTTCATTGAAGAAGGAAAGAAAAAGATGATGTGCAAGCTCAAGAAGAGCTTATATGGTTTAAAACAGGCTTCGAGACAGTGGTATAAGAAGTTTGATAACTTCATGCAGAACAATGGTTACAGAAGATGCAATTCGGATCATTGCTGTTATTTCAAAAGGTTCGAGTCCAGCTTCATTATTTTGTTATTATATGTTGATGACATGTTGGTAGCAGGACCATGTTTAGAGGAGATAAACAATTTAAAGAAGCAGCTAGCAAAGGAGTTTGCAATGAATGATCTGGGTGTAGCGAAACAGATTCTAGGGATGCGAATCAGTAGGGATGAAGCTGGAGGGAAATTAAGATTGAACCAAGCTGAATACATTGAGAATGTACTTTAGAGGTTCAACATGCAGAATGCTAAAGTTATTAGCACACCCCTTGGAAGTCAGTTCAAGCTATCTGAGGAGCAATCACCTAAGACAGATGCAGATAGAGAGCATATGAGCAGGATGCCATATTCTTCGGCCATTGGGAGTCTTATGTACGCGATGGTTTGCACGAGGCCGGACATCGCCCATACGGTGGGAGTTGTGAGCAGGTTTGCTAGCAATTCAGGGAAGCAACATTGGGAGGCCGTGAAGTAGATTTTACGATACTTGAGGGGAACAACAAATAAACCACTATGTTTTAGTTGGAAGGAGTTGGTACTGCAGGGATACGTTGATGCGGACTTCGTCGGTGATCATGATACGAGGCGAAGCATCACGGGGTATGTTTATACCTTAGCATCAACAGCAGTGAGCTGGGTCTCACGTCTGCAGACGATTGTGACTTTATCTACAACTGAGGCTGAGTATGTCGCGGTGACCGAAGCAAGCAAGGAGATGATTTGATTGAACGGGTGCTTGGAAGAGTTGGATTTGAAGCAAGGGAGAGGAGTTCTTTATTGTGATAGCCAGAATGCTATACATCTTACCAAGAATCTAGTATATCATGCCAGAACGAAGCACATCGACGTTAAATATTATTTTATACGCTCGCTAGTTGAAGACGGAAAGTTACATTTAATGAAGATTTTGGGGAGTTAAAATCCGACGGACATGTTGATGAAGGCAGTCACCATTGAGAAACTGGAGTTGTGCGTAACTTCAGTTGGCCTTCACGAGTAGAAGACGAAGGCGGAGCCACACTACAAGGATCGACGAGATCGTCGGGATGTTGATGATTAAAGAATGGATTTTTCCAAGTAGGAGAAGATGCTTGCGAAGAAGGCGGAGTTTGGGAGAGCTCATTGATGGTGGTTTGATCTCCAAGTGTGAGATTGTTAGTCTTGAGAGTGGAGACCCAAACCTAGAATCAAAATTAACAATCGCATGAAAATTCAAGACAGGCCATGGGTGTAGTGTCTGCCACACCCTAGTGTGGTAGAATCTGCCCTATTTGTCATGGGTATGGTGTCTGCCACACCCTAGTGTGGCAGAGTCTGACCTGTCTATCATGGGTGTGGTGTCTGCCACACCAGAGTGTGGCAGACTCATTTTAGAATCCTAATCTGTTTAGGATTATGTTTTGTTATAAATAGAAACATGTCCCTTTAGGGTTTAAGAGAGAAAAAGAGCACGAAAAAGAGGGTTTTGAGGGCTCTTTGAGATTAGAAATCTTAGAGAGAGAGAGAGAGGCCAATTGCAAGCATTGTAATCTTCTTCAAGTAATCAAAGAATTGTGTGATGTGGCTCCCGAGGACGTAGGCACGTTGCCGAACCTCGTTAAATCTGGTGTGTTCTTTCTTGTTTATTTTTCTATAATTTTTTATCTTTGATTTATGGTGAATTTCTTTCTTGCTCAACTCTCAAACACAAGATCCGGAAGGGTACGGATTTGATTTGATTATTTCGAATCCCAAACAAAAAGTTCATTGACAGAGCCCAGTCAGATATGCTAACTTCTTCCTGAACCAGCCCTCCTCTGGATTCTGCTACTTGAATATGATAAAGTCAAACACCCTTAAGTAAATCTACATTTTCTAGATACTTCAATCTTGACATCTTCATCTTCAATATTTCACTATAATGATTATCTCCTTTCAATAGTCTTTGTGTTGTTAGTGCTAACATTTTGTGCTAGATTTAAGTTTATTTTCTGGTAACTTACGAAAATAAATGTATGGGTCATCTTATCTATTCACATAATATAACGAGAACAATGCGCGCGGCTTGATCAAAGGACACGAAGATAAGAGAGCAAATTACTACACGTTTTTTATAGGCAAACGGATAAAAACAAACGCAAAGGGTAAAGCAAGTACATTGTCACGAAAAAAGAGGCAGAAAATAGAGGAAAGCAAACCATATATACAAGCAATTTGAGAACCGTTTATCTCAAACTCTCCATGTGTTCGTACGACAAGTTTGCCTGTGAAATCTTTGCTCTTATCTACTTTGACCCTTTATCTCCTTTATCTCAAACCCTCCATGTTTGTGCGAAAAGTTTGCCTGTCAAATCTTTGTTCTTATCTACTTGAAGAGATTAAAGAGGAACCAAAACTTCATAAATTCAACTGACATTTGCTTTAAAAAACAATATAATAATAAGTGCAACTTACCAGTGGGCATAGTCTTTGAAAACAAGGTCCAAGCTTTATATTAATTAAGTAGTAACTTGTTGACGCCTTAATTGCTCACACTTTAGGATAGACTAAAAAATTAGAAATAACCTTGTGATTTATAGGAATCACACTAGCTCCTTGATCTTCAGAGTTTCGAACAGGACACGTTACTTCACTTATTTCAAATTTCTAGTTAGATATTGTCACGTTACTTCACTTATTTCAAATTTCTAGTTAGATATTGTCAATTTTATCCATGTGATCATCAATATTCAATATAAAAATCATATTAATGCGTTTGTATAGAAGATCAGATAATTGGCATATATATCTAGGCAAATGCCCCGCCTGCCCGGCCCGGGTTGCCCGCAAACCCGAGCCTCGGGGGCCGGCGGCCGCGAAGGCGTCCGGTCCCGTCTGAAATAGTAAAATATTTTATATTTTATATATATATATTATATATATATATATATATATATATATATATATATATATATATATATATATATATATATAATATATATATAGATATATATATATAAGAAAAAGTGTGATGCTTCCGACGGTCAGTAAGGTCGTATACATCACTTTCCACTCGTTCAAGATGGTTGCTACTATCTCCATGCACTTCCTAAGCCATCGTGAAGTGTTCTATATTTGCGCATGTCACTTCAGACAAAACTTTTATTACTTCCGTAGCCAAGCACCCCATATTTCTCTCTCTCTCTCCTCTCTCGTACTTATAATATATACTATAATAATAATACTCTACTATATATATATAATATATAGATATATATATAGAAAATGTCATGAATCACATTGGTTATAGTTCCTAGTGGTTCAAATTTAAGTTTTGTAAGAAGGTTGAGTGGTTCAAACCTAGCCACAACAGTATCATTGGTTCGTAGAGTCTTTGATTGGGGTTGCTCTTGGAGTTCTTTAAATTCTAATTATTTTATATTTTGTTTGTTTCTATAAATTCTATAATTATTTTATTGTTTTTAATTTCTATAATTTTTTATATTTATAAATTATATAATTACAATTGATTAATAATTTAATTTTTAATCAAAATTGTATTTATTTTTTTGCTGTCTTCTTGAAAAATTAATAAAAATTAAAAAACAAAGAAAACCCGGGTCAGACCGGGCCGGATGGACAGGCCTATATATATATATATCCTAACCACAGCTTTTTCAATCCAAATTAACTTTTATAGAAATTAAAACGGGGGAATCAATTGTGACTTGGAACTTTTTTTTAAAGTTCCATCATATTCAGGAGGATTTTTCGCAAGTCATATTACTCCTTAACATCATCCTTTAATGAATGATAAGAGCCAAAGTACGTGCTTCAAATTAGTTGGTAAGAATTCATAAGATGCACGGGAAGCTCAGGCTAAATTGTGTAGGATAAGACATGAACTCCAAAATAAACTATACAAAGAACATTATAAGGATACATACATGATGATTTTTAAAGTAACAATGTTGCAAATAAAGAATAATTACTGGGACATATCGAGTTTTAATTTATAAATATATCTCATGAAATGCCAGGTGCTTAAACATGAGATGAGTCAAAAAAAGCATAAAAAATTTTCTATATTAGTGGGATGCGACTGAAATATCTCTATCTTCTTCTTTTGGATGACTTGTACTAAGAGATAATGCATGCTCTGGCTTGATATGTGACAGCTTGGCATGCAGGGCTCTTAACGAGCTGAAGAGCCAGATATTACTCTAGAGTACAGTCAAGGAGATGATTATTGCACTTCAAGGGGATTATAACTATGGAGAAACATGTTTTTTGGTTGATGATAAATATTTAGGCTGTGTATCATGCTCATCCTCTCATTAATGTAAAATATTCATGAGTTGGGTTTGTGTTGGCATTTTGGGAACATCAAGAATCAATTGTTGTTCTCTTTAGCTTTAACCTTCTACTAGTGTTGATACAGATACACACACATATTGCTTATAGTTGGTGAGTTGTCAAAATTTTATAAAGGCTTCAAATTAAGATAGGATGATTGCCTATTGAAAATTCTCCCAATGGATGTTATATTCATCACTTGAACTTTGATTTTCTTTGGTCACGAGTCACCTGATCTACTAATTCTTCCCTCAAATTTCTACCAAAATTAATTAATGTGGCATATTCTCATCAGTAGTCTCTTCCTCTATATTTCTATATTCATAAATATATATTAGTTTTCTTTGCTATTAATAAGCTCAGGTTTAAGTCTTTAAATTAAAAACCAATGTGACATATGCATTAGTTAAGTACCGCATTATTAAAAATGCTGACATGGAAATATCAGCTATAGATGCAACTATGATTATATTTTCACTCTTCATTCCTCCTAAAGAAGCTATATATGTGAAAGAAGTTGGGAACTTTAGAGAATAGTCAAAGAGTTAAGTCATGTATACATGTGCTCCATTGTGTTTTTATGGATGATGTTAGTTTGGGTATAGACCAAACTCACCTCCGCTGGCGAGCTTTGGGGAACGATGCAGGCGAGCTCGCGATCGACAGACGAGCTCGAGGTCCAAAGCGCGGAGTCAAGCGAGCTCAAATTGAAATAGGCGAGCTCGGGATCTAGTGATTCGTGGCTGGCGACTTCTCTGGCAGGCGAGATCTTGTAGGCGAACTCGAGCAGGCGAGCTCGAGCTGGCGGGGTCGTGGCTCGCCCGCAGGCGAGGTTGGGCACCGCTTGGCTGTCGCCAGCCTGTCATTGAGTTCCCCTATAAAAGGGAACCCTAAACCCTAGCCCTTTTGGTTGTTGTGCTGAGCTTTTCCCTTTCTCTCTCTTCGATTCCAGGCGGCGGCGGCGACTGCTCCCAGCTCCTTCTCGCGTTCGTCTTCAAGCGGCGGCGTTTCTTGTTCTTCGTTTTCTTTTCTCTAGCGCTCAAGATTTTGGGATCTTGAAGGGGGATTTAAGAAGTTGAGAAGAAAATTAAGAGGGGTATTAAAGAAGAGGGGAATCTTCACTGTAGCTACAGTAAAGATTGTATTTATTGAGGAATCTCAAGTTTGAGATTCGTTCTTGAATTATAATTTTTTATTAGATTAATAAGAAATTTATTGTATGGCTCCCGAGAACGTAGATAGTTGCCGAACCTCTTTAAATCTTGATATATTTTCTCTATACTCCGTTTCTGCTGTCTTAGGGGTTTTGCGTAGCCCCGGCGGGTAAATTCCTAACAACTGGTATCAGAGCGTGAAACGATCTAGAAGATCAGATTCGAGTGGGAGTCATGGCCGCAGATGAAGGAAAAATAAGACTTAAGAAGTTTGATGGAATAGATTTCGGATTCTAGAAAATACAGATAGAGGATTATCTGTATCAGAAAAATCTGTATCAATCACTATTGGGGAAGAAGCCAGATTCTATGAAGGCAGATGAGTGGAACCTTCTAGATAGACAAGCCTTCGGAGTTATCAGATTGACGTTGACTCGTAATGTTGCGTTCAACATAGCGAAGGAGAAGACCACGGCGGGTCTTATGGCAGCACTCTCAAATATGTATGAGAAGCTATCAGCCGCGAACAAAGTTTATTTGATGCGGCGATTATTCAACCTGAGAATGGCGGAAAGCGCGTCAGTAGCACAACACCTCAATGAACTCAACACGGTCACAACCCAATTGAGTTCAGTTGAAATAGAGTTTGATGAGGAAGTTCGGGCGTTGATACTTTTGTCTTCTCTACCAGAAAGCTGGAACGCTACAGTCACGGCAGTGAGTAGCTCGTCGGGAAGCACCAAGTTGAAGTTCGATGACGTTCGTGATCTGGTTCTCAGTGAGGAGATCCGACGGAGAGAGTCGGGTGAAGCTATAACCTCTTCAGTATTGCATACAGAGTCAAGAGGTAGAAATTCAACCAAAGAGAACAGACAAGGCAGATCAAACTACAGAGGTAGATCAAAGGACAGGAGGTCCAAGTCAAGAAATCCAAGCAACAGCTCGAAGGCTATCGAGTGTTGGAATTATGGAAAGACCGGGCATTACAAGAATCAGTGCAAGAGTACACAGAAGGAGAATGAGGCGAAGACAGAGGTGAATGTCACTTCCACTTCAGGAGGAGACGACGCATTGATATGCTCTTTGGAGAGCAAGGAAGAATCTTGGGTGTTAGATTCAGGAGCGTCATTCCATGCTACTTCTCAGAAAGAATTCTTCGAAAAGTATGTTCCCAGAAATCTTGGATACGTATATCTTGGTGATGATCAACCGTGTGCTATTGTGGGCAAAGGTGTGGTGAAAATTAAGTTGAACGGGTCAGTATGAGAGCTGAAGAATGTCAGACATATTCCCGACCTGAGAAAGAACTTAATATCCCTAGGCTAGTTGGCTGGCGAAGGATACACTACGACCTTCCAGAGAGATGATTGGAAGATCTCAAAGGGCGCAATGACGATTTCCCGAGGCAAGAAGACTGGTACCATGTATATGATAGGTGGTGCACGTTGTTTGATCTCAGTTGCAGCAGACAATGAGACTTCAAAACTGTGGCACTAAAGACTCGATCATATGAGTGAGAAGGGGATGAAGATCATGCACATAAAGGGAAAACTCCTAGGACTGCAGTCAGTGGAGATGGATATGTGTGAAGAATGCATATTTGGAAAGCAGAAGAGAGTCAGCTTTCAGACAAGTGGCAGAACCCCCAGGAAAGAGAAGCTAGAGCTCGTTCACTCAGATGTGTGGGGACCAACAACCACCACGTCTATTGGTGGGAAACACTACTTCGTGACTTTTATCGATGATCACTCTCGGAAAGTGTGGGTCTACTTTCTGAAGCATAAGTCAGAAGTGTTTGAAGCTTTCAGGAGATGGAAAGCTATGGTCGAAAATGAGACCGGTCTGAGAATAAAGAAGCTCAGGACCGATAATAGCAGTGAGTATGAAGATACCGGATTCAAGAAGTTCTGCTATGAGCATGGAATCAGAATGGAGAGAACCGTGCTCAGCACGCCTCAGCAAAATGGTGTAGCTAAGCAGATGAACCGTACGTTGACAGAGAGAGCCATAAGCATTCGGGTATAGTCAGGCCTACCGAATCAGTTCTGAGCAGAAGCGGTCAACACAGCAACTTACTTGATCAACCGAGGTCCATCGGTTCCATTGGAGCACAGAATACCAGAGGAGGTATGGTGTGGAAAGGAGGTAAAACTCTCACATCTAAAAGTTTTTGGTTGTATAGCTTACGTGCATATTAGTGATTAAAGTAGGAATAAGCTTGATCCCAAGTCCAAGAAATGCACTTTCATCGGCTATGGTGAAGATGAGTTCGGCTACCGCATTTGGGACAACAAAAATAAGAAGGTGATCAGGAGCAGAGATGTGATATTCAACGAGAAGGTGATGTATAAGGACATGCACAAGACAGATGACTCAGAAAGCGAGTCAACATTTATAGATGCAGATGATGTCCCGAGTAACCTCTCGGAAGAACCCAATGCAGAAGGTCCTCAGCCAGAAGAGCCTGTTGGACAAGATGGTACGCAAGAGCCCGACGCACCAGCTCCGGTTTTGAGGAGATCTTCACGGCCTCCTGTGCCTAACAGGAGATACATAAACTATCTGTTGTTGACAGATAGATGGGAGACTGAAATCTATGATGAAGCTTGTCAGGGTGGAGATGTGAGCAAGTAGGAACTGGCTATGAAAGATGAGATGAAGTCTCTCATCTCAAACCAGAAGTTAAAACTAGCTGAGTTGCCCACGGGTAAGAAGGCACTCCACAACAAATGGGTGTACCGGGTGAAATAGGAGCAGGATGGTTCCAGAAGATATAAAGCCTGACTAGTTATCAAAGGTTTCCAGTAGAAGGAAGGAATTAACTACACCGATATTTTTACTCCCGTGGTGAAGCTAAATACTATCAGAACCGTGATGAGTATTGTAGCAATTGAAGATCTTCATCTCGAGCAGTTGAACATGAAGACGGTGTTTCTTCACGGAGATCTAGAAGATGAGATATACATGCATCAGCCAGAAGGTTTCTCAGAAGAAAAGAAGAAGAACCTGGTGTGAAGACTCAAGAAAAGCTTGTATGACCTGAAACAAGCCTCAAGACAGTGGTATAGAAAGTTTGACGGTTTTATGCATAAGGAAGATTTTTAGAAGTGCAACGCCGACCACTATTGCTACTTTAAAAGATATTGGTCCAGCTATATCATCCTACTGTTATATGTTGATGATATATTGGTTGCAAATGCAGACATGAAGGATATCAGGAGTTTGAAGCAGCAGCCGTCAAAGGAGTTTGACATGAAGAACTTGGGTCCAGCAAAGAAGATCCTTGGAATGCAAATCACGAGAGATAAGAAGAGAGGTCTCTTATAGTTATCTCAGACGGAGTACATCAATCGTGTTTTGTAAAGATTCAACATGAACGATGCCAAGCCAGTGAGCACATCATTGGCCGGCCATTTTCATCTATCGAAGGATCAGTCTCCTCAGTCAGAAGAAGAGAAAGAGAGTATGGCTCAGGTCTCTTACGCATCAGCTATCGGAAGTTTGATATACGTAATGGTCTGTACGAGACCAGACATTGGCCATACAGTGGGAGTGGTCAGCTGGTTTATGTCGAATCCAGGAAAAGCTCATTGGGAAGCGGTTAAGTGGATTCTGAGATATCTACGATGCACCACACAGAAGTGTTTGCACTTTGGTAAGGGAGAGGTAGAAGTACAAGGATACGTAGATGCAGACTTCGGCGACGAAGTTGATCACCGAAGAAGTACCACCGGCTATGTATTCACTGTTGGAACCACAGCTGTTAGTGGATATCACAGATACAGAAGATTGTCACTCTATCCACAACAGAAGCTGAGTATGTTACAGTGACTGAAGCCAGTAAAGAGATGATATGGCTTTAGGGGTTTTTTTTAGAGCTGAGATTCAAACGAGAGAAGAATGTTTTGCATAGCGATAGTCAGAGTGCGATTCACTTGGCTAAGAATTCCGCATTTCATTCTAGAATGAAACATATTACGCTTCGGTACCACTTCATCAGATCCCTATTGGAAGATGACGTGTTAAAACTAGAGAATATTCCAGGAAGTAAGAATCCAGCAGATATGTTAACAAAGATGGTGACCGTTCAGAAACTAGAGTTGTGCGTAACTTCGGTTGGCATTCATGCATAGATGATGAAGACGGAGCCACACAGGAGGATGAGCTTGATGGGATAGTCTGCTGAAGGCGGTTTGGTCTCCAAGTGGGAGATTGTTAGTTTGAGTGTAGACCAAACTCACCTCCGCAGGCGAGCTTTGGGGAACAATGCATGCGAGCTCGCGATCGTCAGGCGAGCTCGAGGTCCAAAGCGCGGAGTCAGGCGAGCTCAAATTGAAATAGGTGAGCTCGGGCTCCAGTGATTCGTGGCTGGCGACTTCTCTGGCAGGCGAGATCTTGTAGGCGAACTCGAGCAGGCGAGCTCGAGCTGGCGGGGTCGTGGCTCGCCCGCAGGCGAGGTTGGGCACCGCTTGGCTGTCGCCAGCCTGTCAATGAGTTCCCCTATAAAAGGGAACCCTAAACCCTAGCCCTTTTGGTTGTTGTGCTGAGCTTTTCCCTTTCTCTCTCTTTGATTCCAGGCGGTGGCGGCTACTGCTCCCAGCTCCTTCTCGCGTTCATCTTCAAGCGACGGCATTTTTTGTTCTTCGTTTTCTTTTCTCTAGCGCTTAGGATTTTGGGATCTTGAAGGGGGATTTAAAAAGTTGAGAAGAAAATTAAGAGGGGTATTAAAGAAGAGGGGAATCTTCACTGTAGCTACAGTAAAGATTGTATTTATTGAGGAATCTCAAGTTTGAGATTCGCTCTTGAATTGTAATTTCTTGTTAGATTAATAAGAAATTTATTATGTGGCTCCCGAGGACGTAGGCAGTTGCCGAACCTCGTTAAATCTTGGTGTATTTTCTCTATACTGCATTTCTGCTGTCTTAGGGGTTTTGCGTAGCCCCGGTGGGTAAATTCCCAACAATTTGTTCTTGACGTTGTTCAACAAATTTGTATACAACCCATAATCTAATGATTTGTCCTTGACATTGTTCAACAAATTTTTATGGTTGTTGTATTTCTCGTGACTATAAGAGGGTGTTAGTTAATTGAGACATTTTCATGCGAAGTGGGAAAATTATCAAAGTGAAGTAATTTTTTTTTAGTGGGGTATTTTAGTGGCATAAATAGGAACAACTTTGTGAAGCGGGATACTTTGATAAAATAATATGAGATAAATTTTTATAATCATGCAGTATATATTTATGCATTTTGAGGATATAAATATTATTTATATATTTTAAACTTACTATTATCTATTGATAATTATTTACGAGCATGTTATTTACTATTAAATAACTTTTAATTAGACTATAAGTGTAACGCCCCGTCCCGGAATTCCGGAGTCGGTATGCTATTAGATCTGATGGACTGGCCTCACAAACCACCACATGTCTTTTCAGCACGTTTTGTCCTCACTCACGCGCTCCCTGGAAAACTTCCTAGGGGGGTCACCCATCCTAGAATTTCTCCAGGCCAAACACGCTTAACTTTGGAGTTTCTAAGAGTTAGGTTCCCCGAAAAGAAGATGCATATTTGTGGTATGAGTATTCCAATCAAATCTATCAATACTAATCACATCACCCTCTCAATGGTTGGGGTATTACAAACTCCCCCACTTAAACTCACAACGTCCTCGTTGTGCCAAATCATATCATCCAAGACCGTACCATCCGTGTGAGATTCTAGAGGTGGCTCCTCGGCCTCAAGAGATGGCTCCCGCCCTCTCGACGTAGCATTTTGCGCCGCAGAGCACTTAGCTCTCACAATTCTGGTTGGCTTTGCTCTGATACCATTTTGTAACGCCCCGCCCCAAAATTCCGGAGTCGGTACGCTATTAAATCTGATGGACTAGCCTCACAAACCACCACATGTCTTTTCAACACGTTTTGTCCTCACTCAAGCACTCTCTGGAAAACTTCCCAGGGGGTTACCCATCCTATAATTTCTCCAGGCCAAGCACGCTTAACTTTAGAGTTTCTAAGAGTTAGGTTCCCGAAAAGAAGATGCATCTTTGTGGTATAAGTATTCCAATCAAATCTATCAATACTTATCACATCACCCTCTCAAGGGTTGGGGTATTACAATAAGATATTGATAATTATAATTATAATATATGTTGTAGCTTTTTTATTTTTTTAATTATCATTATTATACAAGTCTAAAAAAGCTTTTCATATTTTCCTTCCTTTTTTCGCTCCCGGATATCTCTTTCTCTCATCTCTCAATTTTATTATTTAATAAATCATGGATTGATACAATCTTTACTTTTAAATTGACTATATAATTATAATTATTATAGTGTTTTCAGACACCAAATTTTGCCTCATTGCCGACAATAGGCGAATATCCCTCGTCACGCACTATTCAGTCACCTCGGCACTTTGGCCAGCCAGAGTCGACCTAGCCGACTCACTGAATTGACATCTAGCTAGGTCGACTCGAATGGTAATACTTATCGGTCCTCTCATCAAAGGCGACTCACTACGAATTCACTTAACTGATTAATTAGCCAGCGTCTCGTTGCGTCAACTCGAAAGGCGTTACTTCTCGGAACCTCTCGATACAAGTCAAAAGGTAACTTCGACCTTGAACCCCCCACTAACAGTGCGTTGAAGTCACATTAAATGTTTGGCAGGCGCCATCATTTCACCATCCCCAGCACTATTTATGACACATTGGACCACACCGGCTTTGTGTGCCGCTTATCCCATCTCATTAATGCCAAAGTGACAATGTCCATTCCGTGACTGATCTACGACTAACACATGTAAAGTCGACGTTGACTCAGCCACAGCTCAGGCTCTGTCAAAAATATTAGAATACCCCCTTGCATGGCTCTAAAAAGAAAAACTATTCCAAATGTAAATGTAAGCAATTTTTGAGAATTCTTCTCCACTAGAGAACTCGTACAGTTCATCACTTTTCTTCATAAGTACATCACTAATTTGATCGTCGGAGGAACAACGGAGAACTAGTCCCGTCCTCTTACGAGTTGTTACACATGTAGGAAGGAAGCAGTTCAACCCGAAAATCGGATATTTGGAAAAGTTAGCGGCTCCCAGTCAATCTCACATTCATTACATCATCTGTGTGATTATTAACATCAACATATAATATTTGGTAAAAAAAACATCAGAGATTTTTAAGAGAAGACAAAATCTAATCTAACAACATGGTCTAATGATGGTGATGACCATAGTAAGAAACAAGTAAAGAAAAGTGGTATATAAAAAAATAAAAACAAATAAAATAAATAGGAGTTCTAGCTTTTCATGACAAAGCTCCAAGCTAAAACTTGGGAGAATTTGAGAGACTAGAACTCTTATTTTTGTAAAGAAAAATAAAAAAAGTGGGATAATTTTGTACAATTATCTCAAATTCTAGTTTTGTGAGAGATCTAGTTGACTGACACTGTAAAATTTTGTTCTAGTTTTAGTTTTAGTTGACTAACACCATAAAGTTTTATCCCACAAATTATCATAGTTCTACTTTTGAGTTCTATTTGACTAATTCATCCTAAGTGTTTCACTATCTTCCTGTCACTGAAAGAGAAGGATAATTATGCTTCTTTTACTCGAAGGTACTCCATATGATTATATATTGACTATTGATGTTACTCCACTATTTAGGCTATGACTACTCAAGCACACACCAAATGATTTTGTTCAAATAGAAAATAGAAGGCAATAATTAAGCTTGTACAGATCTGTACAAACACAAACAAGAAGCAGGTTAGGGCTGCCCATCCGGCCCGGCTCGGCCGGGCCGGGCAAAACCGAAATGCCCGGGCCTGAGCGAACCAAGCTCCGGGCCGGCCCCTTTTTTTGTTTTTGTTTTTTTTTGTTTTTTTTTTTTTGTTTTTTTATTTTTTAAAATTTTTAAAAATCCCCATAAATCATAAAACATATCTAAAAATTACAGAAAATAACATAAACTTTTTTAATAACTTAAAATGACATAAATTACAAGTACAAAAAATTATAAAAATGAAAGATGATAAAAATAACTTCTTTATTAATAATCAGTAAATCCTTTACTAGTATAAATTTATTTTGGAATTCGTCGTATCACAATAGATGAGTACATCCCAACTAGGTTGGCACCTACTCACCTATATCACTATCATTTATAACTTTTTCCGAAATAATTTATTACAAATTTAAAGCTAAGAAATAAAAATTATAATTTGATGAATATTATCTAATCTTTATACATATCTGCTAGTCCCAACTTTTTAAATTTATCATCAATTCTAGCCATCCGATTGATGCCTTGCATTCGCTTCTCGTACCTCCACCAATCTTGTAAGCACATCACCGTTTGTACAGTATGCGGATCTAAGCATGTCTTGTGATCGTCGATCAAACGTCCTGCTATGCTGAAGGTAGATTCCGAAGCTATCGTCGAAACCTGCACTGCTAGTAAGTCACGAACCATGGTGGAAAGTATAGGATATGAAACTGATCCATATACTCTCCACCATTGTAAAATATCTAAAGTATTTCCTTGACATTTAACTAAGGAAGCAGATAAATATTCATCTATTTTAGAAACCTCTAATGCTGATCCAAGTCCAGATCCACCAGTTAGTTCAGCTACTATTGCATACCTATCAAAACTTATACTTTTACCTCGGTTTGTGCTCAAAGGCGCCGAAGCTGTAGACTGTTATGCATCTACACCATGTCTAGCTGCATACTCATCATATAATGTTTAAAAATAATTTCTAATAGCTAAATAATGAGAAGTAGCAGTAAGGGTGGATCCATCATCTAAGTCTATAATCTGTCTACCATATAATGATTGTAACAAACTTCGAATGCCAATATTCTTCAAACATGGATCAATAAGAACCTCCAAACCAAAAATATGAGGAATAAGGCTAAAATACTTATTAAATTTTCTCTCCATTTGAAAAATTACAGGTCTAAAAATATCATCCATACGATATTTGGCAAAAAAAAATTTGAATATTTAAAATTTGTAAAGCAGTTAAAGTAATTGTTGGATAATAACAGCCAGATAATAACATTGTTGCATCATAAAAGACTTGTAACATCTCATTTAAATTACATATAATTGTCTATTCATCTTCAGTTATTCCATAAGTACTACCAGAGCTAGAACTAGAAGCATAAAAATTTATAAAATAATTTATAATTTCTTTATATTCTATTACTACACTTAACATTGCATAGGTGGAATTTCACATATGGTCAACATCTTTTGGAATTAGTCTGGGCTTATAAATTTTTTTACAATATTGTTTCCATCTCATTTCAGAAGTATTATGCATATTAGCAACTGTTCTAATATTTTCTATCATGGGTTTAATTTCAGAAAATACACTTTGAACAATTAAATTTAAAATATGACAGATACATCTAACATGAAAAAATTCACCATGACATGGCAATGACAGAGTTGTTTTGATAAAATCAACAACTACATTGTTATTACTTGAATTATCTAGTGAAAGAGAAAATATTCTTTGATCAATTTCTAGTTTCATAAGTTCTTCAATTATTAAATTTAGAGAAAATATTCTTTGATCAATTTCTAGTTTCATAAGTTCTTCAATTATTAAATTTACAATATTAATATCAGTATGTGACTCTTTGATCAATTTCTAGTTTCATAAGTTCTTCAATTATTAAATTTACAATATTAATATCAGTATGTGACTCTTTAATTACAATAAAATAAACAACACTTTTAAACATTTACCAATTTTCATCAATCTAGTGTGCTATGATACATAAATAACCAGTTTGCATTTTAGATGTCCAAATATCAGAAGTTAAAAAAATTATAGTTTAAATCTTTAAAATAAGAAATTATTTTTCCTTTTTCCTCCTGATAATATTTTAAAATATCACGTTGACAGGTTTGACGAGAAAATTTTGTAAATACGTGATAAAAACCATCTCTAAACAAATCTTCAAATTCATTATCTTCTACTAATTTAAAAGAAAGGTTTTTAAGAACGATAAACCTGATTACACATTTCCTGGCTCAGGCAGCGTCAGAATTCCAACTACCGAGGCTACCAGAAGAGGAGGATTAGGAAATCATAGATTGTCGGATATTACCTTGAGGATTCTGGCCTTTGTTATATTTTTCTATATGGCGTTTGAGGTGGTTAGTGCCGCTCTTATGATGAGCTTGGAAAGTCTGACCGTAGAACTCACATTTAGCCTTTTGGGTGATGATCCTACAGTGTTCATCCTTAGTGACGTTTATCTTCTCAAAAAAAACTCCACACATCGGATCTCGACCTTTTAGGAGCTCTTAGTACAGATTCGTCGCCACTAGATTCAGGATTAACACCGGTAGGAGGAGTAGTTATTGTAGGACTCATTTTTAGGGGCAAAACGGTCAAAACTCATATTCTAGCCGTTATGACCAAAACTCATTTTTTAGGGGCAAAACGGTCAAAACTCATTTTTGGCCGTTATGACCGGGCCGGGCCGGCCCGGACCGACCCGACCGAAACAGTCAGTTTTTTTTACCGTTTTGGCCAGGCTGGGCCGGGTAGCCCGACCCAGTTTTGGTGCCACGGTCGGCACTGTTCTGGGCCGGGCCCGGGTCTGGATCGGGCCCGTTTTCGCGGGTCCGGACCCGGGTCCGGTCCTGGATCTTGCCCAGGTGTCCGGGCAATACCCAGACCGGGCCGGGTTCCGGCCCGGTTGGGCCTGGGCCGCGGGCTTTTTGAAAACCTGGCCCGGTTGGGTCTGGGCCGCGGGCTTTTTGGACAGCTCTAAAGCTGGTTATTGGGGCTATTGTATGACGTGGACCCTTTTGATGCTTAAATTAGCCCCTTTGAAGAGAAGTGTAAATGGTGGATTTTTAGGATTTCAGTCATGTGCATCTTTACCTCCTCCAGAAAGGATTTTATACCCTTTTGCAGTTAGTTTAGCAGTGATTTTGAATCTGGTCATATGATTGAATCCAAGGGCCACCATTTAACTACTCTCGTGATTTGTGTTGCAGCTGCCAATCTCGAACGCATGCAGTTATCTTTTACGTAGGCGAAGGTTGTGCAATCGTTATAATTTCTGACCGACACAGTCGTTCTCCTATTTTTTATTATTTTGTTATTTGTCCTTTACAGCTCATTATTTATTTATGGGCCGCGTCAACTATTATCACTACTTACATGGCAACAAACTAGCCACAAAGCATATCAATCAGGTAAATACACTAATCAAAAGGACGAAGGCATTGATTCAAAACCCCAACTAAAACCCCCAGATTGATTGATAGTCTCTTAAATAAACACTACGAGCATGATCACTAAGTTCCATCAATTATCGGATTAGATACTCGACGACAACACAATTGGATGGGGTCCACACTTCACGTGACCCACGACCCGACCTGCTGGAATCTGTGGACCTCGGGACACGTGTTCCTGCACACGTGTCGACCTCCGCGACAAAAGCTTGACGGTGGGAGTTTTCCACAAAAAGTACCATATGAAAAGGGGGATTTACAAAAATACCACCCGTGTCGCTGGGGCTTTGACCCTTTTTAAAGCCCATGATGTTGAATTTCTAGCTCGCCAATTAGTATGGAGAGTTCTACACGCATGTTCGTCCTATAGGATAATCGATAATTCCAAGAATAAGGAATATTCATTTCAACGTTAACAATATTTTTTTCCCTTTCGAAAATGAAGAAGCAAATAGAGGAAGTACAAATGTTGACGAAGATAATAAAATCTACAAGTTACCCCTCCTTTATATATATGAGTGTGTGCGTGCGCGCGGGTGTGTGAACTACAATCCACTTGAGGGGATAAAAAATATTATCCTCCTAACTTTTTCTCTATTGATTTTGCTTTGGGATCCGTAAAAGATATGAAGACCATTTTTGAGATTTTTTGTATCTCTTGAAAGCACAAATCTTAACACAAAATGAGTGGATAAAAAATTAGGAGAACAAGGGTTGCTATCCACTCAAGTGGATTGTAGCTCATCTCTTAATATGTTATCCACGTATAATTTCTTTATCTTATTTTTTCTAAATTGTTGAGTTATAGGTAGTTAATATGGAGTTAATATAAGATATAATTAGCATTTGGATAGATTAAGATTTAAATAAAACATTTAAAATAAATTTTTTAATTGTTGAGCTATAGATAGTTTACGTGAAATTAGATAAGATATTATTAAAATTTAAAAAGATTAAGATTTAAATGAAATATCCAAAATAGTGAAGGGTAATATTGACCATTAAAGTTTTTCCTGAACTCGTGCTTTTAAAAGAAGTATGATATATATATATATATACTAGTTGGATTACACGTGCAATGCACATGGTAAATTGTTTTATTTATTATTTTACTATTGATTCATTTTATTAAGATTTATTTAAATTAAACCATGTATCAAACATATGGATAGAATTTAAAAATTAAAAAGGATTAAATAGATTGTTTTCGTCCTTAACAATAGAAAACAATGAATAATTTTATTAAAGAATTTTATTTGATATACACCATTGAGTTTCAATCAACCATCTTATAAGAATGAAATTCAGATGTAGCATAGGTCCCCTGAAGCTGACTTAACACTGGCTAATAGCAATGACATATAGAACTATTGACTCATCAAAGCTTCTTTTGAATCATTTGCTACTCGAGTTTTTAGTAAGCTACCTGCATTTTCGGCTTGTCCTGATGCATGGTGACGAGAAGGCTCTGTTAAGCAACCACTTGTTCTCCCTTTTGTACCACCTAAATGAAAGTTTTCAAGTACGAAATTTAGTAATTGCTAATTTGGAAAACATTTTTTAGCAGTAGTTAATAAAATGAAGATATTATAAACACAATTTATCTATATTAGGTCAATGAACAAATGACTTTGTTAATGAAACACAATAAATGAGTGGCATAGAAGCACTTGGTTTGAAAATAGATAAAACGTGTACTGTAGCAAGCATGAAAGAGGAATTTTTTTTAATAAAAAATAAATTGAAACATGATATATTTTATGACATAAACAAATGTAACAAACTTAATAGAAGACTCCCAAAGAACTATGAGCACTTTTTTAGAACTAAATCCAAAGTCAAAACATTTGGAAAGAAGAACGCATGCAATACTTACGCATCATCAATGAATTTTGCTGCAATGACCACACTTGTCATTAGCTACCGATGAACATTGAGGCAAGAAAGATGGACACCTGGTTGCACGAGGTATCTGTCAATGTATACATGTGCAAGGATAAAGCATGAATGGCTACAATTTGAGTACTTGAATATGCGCTCAGTGTAACTTTGTATGCTAAGATCTTGTGCTCTGAGACCCTGGCCAATGGTGTCATTAGCTTTCCTCGTCATAGAATCCCGCGAACTCTCATTCTTTTGAATGGTCTTCTTAAGAACTGAGAATAATAGTGACAGAACTTGTGGAAATTCATAATCTCCTTTCCCTGATTCACTAAGCCCTAAAAATCTATAGTTCCATTGGTCTATTGACTCGGTTTCAACTGTCAGAGACCCTATATATAGTCAAAAGATGTCCTGAAAGAATAAATTACTGAAATGTTATGTAAATTCATCCAGGGTAGAGAATCTACTCGTTACTCAGAATTTCAACTATTGGTTGTTAATATATGACTTCACAGTAATGCTCTGAACACCAAATGACATGCATTGAGAATTCTGTCATGAGCATGTTCTGCCAATCAGAGAGTCAACATTCACCATAAGGTAAAGACCAAATAAAAGATTTTAGCTGAAGCTAAGCTAATCAACTTTACTTCAGATTTCTTCAACCGTATTATCGATCGACCTCTCTCCTGTGTCAATTGGAAGAAGCTCCCATTCTTTCCTGGAGATGAAAGCTCTCTCAAGGCATCATTCCCACAAATGGCCATCATAAAATTCGCCGAATCCACCTTAAACAGCTTCCTCAAATGCCTAAGCACAATCATGGGGAAAAAACTTGTTATTCTGCACAATAAATTAAAGGCAATATGGACCTGGCTTGGTAGAAACTATAGTTAAATCCTAGGACAACATGAAATCTGTAATATTTTAAGGCATAAACATTTGTAGGAATACTTCAATAATAAGTATATTGGTAAATTATTCTATTTCATCACATACCATGGTCTGTATATTTTGCAGAATTGAGTAATTAGATCATGCTGCTTAATTCTTAATTACAAACCCATAATTTTGTTCTGAGAAAATAATCATTACTTTGGTGTATATCAGTCACATATAACCATCTCTGTATATTTTTTATGTAACTGTTCTAAGCTTCCTATTGATTAGTCACGCACATCTAGAAACATTTTGAGATTCATGAGTAATGTTCTAATATATGGATTGCTAACGACATGCACTTGTAGTACGCTCTACTGACATGGGTGGTAAATGAAAATTTTCACGAAGTGATATGGCAACAAGTGGATCAAATGTACGGAAGCATATATAAGGATGAGGAAATCAGTGAAAGGCCTAAGTCCCCCCCCCCCCCCCCCCCCCGTTCTAAAATTGAATTTAAAGTTGATTTGCGTTATATGATATGGTTCACTGTGTTAGCCTATATGAAACACAAGACCAATTAGACTCCCCATGCCCAAACCATCCGAAAAATTCTTGATAAGATTGAATGGTAGGTTAGCTATCAATTTATGATGGCATAGCACCATTCATTGAAACAGTTTGTTATAACTAAGTATGCAATGTTAATATGCTATTTGCTATTTCTCTGCTAATGTTTTTATTTTCATGCCTAGCTTCTGATTAGAATTGCTGTTTTAGCTACAAAAACAGTATAGCCCTGCTTTGTTACTAAATGAAAGATAGAAAAAGACATTGAGATACCGCAACCCTCTTATATAATGTAATTGGGGTCAGCTTGTTGTTTGAGACATGGATTAGGATGTCAGAAGTAAATAATAAAACAATAAACAATAAGATCTGTTTGTTATTGTTGAAGCGAGCAGTCACTATGTCCTGATGCAGAGTATGTCATCAATATAATTTTTCTATATTGTCAATTGATGGATATATCAGTGAGGTTTTGATGCTGGCTGTTCAATAATTTTCGGAACCATTCATTACAAAGGAAGCTTCCAATTATTTAAACAGTTGATATATGCTCAATATTATTATGATCAAGAAAATCAATTTGAACATATTTCCAAAGTGATAGTACTGTTGATAGGATATGCACATTAACATAGAATGGTCAATTATCACCAGTGACTTGGATAGAAAGATTCCCAGAGCTAGCATCCATAAAGTCACAAGTGTAATTTTATCTAACAATTTGGAGTTAAGTACTATCCTTCAAGAAAATTTATATCAATTTCAATAGAATCAATTTGAATACATACCTTAAGAGCATGTGAAAAGCCAGAATGGTAAACTGAATCGTAGCAATCTCACATATATCACATGCACTCACCTTCCAAAACTGTTAAAAGAAAATCAAATTTTAACATCTCACAGGTACAATATAAAGAATAATCATGAGAAGTAGCTTTACTGAAACTGCAATGTTAAATCCTCCACCAATGGTTCTTTAGTAAAATGGAAATCATGAGAAGTAGCTTTACTGAAACTGCAATGTTAAATCCTCCACCAATGGTTCTTTAGTAAAATGGATTTGCATTAGTTATCTATTGACAACTGCAATGTTAAATCCTCCACCAATGGTTCTTTAGTAAAATGGATTTGCATTAGTTATCTATTGACAAGGAAACATTAAGACCCCATACGAAAAACATTGGAAAAGGTTTTTAATGATAATCCAGAAATTAAGAATTGTAGCTCAATGGAGACATTGTCAGGCAATCTGGGCAATAAAAAAATGACCATTAATTTTACCTTCGAAAGACCTCAACGTACAGTAGTACAACATTTTCAAACAAACCGACAGCCCACATGCAAAATTTATGGAAATAATATCCTTAAACATTTACAAAACAAAATGCTAATGAGAGCAAAGCATGTACAAATAGTGAAACAGTCCAGCTAAGGTAAACTGCTAGCAAGAGATGCCAAAAATTACTTGAGCAAGATAATTAGCAAGGTAAAATGCTAATGAGACTTTCTCAGTTCGATTCCATGGGCAATGTTGTGAGTGAGAACAGCAAGGTCATTAATATCACCATCCTGCCAAACAAAAGAAAATAATGAGAATAATTGCTCCACAGAAAAATATGATGTTTTGGTCAGTACCTCCACAAAAGAGGACGAAATTTGGTCGTGGTCATTCCCTTTGATTCCCGGAGATGATACATTTTCAACAAATGGATGATTAGTTATCACATGAACTACGGAGTCTAGCAGTTGAATCCCTGATGCAAGCAGACTTGCTCACACACTGCATGGCTAACAAAATTAAATGAAAATGAAGTATCCATGGAAAACTTTCAAACATAAATTAAATGAAAATGAAGTATGCATTGATTTCCCGGGTATCTCGTTGTTTTTAATATAGTTATATATGCTTAACTTATAAGCATATATAACTATATTAAAAGGTTAAACTCAGACAATCAAAAAACTTTCAAACATATAACAAATCAAAGAAGTTATGCAGTGAAAAAAAGGAAATTTTATTTTATTTGAGGAATCAATGATATTATAGAATTGTTAAAATGTAGTCAATACTTATATAAGGTGCCAGCTTTACACTGAAGAAAACAGGTAGTAGTCACTACTAAGTTTGATTCATCAAGATCACTGTGTAAAAATAAAGCTGCAAATAATAACAACATTATAAGGCAAAAGTCACCAGAAGGTAGATGATCCTGCAATCATTTGATGTAGTTTTTGCATCTCTAAGTTTATTCTATAATCACATTTGATATGGCTGACAAAATTGCAATGCTAAAGCTTAAGAAAATCACCTACGAAACACGTACAAACTGGGGTCTACCACCTCCGTTGCAACAACAACCAGGATATGGCTACATGCAGCATGGAGCTTACCCTGGAGCTCTCCCTCAATATACCCAACCTCCTTATGGAGGCTACCCACCTCAACCTGCTGCCTCTACTGGCTACTCTTCTGGTTGGGATCAGTCATCGACTCAACAAACTACTCCTGCAACTGGTTATGAAATCCCTAATGTCTCTAATGAGTCAGGTAACTTATGTTGTCATAAACTTCTTCTAGAATAACAAGTCACAGAACCAGTTGCAGTAATCATAATCAGTTGAATATAACAATGTGATCATGCAGTGCACATTTAGGCAATTAATAAAAGTGAAAGTGAAACGACTCCTGCTTCACTATTCAAAATTGGTGCATCTGAACAATAATTAGACAATAATGACTTAAGAATATGATGTTCAAAGTTGAATATAAACAAATGATAGACAAAAATATAAATCAAGACAGCTCCATCAAATGAAAACACGAAAAAGGTATGACTCAGTCTTACAAATTTAAAGAAATTAAGAGCAAAACAAAGTCCTAAAATAAGATATAGAAATTAAAGAAAAAGCTCATGTAGAGAGTCTCTCTAAATAAAATCATGTTATAGAAAACCTCTCTCAACTATTTTAATTTGGGGAAATTAACCCCCTTCAAGTTTGAGTATATTGTAGATAACCCTATCAGTATGAAAATTTGAGATAACCCATTGAACTTTTCTCACTTAACCCCACTCAAGCACAACGTGTGTCTCAAAAAACCCCGCTCAGCCATTTTAATGTGGGAAACCCACTCAAGATCAGGTTTGAAAATTTGAGAAATCCCCATGAACTCTTTTTATTTTATGCCATGAAAGCTACATTGTTAGATCTAGCATGTCAAATGAAAAATATGTGATCGAGAAAAGACTAAAATACCCCTCAATCATTAAAAAATTGCTCTGATTTTTTAGGAGAGAAAGAGAGGAGAAAGAGGCCAAAAAATATTTTAAATTTAAAATAGTTGTTTTTATTGGTTGGGAATTTCATTGTAATTGAATGAGTTATTTTTCAAAAGGGTATTTTAGCTATTTAATATTTTTAAATGACGTCAAGAAGTTTTGGTAAGAAAAGTGTGAAATAGTAGGGGTCTTTTGTGAGCAACCCATACTTGAGGGGTTTTGTCTAATTTCCGAAGTTGAGTAGGGTTTTCTATAATATGCCCAAACTTTAGGGTGATTTTTTTAAAATTAAAATAGTTGGGAGGGGTTTTCTAAGTCATCCACCATAGTTGCGGGGGTACTTCTAACATTAACTTTGAAATGATATATGCAAAATTATACATGTTGAAATTATATATAAAGTTAGTGAATTAGCCTTCTTCTTAAAATATTATTAATGAATTTGTCAAAGTTTTTTATTAATTTGGTATCACTTCTTTACTGGTTTTTATAAAGAGGGGTTTTTGGTTCACTTGTATCTCTTTTTAAAATATTATTAAAACACAAGACATCATAAAAAATATATAATATATATAATTTTATAAAATTAAAACTTTCCTATTGCAAAATATTCCTTGTGATCTAAAAATAAATAAATTATTTATAAAAATTATCCAAAGTATTATCTTGGATTCTCATTGCTTGATCTGATTTTTTAAAGAAATCAGACTTCTACCCTTCCAAGCTAATAATGCGGGTTCAATTTTCGCTACCCGCTTCTTAGTACTTATTTACATATAAGACACACTCGTGAAGTAGAATAAGTAAATACAGGTTGTGTTTTCACACATGTGAGCATTTTCTCATAAACTATAATATATCGTATTGTCAGGTCTTTGGGCTCATAATATGTTTTCATGATGAAATTTTGTGAAATAGGCAAACAAATATAGAAATAAATCGTAAGTTAAAAAGTTTCTCGAAATATGATTAACCTTACTCCTTGAATGATTCTATGTAGTAATTATCAATATCTTTCGCTTTGTAAAACCTATACATTTTGTAGATGTGTTGCAATTATTATTCTCATTTGTCTCTATCTGTGATGAATTTTATGAGACCGAGATATTTATTATTCATCATCAAAAAACTCAATTTTCAATATTCTACATTCTAGGGGTCGGGAAATAAAAAAACAAAAAGAAGAAGAAGAAGAAAGAAGAAAATTCTTCAATCACAGTCACAATTTTGATATTTCCGATATTACCCCCGTATACAAATCATTACGGCACAAAAAGATAAGGTGCCTTATCCACATCCACACAGCTCATGACCCGGTAGGCCCCACGTACGCCTCGAGCTCCTATAAAACGAGCTCTCCGACACCCAAAGTTTTCCCACTTCCTACGCCTCAAATCATCGCCCGTCAAAAGTTCTCGAAAAGATTCCAGGGGCCAATCAGCAAAAATGGCGGCCGCATCAAGGAACCATCAAGTCCTCAAGCACACCATCCGCCTCTTCTCCTCCCCGAGAAAGATGGAGGGGCTCGCCGCCGGCGACGAGTTCGACGAGTCCGACGTGTGGTGCTTCCAGCCCGAATCCAAACCCGACATGAAATCTTCGGTTCCACGGTCGCGATCAACATGGAAAATGAACCAGACTGCAACCGGTTCTGGTTCTGGCTCCAAGTCTGGCCCGGGTTCAATGCCCGTCCGCGTACCGGACTGGTCTAAAATATTGTTACATGAAAGCAAGAGCAGCGTGAGTTACTGCAACAGGAGAGGCTTCGAGGAGGAGGAGGAAGATGACGGGGAGGCGATCGTGCCGCCGCACGAGGTGGTGATGAGGAGGAGGGCGGCGTCGCTGTCGGTGGAGGAAGGGGCCGGGAGGACGTTGAAGGGGAGGGATTTGAGTCGGGTAAGAAATGCCATTTGGGCGAAAACCGGTTTCCAAGACTGATATGGATCTATTATATTGGATTTTTGCCCCCCTATATAAATATGTGTTTATGTATGAGGATGTTGAACATTAATGAATAAGAGGAGGGGACAAAATTTTTTTTTCCTTTTTTGGGTTTATTATGAGTATGATATTTTCCAATGTCTTAGAAAGAGAACAAGTTGAATATCTTTTTTTTTTTTACATAGATATTTGATTTTGGATAATATATACAATTAATTTTTCTTTTGTGATGATATTAGTTGGGAATATAATGCGAGATCATACAATAATGTCTGCGTGCAAAACCTTGGAGAATATTTTATTTGACGTAACTGAAACTTTCTTCACGCAACCATAAGATTAATTAGGGTATAAATATTATTGGTTTTAGTTATAAAAAAAACATTTGTCCTGCCTCAGGAACGATTGACTCCGTGAGGAGTAACAAAATCTTGCATGCTCACAGACTTACATAAATTAAACAGAAGACAAATTTTGGAAATTAAACAGAAGATAATAATTGTGTTTAGCCTATATATAGATTAAGCAGAAGATAGGTTTTAGAAACGAAACAAATATTAGTTCTGTTGTTTATTATGGGATCTAAACAATTAACTATGGATTTTAGGACCAGCAGATCGTTTTATACTAGGCTTTTAGGCCATGATCAAACCAAGAGATCGTCCGTCTGTGTTGCTGTGTATATTCATGAACTATCATGTCATGCCATGTTTATGATTGGGTAGATTACACTAAACCCCCAAGAACTTCCAGCTTTTTGCTGAAACCCCCAATAACTTGCAAAACTGCACTAAACTCTCAATAACTGCAGATAAAGCCCAATATCGATCTTTTGGATAAATTAGACTACCTCCCAATAACTTTCAAATGGTTTTTTATGTTGTTTTTTGGCTCTAATTTTGGGGTTATGTGCAAATCGCGGAGACTTATTGGAAGAGCAGTCCAAAACGCTGAAGGTTTCTTGGAGGTTCAGTGCAATTAACCCTTTTTATACATTATATTTCTAACACGACCGACGACTTGAAAAACAACCAAATCATTCTGTTCTATAGATAAAAAAATCACCCAAAATTAAATAAATAGTAAAACCATCTAAAATCAAAAACCATGTCCTACATTTAAGAACATTATCTCAATTCCCATCCCATCTACATCCATCCCATCATCTTTTCGTGAGTAACTTCAGAAGCTTGTTAAGACAAAAAGTTTTCCAATCAAAGAAATGCCAACACTTGTTATGAGCTTATGAAAAAGCAAACACTCGTTACCAATCAAATAAGAAAAATTCCCAAAGCACCTAAAATATGGAACCAATAGGTGGACAGGTGAGGTGTCCCGCTCCTATTGCATAATGAACTGACCATCATTAATAATGACCAGCTCATTATGCAATAGGAGTGGGGACACATCACCTGTCCCCCCTGTTAGTCCCATATATTTGGGTCCCTGTAGCAAAGCTCATCAAATAAATATCAAACAAGACACCAAAGAGTTGACGAAAAACACTTGTTTGAAGAATCAAACTATATCGTGTTCTATATTTAAAAATAAAATACGGGGATAAACATCTGAACTCCTACAAACTAAATAAGTAGATTATTGAGAAACCAAAGTGAATGAAGGGATAAAATTAAAAATGAAAACCTCCAAAATCAAAACCCATCTGCCTCATTAACAACATCATCTAAAGTACCATTCCATCAGCATCCAACTCTGATATATCCTTGCATGAGTAATTAACTTGTTGGAAGCTTGTTTAAAGAAGCTTGTAAGATAAGAAGTTTTCAATCAAAGAAAACGCCAACATTAACAAATTGATAGCTTTACGCTAGCCAAGGAATCAAAATAAGTGCAAAGTGTTAGGTCATTATAAAGACTTTGCTATCAAATAATTAGCAATATGGGCGAGTGCTAACAAGTTAAAGGTAGGGGTCCCCCAAAATTTAACGAGTCGTTTTCATGGAAAAGACAAGAGAGGGATGAGAGCGTCCAAATATGATAAGACTGTCCTCTTCAAGCTGACGCTTGGCATTGTTGGAATTTAGTGGTAGTTGATGAGGAGATGACTTTTGTCGTGACTATTTCTTTGTTAAGTTTTGTAAAATTTTCCTTCCTTTTCAAAATTTTCCTTCCTTTTCAAAAATTTCCAGTTTCTTTCTTACCATATTTGAGCTGACACCTGTGTAGGGTTCTGACTAGCCAACGGTATGCAAGGAAAACAAGGCTCCATGTTTATTTGCTTGTTAATTTTCATATTCTACCTTTTCTAAATTAAATAATTTAAAAATAAGTGAATAGGGAAGCGTATCTGAAACATTATATGATAATATAATCCTCCTTCATATGTAATGAATAATCACTAGTAGAAAACAGGGCATTGGCGACGGGGTATTGGCGACGGATTTCAAATCCGTCGCCAATAAAA
>NC_033800.1:70875445-70878789 GCF_001876935.1 Asparagus officinalis | reverse complement strand
TGAACATGAAGAAGAGAGGAGAGAGAAAACGAGGGATATATATATAAAGGGAAATTTTAGGGTTTTGAAAATTATTTTAAAATAATAATAATAACAAAATAATTTAAATAATTATGTAAAAATTAGCTACACATTAAAACGTAGAAGTTATGGTATTATAACCAAAAATACGCAACAATAGAAATAATACAATAAATTACATAATTAAACAAGAATAATTAATAAAAATATAATTTCTTATATTTAAAATCAAACAATTATGGGATAATTATATATACAGTAAAAAACGTACCAGTTATACTAATACAACAGATAATATGTAATAGTAGAAATAATATAGTAAATTATACAAATAATACATAATTAATAATACAACGTATTATAGGAAAATATACGTAATTAATAATAATAATACAACGTATTATTCAAAATGACATATAACAGTATCAATAACGCAACAGATAAATTCTAGATATTTTACTGTACTTTATAAATATTTAAATCATCTAAATAAATATAAAACTTAGACCTTAAATCATAGAAAATTATAGAAACTTGAGAAAATATAAATACTCTTTTAAAATCATAACTAAGTATTTTATAATACTAGAAATTTATTTTAACTAGTATCAAAATTCATGGTCCTTACAGCACTCCTCGAGAGTAGAACGGGTTCGTTTAACACGAACCCATTTATTAATCGGAGGTTGGGAGGAGGATCTCGATGCTTGTTGTTGCGATAGCTTAGCCATATGATGCTTTCTGAACTCTAGATCCACTTGGTAACGGAGTCTGTCAACCTGATCCAAAGCCTTGGCGAATTAGCGTACAAGGTGTTGGCGTTGCCTTTGACATGCCCTCTTTTATGGAGTTGGCGCGCCTTCAGCAGTTAACTCATTGATTGAGGAGGAGTTCAGATATACAGATCGGGACCCATTGGACGCCGGCGGATAGTTGTGAGGTGCAACCGCACCGACGGTAGCGGGAAGATCGCCTTCTTGGATCTTCAGATCTAAAGACCAGCGGATCTTCCGGGAGGAAAAGGCCTTCCTGCGCTTATGAGGAGAGACGAATCTGGAGGAGGAGTAGGAGACGTACTCCTCAAAATTCTGTTGGTCGAACTCGTATTCGACCTCCTCAGCCACGGGGATCTTGATTATTTGCTGCGGCATGACAACCTTGGCAGTAAGGCTGTTGGCTCCCACTGTGGTTACCAGCTTGTTTGGGTGGAAAGTCGATTTTATTGATGAGTTCATTACAACTTTGGGTGTTACAGCAAACTCAAAGAAATAGTCTTTTTATAAGACTTTCAACAAAAGATTACAACTTTCTTTCAAACAAACGCAATGGACGTTTATCTCCTGCTGCTTGCATGGGATCTTTGCCTGTGACGAGGACATTGATATCCGTGGACTACCAAATGATCAGATCGATCCGGAGCTTCGTTGATTTGTGAAGGAATCAAGAAACCGAAGCAATTATCTAGGCAACAGCGAGATAACCACTCTTCTCGAGATCACCGCAACGGGGCAGTCTCAAGGAAAAGATCCGAGAACTGTAGATTTGACGAACTCTTCTTCTTTATGCTAAAGAACTCGATCCGATCTCCTCCTCTCTTCTGAAATTCGTTCTCCTTCAGTCTTCAATTTAGCAGGGCTTCGCCAACGCTCGAGAATTCCAGATCTCTGTAAATGAAGACCCTAGGGATGTATTTATAGACTTCAAGAGCCCTGTTTTTGGATAAGAACGAACGATTTGATTTTATCCTCAGTTGTAACTACTTTATCATAGTCTTGGATGATATTAGATCAGTTGAAACAAATTCATGTGGTTAACGGTCAAAAAATGGCTCAAAACTGCGTAAAATAGCTTTTTGGGGTTTGGGACACCCGCGGTGTATCGGTCACGGCCGAGACACTTGGGGTGTCTCGGCCTTGGCCGAGACCCCTGGGGTGTCCCGGCCAAGCTGAGACACCTTTGGTGTCTCGGCCTCGGCCAAGACACTTGCGGTGTCTCCGCTAAGGTCCGGGGCACTGTTTCGCGTGTCCCGTCCGTTTCCGTCGTATTTTTGTCGTCCGAACTTGGAATTGTGCGATTCAATATGCGTTGGAAAGATGACGAGAAGATCTACAAGATTTCATGGTTGAATCATACATGGAGTAGATGAAACACGAGAGGCGCTTCATTTTTCATAAGCGACGCATAGTTCCCGATTGGTTCGTACCTTCGTTATTCTGTAGTTCCGTTGCTTCACACGGTTCGTCGACTTACTTCATGCGCTCATCGACGTCAATTAAGCTTCTGTGACTCGGATAGTGACGTTCATCATGTTCTCTCTACTTCGAGATGCGTGCGAGAATCTATAGGTAATTTTTTACGCCTACAATCAAGAGGGATATACGTTTCAAATCTTGACTTTACATGTTCACCATGTACTGATGACTTTGTACGTCCACCATGGACTTATGAAATCTAATGATATTAAGGTGATTTGTTTCATGCGTCGATACAACTTCCAATAGACAAAATGGGTTGAGTCCACTCATGTACATGGACTTAAATCCGAGAAAAATTTCCAGTTCTCTGCGGATTCAAGCTTTCCATGTGAATTTCATTACCATGCAACTATCTATTCACTAGTAGAAAATAGGGCATTGGCGACGGGGTATTGGCGACGGATTTGAAATCCGTCGCCAATACAAACATTGGCAACGGAACATTGGAGACGGGGTTATCCCCGTCGCCAATGTTTGTATTGGCGACGGGTTTCAATCCGTCGCTAATGATTTTCCGTCGCCAATAAATTTAGGCGACGGAAAAACATTGGCGACGGATTGACTCCGTCACCAATAAGTATTGGTGACGGATTCAATCCGTCCCAAATAAGTATTGGCGACGGATTCGATCCGTCGTCAATGATCCGTCGCCAATACGTATTGGCGACGGATTTTATCCGTCGCCCATAATTATTGGCGACGGATTCGATTCGTCGCCAATAAGTATTGGCGACGGATCATTAACGACGGATCAAATCCGTCGCCAATAAGTATTGGCGACGGAACATTAGCGACGGATTGAATCCGTCACCAATACTTATTGGTGACGGATCGAATCCGTCACCAATCGACTGATCGAATCCGTCGCCAATACTTATTGGCGACGGATCTAAGCCGACGCCAATGATCCGTCGCCAATACTTATTGACGACGGATCGAATCCGTCGCCAATAAGTATTGGCGACGGATTTGATCCGTCGCCAATACTCACATCTTATATATTAAAAGGAATAATTCTTATTTATGAATTATTCTTTAATACTTGAAAGTTAAATTCTTTAACAAAAT
>NC_033800.1:70841761-70874322 GCF_001876935.1 Asparagus officinalis | reverse complement strand
CCCCCGCCCGCTCGCCTCCCACAACCGAAGCGCGCCCCCCTCTCGCCGCGCGCCCCCGCCCGCCCCGTCGGATCCAGCGTCCAGCCCCCCTTGCACCGCCGCCGGATCCAGCCAACTGTTTTTCATCTTGGGTACTTCAACTGCTGCTGGGTAAGAAAATTTCCTGATCAATTTTTATCATTGTTGTCTTAGTTTGACTGGGATTCTCATGGAAATGCTTACTCTGTGTTCTTCAATTATTCTATCTTTCCTTGTCCATGGGAATGTGATTGGGAATTGATTTTACAAGTTTACTGATCAAAAACTCGTCCCTCCGTTAATTAATCATCTGCCTCAGTTTGCTCTACTTGTTCTCAATTGTTGTTGGCAGCATTTTCTGTTTTAATTCATTTAGATCATTAGTTATAGTTTATGATCTGTGAATTGGAGAGCAGATTTTGGTATAAATCAAGGGTTTTATTACCTTCTGTTGGGTAAAAATCAATCCGGAATTGTATACCATTTTTCGAGCTTAGAAAGAATTGGAGAGCAGATTTTGGTTCGTTTATGATCTGTGATGCTACTTTTATAGCACAGAACTGAGGAGCACGAATCTCTTTAGGAATTCTTGTTTGATGAACTAATTCCACACGGATTGGTGTTGGTGAGGAATTAGAATTGGAGCGATGCAATATAATTTTACTCATAATCTTATTTTTAACAGGTAAGCTTAATTGGATAGAATATGACTTCGAAGAGAAAAAGAGTTTTATTACCTTTCTTTCGCAGACCACGTTATCTGAATCAAATAAGTAAACAGGATGTATGCATGCTAATTCTCATAAGTTGTTACAAGTTAAGCCCTTGTTTTATACTCACAAGAGAAGTTGATAATTTGTTATACAACATTATGATCTTAAAAAATTGTTATGTGATCTTTTATGCCTCTTTCTAAGCATGACGTGTGTGTAGTCACGTGATCAGATAGCATGAGTTTGTCCTTTTTCAAGTCTATTTTAAGTCAATTTGTAAGACAAATTTTATTCTTTAACTAACTAATTAAATATTTTGGACTTTGATTATACTAAATCGCAGACTCATTATTCGAACGCCTCCATCCTCAACTCCAACCACCGTCGGCATCCTCCACCTCATTGAAAGGTTTGTCTTCACATATTTCTAGTTTTTTGTTTTTTAATATTATAAACTTATTAAGTCAATTTTAAGTCAATTTGAAAGACAATTTTTATTCTTTACCTAACTAATTAAATATTTTGGACTTTGATTATACTAAATCGCAGACTCATTATTCGAACGCCTCCATCCTCAACTCCAACCACCGTCGGCATCCTCCACCTCATTGAAAGGTTTGTCTTCACATATTTCTAGTTTTTTGTTTTTTAATATTATAAACTTATTATGCAATTTAATGTTGTTAGTTGATCATAATCATGCAAATGTAGTTATCCTAAACCTAAATGACCTATTTTTAACTCTACTTTCACAAAAATCTAATATTACCCTAATCATAACCTTAATATCGTAATAATCCAACAATAACCAATACTATTCATGCCTTACTAAAACTGAACTTAAATGCTACTCTAATGCCAATTATACTTAGTGTGATATATAACACAAAAAATATGTTATATATCCATTATAGGTGAATAAAAAATTAGTTAACGACAACCGTAGATCCCCGTCCAATAATTACTACCAATTTTTTTGGAGTTATAAAATAAGATAGACGACTCAAATTTCGGTATGAAATTTAATTCTATACCGAAATTGATCGTTTACCTTATATTATAAGTAGAAATAATTGGTACGTAACTATTGGATCTGTCCAGTTCGGACGGGTTAGGAATATAGTAGTGCACACATCTAACTTTGTATACTTTGTGCATTTTTATTTCTAGAAAATTTTGGTCGCACGTACTCGTTGTTCTCCGTGTACAATAAGCGTATGTTGTTATGCGTTTCGGTTTATTATTTATCGATTTTGATCTATTATCGATACGTATAATAACATCCGCACAGTGTACTCGGAGAACAGCGGGTAGGTGCTGCCGAAATTTTCTAGAAATAAAAATGCACAAAGTATTCAAAGTTAGATGTAAGCATTACTATATTCTTAATGGGATAGAAGCCTTCCTATGACAGCCGAGAAAGTTTTAGACTAACCTATTGTTTGTTCAAATGTAGACAATGAAGTTTATTACGTAGAGAGTGTTTAGTCCAATTTACTACAACAATGATTATTACATAGACCAATTTAGTCCGATTTAGTAAAACGTTTTATGAGATATTAAGATAATTAATAATTATACTTAATATACAGATGAGAGAAGTTCCTGACAAGTCGTGGATTGATATACCTATTATGAAAAGAAGAGAGGGTGGTGACACTCGATATCGTGAAGGATGGGAAGCGTTCCTTGAGTATGCGTATGCGAATCCGAGGAAGTTAGAAAATGATTTGCTGTTTTGTCCATGTAGTTTTTGCAGAAATAGGGGTTTGGTGGATAGAGTTACTATACAAAAACACTTAGAAAGATGGGGATTTGATGAAAAATACAAATATTGGAGATTTCACGGAGAAGATGACGATATTGAACCAGCTGACGGAAATATAAATCTAAGAATAGACGATACACATGCAATGTTCAATGATATTGCCGCAGTTACAGAAGTTGCAGAATTTCCGGAGGTTCTTGAAGTTCCCGAAGATGCAGAAGGTGTCGAAAATGTTGATGATGTGCGTGATACCGATAGCTTTAAAAGTTTAATGAAGTTATTAGAAGATGACGAAAAGGATTTGTATGCCGGTTGCTCAGAGTATAGTAGATTGTCGTTTATTCTTCAACTGATGCGTATTAAGACCCTCAGCGGAATGGCAGATAAATATTTTCAAATGCTTCTTAATTTACTACGCAAGGTAATTCCGGATGGAGAGAATAGCATACCAGAAAAATGTTATGATGCAAATAAGATCGTTGGCGCTCTCGGTTTAGATTACACAAAAATCCATGCGTGTCCTAATGATTGTATCCTGTATTATAAGGATAATGAGAAGCTTGAAGAATGTCCAAAGTGTGGAGTGTCTCGTTGGAGAAAGAATACACGCACTTCAACACGAAAGGCAGATGAGCCTGTTAAGCAGCCGAAGAAAATTCCAGCGAAGGTGCTCCGACATTTTCCCTTAGTACCGCGTTTACAGAGGTTGTATATGACAAAAGACACAGCTAAAAACATGCGGTGGCATAAGGAAGGACGCGTAGTTGATGGTAAACTCAGGCATCCGGCAGATGCAGATGCATGGGAGCATGTTGATCAATCTTTTCCTTGGTTTTCCACAGAGTGCAGGAATGTTAGACTCGGTCTATCTAGTGACGGATTCAACCCGTTTGGCATTATGAGTTCAGGTTGGTCTACTTGGCCCATTGTGTTAATACCTTATAATTTACCACCTGGACTTTGTATGAAGCAACCGTATATGATCCTTTCATTGCTGATACCAGGCAAACACTCACCCGGTAATGACATAGATGTGTTCATGGAGCCGTTAATTGATGAGTTAAAACTTCTCTGGGATGAAGGGGTCCAAACGTATGATGCATTTTCCCGTCAAACGTTTAATCTTCGTGCTATTCTTATGTGGACCATTAATGATTTTCCAGCTTATGCTAATCTCTCCGGTTGGTCTACAAAAGGAACATTTGCTTGTCCCGTATGTGGTCCAAACTTTGAAGGCTTTCATTTACAACACAGTAGAAAGATGTGTTATTGGTTTAACAGAAGATGGTTACGTAAAGGACATAAATACAGAGGGAAAAGGTGGGCGAATAAGTTTGATGGCCAAGAAGAGAAAAGAGGAGAGCCGCATGTAATGACTGGAGATGAAATTGTAGAATTATTTGAGGGATATCCTAAAAATAAGTTTGGAAAGAGCCGATATACAAGAGAAGATATTCTAGCTCCAAGACGCATTTCCATTATGAAGAAGGCACCGAAACGAAAGAGAAAAGTGTGCATTACGGATGAGACACGTGATGAGGAATTACCAAAAGGATGGACAAAATTTAGTATATTTTTTCAGCTACCGTACTGGCAAAAGCTAAAAATTCGGCATAACCTAGATGTAATGCATATTGAAAAAAATATATGTGATAACCTGTTGTCCACACTCTTACAGGATGGTAAGAAATCAAAGGACGATTTACGAGCTCGGCGAGACTTGAATGCATTGAACATCCGACATGATCTGCAAGCACGAGAAGTTACTGAAGGCAAATTTGAGTTGCCCTCATCTCGCATTACGATGACAAAGGTTGAGATGCAAAGATTCTGTGAGGTGCTCAAATCGGTAAAGTCGCCAGATGGTTACTGTTCTAATATTTCAAATAATGTCCAGGTGAAAGAGCGAAAAATTTTGGGACTTAAGACTCATGATTATCACATCCTTCTTCACCAATTGCTTCCCGTGGCACTCCGTAACAATATGGCTGATGATGAAGTAGCAAAGGTTATAATTGAATTCTGTGGATTTTTTAGAAAGTTATGCTCAAAAGTTATCAATGTTACAGAATTTAAGACACTAAAAGGAGAAATGAATGAAACCCTTTGCAAAATGGAGTTATTCTTCCCTCCCTCATTTTTTACTATTATGGTCCATCTTACACATCATCTTGTAGATGAGGCATTACTCGGAGGTCCAGTTAACTATCGTTGGATGTATCCCATGGAGAGGTTAGTTAAAATTCAATAAAGTCACTTTACCTAACATGTAATTATTTTATCTTAATAACTAAAGTTATTTTTGTTTTTTTAGATATTTGGGTTTCTTGAAGCGCATAATGCGCAATCGAGCTCATCCGGAGGGTTCGATTGCTGACCATTACGTTGCAAATGAATGCATGTCTTTTGCCTCTCGATATATGCGAGGTGGAGATGCAAATAATAATACACAAATTAGTAAAAGAGATGCCACTTTTCATGGCAGTACCAAGATGAACAAGGATTACTCCAGAATAGACTTGGAACAAGCTCATGCATTCGTCTTGCACAATCTGGAGATCTTTGAAAATTATCGAAAGTAAGTATATTAACTTTAATAAAATTGATAATTTTTTTAATTATATAATTATTAATCTCTTATGTTGTATCAACAGTCGACATTTGTAGGAGTTGCAGTTAGAAATAACTGGGCCGTCAGCACGGAATCAAATTGCCAAAATACATGAAAAAAAATTTTCTGAATGGGTTTCAGCTGAAGTAAGTTTTGTGAATTTTAATTTTAATTAACTTTGAGAAAAATTTAGAATAACTTCTTAACGATCGTTTGTTTATTTTGTTTAACATTAGGTAGAAAGACAAATATTTGCTGGTTTACCAATATCAGAAGAGATAAGAATTCATGCACACGGGCCACACTACACAGTTAAACAATGCAGCGGATATCGTGTGAATGGGTTTTTATTTCAAAAGTTGGGGATTGAGGAGGAGAGAGTTACCCAAAACAGTGGGGTCATGGCTATCTTCTCTCAAGAATGTTATGCAAGCTCGACAGATCAGAATCCAATACTTAATGATCTAATTTATTATGGACAACTAGAAGATATCTTGGAGATGTTCTATGCGTATGGTACAAAAGACGTACGTAGTTATGTGATGTTTAAGGTTCGATGGTGTCATGCTGAAATAACAAGAGATGCATATGGCTTTAATCTTGTAAATCTAGACAAGGAGATTTACTCCGATTTGAAGTTCATGTTTGCAAAGCAGGCTACTCAGTGCTTTTATGTCAAAGATCCTAGACAGCCGAAGGTTTGGGTCGCATTGTATAAGGAGCCGAGAACTCTTGTTGAACTTTCTCTCGATGAAAACATAGAGGGTTCTGATGATCCAAATGAGACTGAAGGAGAAGTTTTTCCTAATTACTCATACCCGCAAAATGTCAATTTTAATATGTATACTCCGCAAAATCGGCTTGATATTCGTAATGTAGGAGATTGAATGTCGAAATATTAGTACTTTTAAAATTTAAAGTATTAACTTTGTCGTTTTAATATATATTTTTTATTTTGTCAATGCAATTTTCAACATTCACTTATTTTGCTTCAATAAATTGAATAATCATTTAAGATGCAGATGAGCCGAAGGATAAAGCGCATAGGGGAAGTTTCCCACAATCAAGCAAATTCATCATCAGGTATAAATATTAATTTGTTCAAATAAATTGTGTTTTTGATATAAATATGCATATTTCGTCACGACCTTATAGTAGTCCATTATCTCTACATGGATCCTCACCCGTTGAAGGTATTAATTTATTTAATATCATTAAGTTAATTGAGAAACTTATTTACCTATATTATTTTTATTACTTTCGTAGATATTGCGGGGACAGATACACATGCATCTCCTATGAGTCCACCTATGAGTCAACGTCATCATCGGGATTCATCGCCTGGTCTAGGTATTAATTTTAATGTCCATGGATATTTTATGTTCCATATAAATATTTATTTCACATTTTATACTGCAGACAATCATCATGATGGATCCGATGATGACGAGATCCAACACGAGTCTTTTGCGAGATCTTCTCAGTCGGAGGTTGAATGTCTCCGTCCATGGACTGAAGCAGTAAATTCCATCCCCTTACCAGAAAAGGCTATCACATTGCAAAAGAAATGCGATAGGAACTATAAAAAAAGGAGAGAAGACATTAAAAACAAGGATAGTATAATAAAGCAGAGACTAGAAAAGGCGATGTCAGATAAGTTGAGGGAAATGGGTAAGAATATCATGTAAAATATTGATCAATCTTCGTTATTTAATTATTGAAGTTTTTAAAAAAATATCTCTCTGTCTTTGTAGGGAACAAGGACTACGAGAAGGCCGGTAGACACGGTAGTGATCTGTTTACGAAGGTACCTCCTAAAGGTTATCGAGCCATTTTGGGGTGGATGGGCAACATTCCAGTTGGAGATTACGCCGTCAGATTTAATAATTTGATCGGTTGTTTAATCAGAGACCCACACCACATTAACATCGCTCATAACTTTGATGAACAACAATGGAATGGAATAAAGAAGATATGGGAGAGGCTCATGGTAATTATTCGTTATATTGTTTTTTCAATAAATATTTATTTAATTTTTTAATATTGCATGTTTTTGTAACACCTAATTTGTAGAATCACTATTGCCTTGAGGACAACCCGGACTCTTGGGATTACGTAATGAGTAGAGCGAGCAAGATGCTTCGGGGGTGGAGGAGTAGACTTAAGAGTCAATACTTTACAGATATAACCATTGATTGGAAGCGGATTCATCAGCTTGATAAGAGGGTTCCTCCTTATAATTGGATGACTCTCATTATCGAGTGGGAGGGCGAGAAGAAGGTGAGTTATTTTTTAATTAATTATATTACCACCACATATACTGAAAAATTACTTTATTTTGAAGGATAAATGTTCGATAGCATCGGCTAATCGCGGTGCAAAGCTATATGATCACTTTCTAGGAGCTACTCCCTACGCTCGGATCGAGCATAAATATTTGCGTGAAAATCCGGTTAGATCAAAATATTAAAACTCAACTCATGTTACTATTTTCATACGTTATTAGAAATAACTTGAAATTTGATTAATCATAGGACGCCTTGACTATGCCGCCAACTCTTCTTGCTAGAAGTGCATATACACCACCCGAGGATCCATGGACTGAAGCATAAATTCCAATCCTTACCAGAAAAGGCTTACCACATTGCAAAGAAATGTCGATAGGAAAACTATAAAAAAAGGAGACGAAGACATTAAAAACAAGCGATAGTATAATAAAGCAAGACTAGAAAAGGCTGATGTCAGATACAGTTGAGTGCGAAATGGGTAGAATATCATGTAAAAATATATCAATCTTCGTTTATTTAATTATTGAAGTTTTTAAAAAAAATCTCTCTTGTCTTTGTACGCGAACAAGGACTACAGAAGGCCGTAGACACGGCAGCTGCATATGTTTACGATATGGTACCTCCTAAAAGTGTTATCGAGCCATTTTGGTGTGGATGGGGCAACATTCAGTTGGAGATTTACGCCGTCAGATTTAATAAATTTGATACGCCGTTGTTTAATCAGCAGACCCACACTACATTAATATCGCTCATAACTTTGATATGAACAAACAATGGAATGGAATAAAAAGATATGGGAGAGGCTCATGGTTAACTTATTCGTATATATTATTATTTTTCAATAAATATTTTATTTAATTTTTTTAATATTGATGTTTTGTAAACACCTAATTTGTAGAATCACTATTTGCTTGAGGACAACCCGGACTCTTGGGATTACGGTACATGAGTTAGAGCTGAGCAAGATGCTTCGGGGGCTGGAGAGTAGCTTAAGAGCGTCAACTTTACAGATATAACCATTTGTATTGGAAGCGGATTCATCGCTTGATAAGAGGGTTCCTCTTATAATGGATGACTTCTCGATATCGCAGTGCGAGGGCCGAGATAGAAGGTGAGGTTATTTTATAATTAATTATATTACCAACACATTATACTGAAAAAATTACTTGTATTTTTGAAGGATTAGATGCGTCGCATAGCATCGGCTAAATCGCTGGTGCAAAGCTATTATGATCACTCTTCTAGGAGCTACTCCCTACGCTCGGAGTCGAGCATAATATTTGCGTGGAAAAATACCGGTTAGATCAAAAATATTAAGAACTCAGACTCATTGTTACTATTTTCGTATACGTTTTTAGAAAACTTGAAATTTGATTATCACTAGGACGCCTTGAACTATGCCCGGCAACTCTTCTTGCCTAGAAGTGCAGTTATACACCAACTCGAGGCTATGATAAGGTGGAAAAGATGACAAAAAATTAAGGATATGCCATGTAAGTTATAAACTTTAATTTCATATTTGCACACATGTTATTTTCTAATTAGAATTCATTAATGTTCGAATTCCATTGTATAGTGCTAATGCATTCATTATCTGCTTAATTATTCATTCATGCTGCTTTCTAAAAACATTCATGGCAAGTGTGGTGGAACAAGTTTGATGTTGTTTGCTGAATTAAGTTATAGCTTGCATCATGCTAAGTTTACATAGATTTTTCCAAATGGCCCAGATATTGCCCTGTGTAAGGCCTTAAATAATGGATATGCTTCCCAGCGAGCGGATTCGGTCATATGCGCCGTCCCTGGCGCGGCCGTGTACCTTTTCCCGTGCCATCTCCCCTTCTCTCGATCCTCTCCATCTCTGTGGGCGGGGGGTGTGGGTGCCCGATGTGTTCTTCCCTTACTCTCACTTGTCGTGTGCCCTGCCGCTGGCGGTTGTTGAGCTATGCCGCGTCGAGAGGCTAGTCCCGCTCGGGTTGTGGGCGTGGGTCAATTGCTTATTCATCGTGTTTCTTTACTTGGTATATACTGGAACTTTCACATTCACTTTTCACACTTTGCTAAAAATTGATATAACATTTCTAACCATATCATATGCTGAATGTAAGAATGCACATAAATATGCATATAAATTTACTACGGAAATGTCGTCATCCCTTCATGTTTAAAAGTTACTGTGTCACACTTTATGACCCCAGGCACTTGATAACCATGTTCCATCCCCGACTAGGAACAGGGACATGCAGTTCACCTTATTTTTTCTAGACTAGTTAGGCTCACTCCAATACTTCTGATCTGAACTTACAGAGATGATCAAAATCTGTGGTCCTTTGTCTTGATACTACTAACATTTAGAACTTTTGCTTAACTAAAATGTGTGTGTGTTTGAGATTTTTAGGGCTTAATTGGCTGTTTTCTTCCGGGTATTTGTAACAGAGTCATGAACTTCAAGCCTAGTTGTGATGTATTTGTAACAGTCATGAACTTAAAGCCTAGGCTGCACGGCTCATATTATACCAGTATGTTTGACGAAGAAGGTAAAAAATGCATGTCCAGTGACATATCTTTTTCTTTCAGAATCATAGCTGAAAAAGGTCGACTATAAATGAAATAAGAAAGTGATCATATAGCTTTGCACTTAATTCATAACATTGTCTTAATTTATTTATTTCTATTGGTTGAGTTCCATTGCTTAAGACTGCCCTAATTTATTTATTTCTATTGCTATATGTTATTTAGGAGGCGCTTGAAGCTTCACAAGACTTTGTCTTGTCCCAGTCTCAGAGCATAGAGAACACTCCTACCGATCCTAATCGCATGACTAGAGAGCAATGGAGGGAAATTGTTGATGGAGTTTATGGCTCTAAACCAATCAAGAAAGGGAGGGTGCCTTTATCAAGTGCAAAAGTTAGGACAGTCTCCACTAGCAGGAATATACAAAACAACACGTCCGTGACCTCAAAGCGACCATGTGGGACATCGTACGTCGTGGCTAAAATTGGACGGTATTTAATGGACAATGTTCAACCCTCCATGTTTTTTCAATTTATTCCCATTATTACGCGCGAGCTAGGGGGTGCACAATCGACTTGGGATGTTGTGCAGCGCCTCAGTGATTGTCCATCGTTGAAGGAGATTCTTCCTGAGTCGATATACTTAGAGATCTTTAAGTTGGCGTTTGCCGAGCATGAAGTTCATGGTGGTGGAGAGGTATATATGACGTGACATATATGTATTTATTATGATATTTTTGGTATATATATATACGTCGTGGCTAAAATTGGACAGTATTTAATGGACAATGTTCAACCCTCGATGTTTTTTCAATTTATTCCCATTATTACGCGCGAGCTAGGGGGTGCACAATCGACTTGGGATGTTGTGCAGCGCCTCAGTGATTGTCCATCGTTGAAGGAGATTCTTCCTGAGTCGATATACTTAGAGATCTTTAAGTTGGCGTTTGCCGAGCATGAAGTTCATGGTGGTGGAGAGGTATATATGACGCGACATATATGTATTTATTATTATATTTTTGGTATATATATATCTTATGTGGAGTGATATTCTTTTCAGAATGGAGGAGGTATTGTAGGGAGCAGCAGTACGATACGACGTTCTAATGCAGACGATGCTGATAACAGGGATGCCGACGATGACGAGGAGTGAGTGAGACTTGTGTTAAGACATATCATGACTTTTGAATTTTACATATATAAAATATATATGTGATTTTATTGCGTAGTGAATGAATATTATTTGAGCATGCGAGATGTATTGTGATTGTGATTATATGACGAGTATTATTCGATATTGTGGATTGACGGATGAAATTGAATGAGTGTGGAATGTGAATGTATATCATGGTTGGTTTTATGATATATTGTTAAATATTGTCATTGGATTGATGTCGATACAGGTTATATGTGTATTCTCTCGTATGGGAGGCTACCGAAAAATTAAATTTTTTTTGCGTAAATATATACATTAGCGACGGGAAAATCCGTCGACAATAAACATTGGCCACGGGGTAATCCGTCACCAATGTTAAAACATTAGCGACGGACTACCCGTCACCAATAAACATTGGCGATGGGGTGATCCGTCGCCAATGTTCAAACATTGGCGACGAGCTACCCCGTCGCCAATGTTTATTGGCGACGGGGTAGTCCGTCGCCAATGTTTAAACATTGGCGACGAATTTCCCTGTCGCCAATAAACATTAGTGACGGGGTGATCCGTCGTCAATGTTAAAACATTGACGACGGACTACCCAGTCGCCAATAAACATTGGCGACGGGGTAGCCCGTCGCTAATGTTTGAACATTGGCGACGGATCACCCCGTCGCCAATGTTTATTTGCGACGGAAGTAACCCGTCGCCAAAGAAATCCGTCGCCAATAGTCGTGCGTCGCCAATAAGTATTGGCGACGGGGCAACCCGTCGCCAATACTTATTGGCGACGGATTTATTGGCGACGGAAATGGGCCCGTCGCTAATATGTATTGGTGATGGATTTTGGGGCATTGGTGACGGATTTCCCCGTCGCCAATGCCCTGTTTTCTACTAGTGAATGTTGGATTTATTGGTCAAAACCGTTTTTCAAAATAAGTTTTAAAACTATATTTTTTTGGTCAATGAAAATTTTTTATTCATTTACCAATTGTGAAATGTACAGTCAAAACACCATAATGCTTGGTAATCAAATCAAAAGAAAAATTTACATTCTCTCAATTGTATCTTTCATATGAGCAGGTATAATTTCATCCAAAATTTTTGAGAAGATGGAGACTTTGATTGCCTGAAATAATATACTTGGCTCCCTAGCTTTTTATTGAAATATCCTTAAATTTCTTTCTTGCCAAATCAAGTAAACTGCTGTTGAGGTTGTCATCATCTTCAAGAATCCTCTTCCTTCAAGTTTAAAGAATACCAGTTTATAATTTGGCTCCAATCACATGATCTCCAAGAATAGCTCATCCACTCCATCAATTTATTCCATATTTCAGCAGTAAACTGACAAAGAATAGATGCCTAATTGTTTTAGGTTGACATCTAGAACAGAGCACACACTGATTTTGATTAACCTCCAGAATACCCATACGGCATAACCTGTCCAACGTGAGAAGTCTGGAGTGGCAAACTAACCATAGAACAAAAGGGTGTTTAGGGTATTGAAACCCTTTCCAGACTGTGCCAGACCAGTCCACTGAAGGAGTAGGTTGAATTAGAGCATAGTACACAGAGGATAGATGAAACCTATCATTTGTGCAACAACCATTGATGAATCTGTGCAGGTTTTCTTTATTGCCAAATTTGTCAAGCACCAAATTTCTAACTTAGAGAAGTTGCTTCCACATCCATGAATCATTCACTTTACTTTGAACTTGCCAGACATTTGAAGTTTGCAAGTAGTTTTCATATATCCATTTGATCCATAGCCAATCTTTTTTCAAGTGAATCATCCATAGGAGTTTAGTTGCAGCTGCAAAATTCCATGCCCTTGCTGAAAACAGACCCAACCCCCCCCCCCCCCCCCCCCCCTTTTTTTTTTTTTGCTTTGACAGATAGTATCCCAGGAAACCATATGAATTTTATGCCCCGAAAGAAACTCAGAGCAAAGTCTATCAAATTTTTCTAAAGCTTTGAATGGTAGGATATAATTGCTGATCCAATAGGTTTGAATTCCCAGAATCATTGACTTGGTAAGTTGAAGCCTTCTCACATAGGATAGTTTCCTTTTATGCTGTCAGGTTTAGAATTTACTTGATATCTTGTCAATTAGAGTAGAACAGTCAAGATAAGTAAGCCTCTTAGCATTCAGTGGCAGTCCCAAGTATTTCATTGGTAATATCCCCTCCGAGAAGCCCAGGTAGTTGCATATCTGAATTTTCAAGCTTTCATCAATTCCACTCAAATACACTGAGCATTTACTAGCATTGGCTTCCAATCCAGAGACCTGACAGAACTCCTGAAAACAATTGTATAATCTAGCAATAGAATTCATGTCAGCTTTATTAAATAAGAGCAAGTCATCTGCAAAGATCAAATGAGTGATCTTTAATCTGAAACATTTAGGATGATACTTGTATATCCTGTCACCCTGTAGAGAGCTCAACTTTCTTGCAAGATATTCCATACCCAGGACAAATAGGTATGGGGATAAGGGGTCTTCTTGTCTTTCTCCTAGCACCATGAAAATAACCATGCAGTGCACCATTAAGAGATAAAGAGAACTTTGGGGAAGTTATGCATTCCATAATCTAGCAAATGACAATACTAGGAAATCCCAGACCAATTAGCATAGCTCTGATGAAGTCCCAACTTATAGTGTCAAAGGATTTTCTCAAGTTAACATTTAGAATAGCTCTAGGGGAAATGTGCTTTCTACCATAATTTTTAATGAGCTCATGAGCTAATAAGAAATTACTAGAGATAAGCCTCCCCTTGACAAAAGCACACTGAGCTTCATTAATGAGGTAACCCATGTGTTTTTTAATTCTGGTAGCAATTATTTTAGTGATAATTTTATAAATCACATTACAGCAAGAGATTGGCCTGAAATCTGATGTTGAAATAGGGTAAAGAACTTTTGGTACCAATGTAATTGAAGTAGTGTTGAAGGAACCAAGAAGTTTACCAGATGAGAAGAACTCTTCAACAGTAAGGAAAAGGTCCTTGTAGGCATCTAAAAATATTTATAGGTTCCCGTATGCAGCTCTAGACGAAGGGGAGACTATAAACGTCATCATCCAAGTCGAGAAGATTTATCCGAGTGGCCCGCGTGCTCACCGGCCACCGCCAAGTGGCACATATGCTTATCGGCCACCGGAAAGGCGAACCAAACGTCCCGTGTGCTCACCGGCCATCTTCAATTGGCCCGCGTACTCATCAGCTAGTTCCAAATAGCACGCGTACTCACCGGCCACCGCCAAGTGGTTCGCACTCTCATCGGCCATCGGAACGACGAACCAAGTGGCCTGCCCGCCCGTCGGCCACCGTCAAGCGATCTACGTGTTCACGAAACACACAAAGGGAATCGGTGAAGCGAACCAGTCAGGTAAACGACAGAATACGCGTAAATGACGTAACAAGTTAAAAAAAATCAAAAAAACACAATACCTGCTGGCGGCCGAGTCATACCAAATCGGACTCGGCCAGGGCCAGTGGCTCAGCCTAGGGCCGAGCCACCAAGTGGTGTCTCAGCCTAGGGCCGAGCCACCAAATGGTGGTTCGGCCAAGACCGAGCCACCAAATGGTGACTCGCGCAAATTTTATCCGAAAACGCGTTTTTGCGGTTTTCGATGAGTTTTCACGGGATTTCTTCTGTTCTAGTGATTCCTAACTGCCTAGATATTATCTCCAAACGTGGTTACACAGTTATTAACTGAAGATAAGGCTGAATCCATTTTTATTATCCGAAAACCCCCAACCGAAGCCTATAAATACAGGCATAAAGGCTCCTTTCACGGGACGAAAATCAAGAGGGCGAAGTGCTGTAAAATTGGAGAGTGAAGCATGAATTTCAGAGGGTTAGCAGATCTTAGCGGAGTTCCTCAGTAAAAGAAAGAGAGAGTTCGAGAGATCTGAAATATATTTTCCCCTTTTCCTTCGGATTAAGCTTAGTCTTAATCTCGAGAAGAGTCGTAATCTCGCTTGGTCGGATCTAATCCGCGACGGTCCACTGACTAACGCGTCCCCGGCATAGGCGAAGTTCCCACGCAAACAACATGAGATAAACTACTGTTGTGTGTAGTTTGACAAGAGTTGTAATCTTTTATTTTCATTGTTTAAGAAGATCTTATAAAAAGATCGTCTTTCCTCTTTTTTCGAACTTGTAATCGATAAACGATTGTAATGAGTTCGTTGGCAATAAAATCAACTTTTGAACCAAACACGCTAGCGATCACATTGGGAGCCGACAACCTTTCTGCGAAGGCTGATGTGTCATAACCTCGGATCCTCATCGTGGTTGAAGAAGAGATCGAATACGAGTTCGACCAGCAGAAATACGAGGTGTACTTATCTTCCTCTTCCAGATCCACCTCTCCTCGTAGGTGCAGGAGGGCCTCCTCGTAGGTGCAAGCACATGCATATAACACTTCTTATATAAATACTAAATAATTGAAATTTTGTAAAATAAGATCAGTATCAGCCAAGTTCCATGCGGACATGCGTAGGACAACATTAAAGCGACATTATTCGAAATGTTACACTATATTTTTTCCTCGTTTATCGTTGAGTATAATAGGGAATAATCATAGTAGGAATAACATCATTACTTCATATATGCCTTCTTATTTTAAACCATCTACAAAGTTAGTTTCCTTCTAATCAACTACTTGACCTTACTTTGCTGCTAACATTGTCCTAAAATTCCAACAACACCTTCGCTTAATCCACATAAAGCACGTGACCTCTTGTTGACGCTCAGCAAGCTTTGCACATGAGATTAAGTGAGAGCATGGCTGAAATTTTCAAGCTTATTTTAGCAGCAAAATGGAGCATGGTGGTTAACTAGAAGAATACCTAATTTTATAGGTGGTTTAGGTATAAATTAGAAATATAAGGTGATTTAAGTAAATTCATCCTGGTTTTCAAAAAAAAAAAAAAAAACCCTAACATGAATTAGTGAATTATCAATAAAGATTGTTCTCTTGTATATGATCACTACAGCCGGAACGATAAATGTAAAATGTATGTGTAGTGACAAGAATATAGATAGCACAAAAAATCAAGTGACATGACCAAAGATTGACAAAAATGCACAGCTAAATGCTTCAAGGTGAGAACACCTAAAAAAATCAAGTGACATGACCAAAGATTGACAAAAATGCACAGCTAAATGCTTCAAGGTGAGAACACCTATCATACATGTATTTATTCCCAAAACTTTGACAAAAATGCACAGCTAAATGCTTCAAGGTGAGAACACCTATCATACATGTATTTATTCCCAAAACTCCCTTTTTATGTTTGCACTGATCCAAAAGTATGCAACTCTTGGAGCTAGAGTTACAGCGGAAAAGACCCACTAAATAGCTTCTCCAAAGATAGAGAAAGGAATGAGAAAGCTTTATTATAAATAAATAAAAAATAATGCACATCATCAGACTTCCAGTAAGAGTTAACTGGACATATGTCAAGAGCAACTAGCAGTCTAGCACCAACAATAAAGCTAAGCCAAGATCAAACAGTGAACAGGTATGAATAATTACTATGCTAACACATAATCAAACACCGATATTTGGGTAGTAGAGTTTCGTAACTTCATCAGGTTCTACAAAGGAGAGATTCTTTACACCTTAGTTCCTGGACCTACAAACACATCAGCTAGAAGCGAAAGCAGATTCCATGGCTTGTAGGATTCTGGGCGTATCAAACCTGAAATTTCTGAAGCTTTTACCTGGACCGATATCAACAGTTTGAGGCTCAGACCCAACTCTCTGTAATGCGTTTTCTGAGCTTGTTCCTCCTCCTGAATTGTTCTTTGCTTTCCAAACGCAGGTCCCTAATCAGGAAGCAAAAGGTGTTTGCTAATTTGAAGCGTACTTTAAATTGTTGTCAACAAAGATATTTACACAATGAGTTAATTGCAGATACACCCCTTACACTAGGAGTGTGTAGCGACTTAGGACCCCCACTATTTTGTTGGCGCCGATTGTCCCTGAACTCAAGATGGTATTATTTCTTGCATTTGGTTTAAATGACATGTGAGAATCACATGACTATAAATTATCTTTGCTCTTAGTTTAACTGAAAAGAGTAAATTACCATGAAAATTGTGGGGAAAAAAATAACACCGCCTAGGTTCAGGGGTGTAAGTGCTATACAATAAAAGGTATGTAATTCTATGCCCATATTATATGGGGTGCATTTGCAATAAACACTTAAGAATTAAGTTTTCTAACTGGTTGACTTTATCCAGTCAGATTCAGACAGTAGTTTGTTGTTATAAGCATATCTCTTTCACGACACAGAAGCTAAGGAACTACACAACTAACCTCTAGTAGATGAATCAGATTTCTGAGCCACTGGAGGAGGATGACTAGATATCCACGATTTTAGAGACCTGTGGTCAATACATGAAACAAAAGAAAATTAGAATTTAAAGCAATGTGAAAGAAAGCAGGGTTTTATGTTTGCGTCTGCTGAAGGTTTGAGATATACTGACATTAAAAAAGGTGCAACCATGTAAAGCTTTAATCCATTTATTCCCCGTGACATTGCATCTTCCCCTGCAGGTTGAAGTTCATCGAGTCTATGCCATGAAATCTCCTGCAGGAAGCATTAAAATATGTTTTAACTAAAAACATGTAGCATGTGTGCACTGTTGTCCTAGAAACAAACTACAGCTTTATCTATGAGATTTTGAGAGTAGCATTGTGGAATTAAGAATGAGCAAAGTGTTAAATAGTAGGATAGTATAGATTCTCATTGAGTGAAAAAAGCTACAACTACACCCATGCCTAAATATAGCAGAGGTTTTATGCGAAAGCAATGTGAGGATAATTTGTTGGGTTAGAAATTAATTATATTTATGAGTTTGAGCCCATGGCAAAAGTGGGTTCGTAGATAGAACCCATCATGGGCAATTACTCTTTTACCTGTAGAGATGAATTATAGGATTGATTATGTCACTATTTTAGGAAGATGGACCCATTGATGGAATAATATGTTTTGGTCTTTATACAGGAAATCATAAAATGACATTTTTGGGGAAAGCATAGGGTATGTATCAAGAAGCATATAAATCATTTTGACAATATTATATATTGATAATTAATGACCTTATTTGAGATTTGATCATGATGATTGTGGAATGATTTATAGGTTGCTGATATACATTGAGGAATAAGATCAATTACGAATAGTTGAAAGTTTGCTCTAGACTTTTAAGTAGACAAGATGGTGGGATGACACATTTCATCTAAATGGAGAAGTGAAATTGATGAATGCCATGAATAACTTTCAACTCCTCATAATTGATGATTTATTCAATCAATTACAAGGTGCTCAACATTTTTCCAACATAGACTCAAGATCAGGGTGGTACTGTCAATTGAAAATTAAAAAAAGTAAACTCTAGACTAACCAATCTAGACTTCTAGCACCAACTTATTAGATATTACCCTTAAACAACCAAACAAACTACTTCAGAAAAAATCAAATGCTAGATTCAAACATCATTGATAACCACAACTAATTACAACTCCAAACATCAACAAGCAACTAGAACAAACAATTCCAAACTGCGAACCATCTCTAATCAACAATAACGAAACACAAGCAACTCAGAATGATCCATCAACATTAAAGAAGAAAATCAAAGAAACCATACCGAATCTGTCCTGGTGAGGTGATCTATGGTTGCGGTGGACTAGGGGCGGTGGTGGCACCCCCATGGGGTCCGCAACAAGAGGGGGTGGGGGCGCATGGCAGAAGAAGGCAGATGATGTCTAATGTTGGTGAGGCCAGGGTTTTAAGGGAGAGGCTACTAAAGTTTTATTTTGAGAACCATGTCTATGATACAATGTTAAATACTAGAATACTGTAGACTATCATTGAATGGAAAAAAAAAGCAACAACTACTCCCTATATATAGAGATAGAAAAACAAAGAGTTCTGTGTGTAGGCAATATCAGAATACAATCACATGATTCACATGCCTTCTCCTACTACACTTAGTACTTCTAGAAATTCTAGAAAAAAGTACTTCTAGAGAAAACAAAAAAGAATTGCTTTTGTACTAAATTAACATTTAACTTAAGAGCAGTTCTATATGTAAAAACATGCTGCAAATTGTAGTGCTCCATGGAAGTTTTTCAATAGAAGCAAAATAGGTTGACTTCGAGAGTATAGAGAACATTATGAAAGACTTACACTGATCTCCTTTTTGGTTAGAGGTGCAAAGACAGTATCTTCCTTCACCCCACTAATTATGTAGAGTCTAACCCTCTGCTGGCCAATTACAACTTCAATATAATCATCCATTTTCAGAAGTTTAGAAACATCACATCCTGTTTCCTCCAAAACCTGTATCAATAAGTCCAATCATTATAACAGGCATAATTCATCAGACGAGTTGGATGGCAAAAAAGGGTGTTAGAAACAGAAAAGACACAAGTTCACCAGAAAATCATTCAAAATTTTCATGAGAATCTTCAAATCAATAAAAATATCAAAAAAGTATAAGTTTTGGTTCAAGATAGCCTAGGCACTTAAGAACATAAGTTCTTCTAAATGTCATATAACAGGAAACTGGGTTATACGGCTATCAGTGAGTGATGAAACATATAACTTGTACTTGATGGATTTTACAGATTATTTTTTGCAGAACTGCTATTTCAAGCTATGTGATTGATCTTTTATGCAATTCCTTTTTTCCGCCTACTATTTCAAGCCTATTAATATTTTATATATTTATTCCCAACTTCAAGAAGAACACCACCCCTTCCCATCCCTGCTCAGAGAACAGCATGAATAATGCAGCACTTGAGACTAGTTATGCAAATTATATATAATGTTGGAGTAATTGGAAAGAGAGAATTGTGAATTTTATTTACTTCTCGGACAGCACATGTATGATCTTCCTCGTCTTTGCTCTTTTTACCACGAGGAAAACTCCAACTTGCACTGGATTTCCAGCCTTTTACAAGCAAACACTGCAAACATAAGCACAAACGTTAATTGCAAAGTTGTACTCCAACCAGGAAACAGAAAATTTTTACTTTTTAAGCAAAAGCCCATACAACCTCTTCATATAAATATCATATTTTCCCACTTAAGAATTAAAAACCAAAAGTCTTCAGAATCCTAGCTAAAGACGTGCCAATACTGGGAAGCTAAAGAGCATTTACGAGTAGTAAGTATACTAGAGAAATTAGGAAATTTGTTTAGTCCCATACTGGGATTATGCAATTGTGTTCTATTTACTTTATCATGAATAGAACCTAGTTATCCCTCTTTGGATCAAGTTACTTTCCAACATAACAAGCATGTTTCATTTTCAAACATTTCCCTAACCAGTAGACTGCTTGTTCCCTTGCAGCTGCTTGATACTGGAACTACTATGAATAAGCACCAACATATAAACTGCCCTTATATGTAAGCTCCTCTACCATTCAGCTCGCACAGTCTCACTGTGATTCCTGATCAACTAAAAGCAAGAATGCAATACCCATACTCCAGTGATTCGAAAATCAGGGATAACATTCACAAGATAGGGTTTAATAGCATATCCCTAATGCATCATTTGAAGTCACAATTGGAAGCTTGTATACATAAGCTTGGTTCAAAACTTGATGTCATGATCTAGGTTGCATGGGTACGGGTACGGGACACAACAAATTTGTAAAAGATAGGGTATGGGACACGACTATATATATGTGTGTTATGTACATTTATATGTATTAAAATTAATAATTTACACAAGCTCAATATTATTTTTTTCATTCATATAAGATCAATATATAATATATAGATGCAAAGTGTAGAATATACATCCAAGAAGTGCATAAGGAGTGTTTTAGATTAAAACATCTATTATATAATTGAGTATAAGCCCGAAGAAATATATTCATATATTCAAGAAGTGTCCAAGAGGTCTGGGTACGGCTAGGGGTACGCGTACATGTCAAGTACGGCTACGGCTTCCTAATAGAAGTACCTAGATATCACAGGTCATGACTTTCTTTGCTTCCAGTTGCAAGTTTGAAGTAATAAGAAAGGACAACACTCACAATAGCAATTAAGTCAGCATTACAACAGAGTACAACAATCCAATTTTAATGCATATCAAGTTGAAAGGAAAAAGACAACCAAACACAGTGAGGCTCTCCTTAATATAAGCATTACCATCACATTCAGGTCTTGTTGTACTAACACGCCTTCAAGATATGCACATATTTGTATTTCATTAGGGAACTAAAGGGTTATCATCATCGTCTACTCCATGAAAATACGAGAAAGGCTTAAGCTGGGAAAACAATACCAAAGAGTTCTTAAGTTCGACCTCCCACCAATCTTACTGAACTGATGACAAATTCCGCACAATGCAAGCAACTAAGCATAAGAAAGAGATGGTACTATGATAAATAGTTAATTCACAGATTAGAACCAGCCTTGAAAGCATAAGTGAATATGGTCCTATAGTAAATGGTCAGTTCGCCGATGAAACCAACTCATGAAAATAAGGACCAAACCTCCAAAACACCCTAAGGTAAGAAAGTGTCATGACAAACATGCAACATATAAGTTGATACATCTTGTTACATTGAAATCACATTCATTGTTAACAGCTAGTACAATCCTAAAGGAGTAAAGGAGAAATTTAAGCCATAGAAATGAGGTATGTAGAGACCAAGATGCTAAAATGTAATATAGTCAATATTGTTTTCTGTTTAGGCCAATATAGTAGGAACTAGGAAGAGTAAGAGGTAAATGAAAATTTGATTCAAATATCTAAGCTAGGTATGAGAGCTAGCGCAGGCAAAGGACATACCCATTAGCCATGATCAATATACAATCCAAACGTGAAAATAAATAATTTTTTGTTTACAGCAGCACTGTAAAAGAACTGTATTCAGTCAAGTAGGCCAAACACATTAAATGAAAATCAGCATTTTGCCATAAAAGAGTGGGACACAAGAGTTGGAGTTTGTCATGGGAAAAGGACTTCACTTTTGAAAGCACTACAAAAAGCGTTGATCAAGTTCATCTGGTCTGCCAGACTCGACATTGACCCTCTTAACTAGGTAAGACAACCATGTATCCAATAGAAAAGGCTTAATGTTCACTAAGCATATGGGAGACCTCCATCTTCAAGTCATGAAGACCCAGTTCATCTAACAAAGGAGTAAACCGTTAAACACCCCTACAGTGGAAATAATCTTGATAAATATGTAGCTTTACATATTTTGCTAAATGAAAGCATCTATATATTTACCATCCACTACAATCCAAATGGCCAAACGAGACGTTTATGACATTACCAAGATGCTAGCATGTTAGTCACAAAATAACTTTCCTACATAAGCTAATATACTAGCAAGAGGAGGAAGAATGTACTCAAAGTTTTACTTTTAAGATGTGAGCTTGCATATAAAGAACGGATATGATATGAAAACAGTATTCATTAAACATGACTATTATACAAAACTAAATGGTACTTCAGAGCATCAAAATGTAAGCAAGCAGGCTCACCCTTTCATAGGTCTCATCTAATATGATTGCACCCGTCACCGGAACCCGAAACTTGTACGAGGTAAAATCCTTATAAATGTCATCAATGTGCGCAATATATGGCCTCAAAGCAGCGCAACTATTAAACACTATTAACTCGCTAAGGAAACAAAATAACAACTCAAATTTCTACACACCAACGCTAAAATAACAACTATGCCAAGGATACTGAGGGATGTAAATTCCTTGAAAGAAAGCGATTTCAGCGACGGATTTTGCTCGACGGAGTTGTCCTCGTAAAACCAGTGGGCTTGCTCCAGGAGGAATAAGATCCTCTCGAACGATTCAAGGTCCTCTTTCGGAACGTTGAGGACGAACCGGCTGTGATAAATAATCCGAAAGCTTTAGTATGACTGGGGGGGGGGGGGGGGGATCGAATAAAACTGTGGAAAATTATGAGAGAGTGACCTGCAGAGATCTGACGAGAGCTCTTGAGGCGAATTGATTCCTCATCGAGCGCTCGAGATCGATTCAGTCCCGCCGCCATGATGCTGACGAGGCAAGGGGAAATAGCGGGAAAATAACCCTAATTTTGGTTAGGAGAAGGCGGCAGCGGCGAGATTTGGGGGTGAAGTATATAATGAAAATATCTTTAATTAAACTTAAAGTTCCCAAGTTGACCTCTTTAGGGGATGTTTGGTTAAGGGGCTGTTTGTTTCACCAAGGATTATGAATAGGATTAGGAATCCTATTTAATTTATGGATTCCAATCTAATCCATAAAAATTTTATGGACAAGTTTGAGTTTTATGGAATCTCACTTTTTTGGCTTTTAATGTTTGTTTCACCCAAAGGATTAGTAATCCCACTTTTATAGAATTAGTCCAATTCCTAATACCATGTCTTGAATCCTCTAATAAACTGTTTTCTTTCATTACTGCAGCAAGTTTAAAAAAGACACTCGGTCTCATTCTAATGTAAGACCGACAACTATCACTATAGCCTTCCAATACACGTTTGAAGTGAGCTTCTCTGCAATAAATTTTTTGGATTTTTTCCTCCTTCGTACAAGATGAAATTCTCTTGCGCTTAGCACGCATTCTCAGAATACATGTTATTATTATGACCACCGCAGACACAGCTGTATTAGCACACATCCTCTTCAATTGTTCTTCATCTACGTTATCCATCTAAATTCATTGTAAAATTAGCATATATTTACAACTTAACAGTAATATTGTTTGAAAACTAAAGATAAATAAATAACTAATAAAAATATTAAAATCATAAAACCATATATCTACATATCCACAAATATATATAAAGTAGTGAAACTTTCATTTCATATTTTGCACCCTAAGCATGCACGCTGATCAAACAAATGTAATTAAGTTTTCCTTTCCATGGTTTAGTCATTTGAAATTCTACAACAACAACAAGCCCAGAGAACCAAAGCTCACTAATCAACTATATACCAAAACCCCACAGACAAATAGATGCCAAGCAGTTGCGAATGAAACCCCACTAACAAATAATTCTAATAAAATCAGTAATAAACTATATACCCACATCAAACAACCACCGAACAATACCCTTGTTTCAATAATTAAACATATACCAAATTTAATAATTCCACTACCAATGTTACTTTAATCAGAGCAAGCACAATTAAATAATCAAATTAAAAGGGTTAAATTGATTTATACCTGCAGATGCCAAGCTGTTGCGAAGGGAAAAATTCAGAAATTGATGTCGTTACCAACAAACCCCACCGGACGGAACAACCAGCAAACCGAAGAACCCAACAACAATATCAAAGATCAGCGGGAGAAGAACAGCATAAAAAACCCAGAAATTGATGTCGTTACCAACAAACCCCACCAACCAAAAACAATATCGAAGAACAGCGGATCGCGGGAGAAGCCGAGCCCAAAATCTAGGGCAAATCCACAAACTGAAACCCAAATAATATCGAAGAACAACGAGAGAGGAGGCGCGAAGGAACTTGGGAGAGGCGGGAGAAGAAACGCCCAGTTGCGATTCCAGAGCTAGGGTTCGAAATCGAGAGGATTAGGAATCAGAAAACGAAAACAGTGGCAAATGTTAGATTTCTCGCCCAAATCCTCTCCCCCCCCCTCCGATTTCTATTTCTTGAAAAAACCACGACTGTAGCAACTTTATGGAATACGTAATCCATAAATTTTTCCCCAGCCAAACTCTAGATTAGGATTCACAAAGATTTCATAAATTACACTTTTGCCACTATCAGACCCCTAATACTAATCCTTTTCTATAAAAGTGTGAAACAAACAGCCCCTAAATAGTGGCAAGAATAAGATTAGGAATCCCATATTTTTTTGAATTCCTAGCTAATCCATAAAAAAATTTAAGACAATTTTATGTTATCATGAAATCTTTTTTTTTTATTTCTATGTTTGTTTCATAACATGAAAAAATAGAATTCAACTTTATAGAAACCTCAAATTCATATTCTTTAGTTTGGTTTGAAATGAGAATAGGATTTGATCTCATAATAATATAGTGTTTGTGAAGAAACAGAATCCGAAAAAAAGAGGGAGAATAGTACAAATATGTCAGCTTGCCCCAAATCCGCCCAAATCATTAGACTTTTAGTTTCTATAAAATCAGCATACTTTTTTAACTTTATAGATTCTGAAATATATAAATTTTTGGGGAACCATACTCAAGAATAGGATTCATAAGGAATCTTTTATTTATATTTTTGTCATTGTCATGGTCAAATCCTATTCATTTTACATAAAAATGATGAAACAAACAGCCCCTTATGCTAATCACCGTTTTGGGTCATCCCAAAGTGACCTCGCTCTGCTCTCAAGTTAGTAAATAGTTGGATGCATTAATAATAATAATAATAAATTTTGACCCTTTTTTATAAATTTGAAAATTAGAAAATTTTAAAAAGTTAAATAGAAGAGCAAATTAATGCATACAAAATAATCATCAAAATCTTTATACAAAAATCAATATTTTCGTGCAGTCTTTATGATGCATAGTCATTTATTTAAATTTATTACCTTCTCTCACTTACATATACCTTGTTCATCTAGAGGCATAATCTTTAATTCATGATATTGTATGAAATTGTGTTTCTCATTTCTTATAAATATGACTTGATTGCTCTTAAAAGCCCCATAGCTTTTCTTACTTGCACCTATGTACCCTCACTTATATTTGGTATTACTTATATAGCTTAAGTTTTTTAAGTTTGCACTTTACACCCACCCACCCACCCACCCAAAAAAAAAGGGAAAAAATCTCATTTGATAATTATGTACTAAAATTAAAATTTTAAACTTTTACTATATGTTAAATTTAATATAAAAAATATCAAAATCCTATTTAAAATAAAAGTAGAGTAGATTCAAAATAGAATTATAGTAGTTTTAATATTAAATTTAACAAAAGATAAGAGCTAAAATTTTCTAAAATTATTATGGAAGTCCCTCATATGATAAATTTCAAAGAGAATTTTCCACATTTATATAACTGAGAGCATTAAACTGTTAATCTTAAGAACCTTATTATATAATATATTAAGAGCAAGTCCAGCAAGCTCCCAGTTAGGAGTCCTAGTCAGCAAGCTCTCAAGAGCTCTCAAGCATTTTGGTATAAAAAATTATTAAAATAGGCCTTGGGAGCATCTCCTTATTTTATGGAGCTCCAACAAGCTCCTAGTTAGGAGCTCCAACAATATCAAAAAAACCCCTCTTCTATTTTAATATTTTACCCATTACTTTTAATTATATTTAAACCTCTTGTATTTTATTTCTAACCGTTGGATACGGCCTTCGAGGGAGCTCACACGGTCTTCGAGGCAACCCACGGTCTTCGAGGGAGCGCACACGGTCTTCGAGGTAACCCGCGGCTTTCGAGGGAACGCACACGGTCTTCGAGGTTGGGCACGAACTTCGAGGTATCGCAAACTTTGACCGTCAACCGACTGATTCCTATAAAATCCGATGCCTTCTCACCTCAACCCATCGTCTCCCAGAACAAAATGTCTAGCTCATCTAGCTCTAGCGATGATGAAATGATGAAGACGTTCTTTATTATGGGAGCTGCTGTCGTCGAGGAAGAAGAACAAGGGAAAGATTCAACTTCAGTTCAACACAAAAGACGTATCGTGCTCCACCGATACCGACTGGAAGGCCACAATCGGTTGTTCCAAGATTATTTTGCTGACACACCAACATATCCTCTTCATTATTTTCGTCGACGATTCAGAATCTCGCGTTCGTTATTCCTTCGAATCCACGACGCTGTCGTCGAACATGACAAGTACTTCGTCCAAAAGAGGAATGGTGCTGGACAGTTAGGACTATCTAGCCTTCAAAAGATTACTGCAGCTATGCGGATGCTCGCATATGGAGCATCCGCTGACGCCGTTGACGACTACGTTCGGATCGGTAAAAGTACGTCGCTTGAGAGCGTGAAGAGGTTCGTTCGATCGATTATCAACATCTTTGGGGAGGAATACCTTCGTTCACCGACTAATGAAGACGTTGCACGCCTGCTCGAGGAAGGCTCACAACGAGGTTTTCCTGGTATGCTTGGGAGCATCGACTGCATGCACTGGGTATGGAAGAACTGTCCAACCGCCTGGCAAGGTATGTATACTGGGCATTTTCATGAACCTACAATTATTTTGGAGGCCGTAGCTAGCAAAGATCTTTGGATATGGCATGCCTTCTTTGGACTGCCGGGGTCTCACAATGACCTCAACGTGCTACATCGTTCACCGGTTTTCGCACAACTTGCGGAGGGAAGAGCTTCACCGTGCAACTATACTGTTAATGCCCACGAGTACAATATGGGATACTATCTCGCCGACGGGATTTACCCAGAGTGGTCCACATTAGTGAAGACTATTCCAGCATCGCGAGGAAACAAGCATAAATACTTTGCTCAACAACAAGAGAGCGCAAGAAAAGATGTTGAGCGAGCTTTTGGCGTGTTGCAAGCTCGATTTGCGATTGTTCGTGGACCAGGACGTTTTTGGCAACCTAGTGTGTTGAAAGACATCATGACAGCTTGCATCATAATGCATAACATGATTGTTGAAGATGAACGAGATTGTCAATTGGACAACAACTTCGACTTTAATGATTCGATACCAGTCGTTGAACCTTCTCATGTGCAGACGGTGCCTCTAACTGAGTTCATCCAAAATCATCATCGGATCAGGAACACACAAACACACAAATCACTAAAGAATGATTTGATCGAGCATCTGTGGCAGCTCAAGGGATCCATCGACGAGGATTAAGTTTCTTTATGTCTAATGTAATTTCAGCAAAGAAGTTCGAGTTGTTGTATTACGCCAATTTTCTTTTCAATGAAGCAGTTGTTTTCATTAAATGCCAAAATTTTCAACTTCAAGTAGAATCATAAATCTAATACAAGATAATTAGGAAGAGCTAATTAGGATGCGATGCGAGTACAATCATAAATCTAATACAAGATAATATATGATAATTAGGCAGAACCCTTAGACATCCACCTCTCCAATATCTCTGCCTGACGCATTTCAAAGTATTGTCGTTGAACTGAATTGAGTGTTGAGAGATCCATCTTCATGATATCGTCATCTTGTTTCTTTTGTTTTAGCTCTATTTTTTGATTTGTGATTTCCTTCATCCACGCGAAAGCCTCTCCCATGATGGACTTAGCGGACTCAGAGTTTTTCATATTTTGTTTCCTCTTGAGCTTTGCCGCTTTCCTCCCTTCAGACCTTGCTATAACATCATCCGAGGCCGTGTTCAACTCGATGAGGGTCGCTGGCATGGAATTGTTTGGTGAGGAATCAGAGTATGTGGTTCTTCTCGGCTGTGATCGAATCTTATTGTAAGTTTCCATTTGTTGGATCCACTTTTGATGATGACGCAACTCAACCCAGCAATGGTCAAACACGAATGGCTTACCATAAAGAGATTGGTATAATTCTTTTACTTCTGCAGTCTACACAAAAGTTAATTTTAGAATAATCAAACATATTGAATCTGAGCAAACATAATCAAACATAATTAAATATTTACATGGTCAATAATTCCCGTACCAGATCTTTGTCTTCCTTCAATCTGAGCAACGCACCCACAAAACTTGTTGACGGACAATTGAATCGTTGACCAACGATGCATCATTTGGTTTGGCGTGCGGCTCGTTGGATCGGTGGAGTATAGGATAAAATAGTCGTTAGCTCGGTGCTAAAACTTATCTTTGTGTTGCCCCGTACCTTGGATGGCGTCTTGGCTCGTGTTCAGCCAAGCGGACACAAGAAGCTTATCCTCATGGACAGTCCAATTTTCGGACCGCGTGTAAGCCTTCTTCTTCTTTGTGGTCGGTGTTTCTTGGGATGACACTTGTTGTGTTACGGATTGCGATAACTCGATGGGGTTACCTTCTTCTACGACTTATGTATAGAACGGCGGGTATAAGGTCGATCCTTCACCGGTAAGGAGGTGCGAATAATAGTTTTGTGAGGGATCCATGAGATTTGTAATTTGATAGGGAAATATAGATTTTTTTTATGAGAGAGTTGTGTGGAATGATTTGTGTATTGAAGTAAAACGAATTTATAGAAGATTTTTTACAACGGTAACTTTTTCAACGGCATCATTTTTTAATGGCTGAATTCTGGATAAGCTTCTTGTGTCGGTGTTTCATACAACGGTAAAATTTCAACTCAAGAGGTCACAACTCAGCCAATTTAAAAAAAAATCCCAAATCAAAACACCAAATCCCAACCTCAAACAACGCACCCAAAAAAAAACACTTCATCTTCTCCCAAATCCCAACCTCAAACAACGCACCCAAATAAAAAAAAAACAAAACACTTCATCTTCTCCCCAAACCCCACCCCCAAATCCCACCCCTTCGACAACCTCAAACAACGAACCCAACCCCACCCCTTCGACAGTCGGAGGCCTCTTCGCCACCATCATCCCGCCTGATCCCACCCCGTCTCATGCGGAGGCCGCAATCGAGGCCACCCAGCCACCATCAGTCTCCGATCCCACCCCGAACGCCACCCTCAATGCTCCAGCGAACGCCAATCATCCTCTAACGCATCATCTCGACTAGTGCATTGACGGGGTTTTTGTAAATTCCTTCTCACAGGTGGGCGAGCTCCCAACGTCCAAACATTTTGGGAGCGCTTGGGAGCTCCGAAGCTCCTCCACCGCCACGTCGGACTAAGGAGAGGGGCTTGGGAGGCCTTCAGAGCTTGCTGGAGGGGGGGCTGCCAACTTCCACAGCCACATCAGCCTTCAGAGCCTCCTTCAGAGCTTGCTGGACTTGCTCTAATACTGTAAAAAACAAGTGACGGTATGTAAGTGCCTAGAAGGGGGCACTATATTCTATTTAAAAAGTGCAATAAAGCCATGCCCATGGGGCAGGCGAGAGGCCCATGGGAATAGGGCGCCAATTAATTAAAGAGAAAGAGGAGGGTAATTTCGTCAATGAAGTTAGCTTCAACAAGACTTTTCTAATTCCCCTCTTCTGTAGAGTGGTGAGTGAGAGAGAGAGAGAGAGATCACCGAAAACCAAACTAAATTCAATTCAAAATTCAAATTCAAAGAAAATAAAAAAGAAAAAAAAATGGGGGTTCGAAGAAAAACCCTAATTCTCGGATTCTCTATCGCTCTCTTCTTAGGCGTCGCCGTCTACTTTCGCCTCTGGTCCATGGATTCAAGGGACGCCTCTTTCACCGCCGACGATCGAGAAGTTCTCAGGTCTCAATTTTATTTCTCTCTCGATATTTGATTTATTATGTAAAAATATTTGAAGCTTTGTTCGTTGACTGAAGGCGGCAATTTGAGAGAGCAAATATGGAAGCAATGGATGAATCTGCGGGGTGGAGAATGAAGTTCGATGGAGAGTACGAGAGGAGTAAGAGGTTGCAAGAGGAGTTGTCTAAGGTAAAATATTTCTATTCTTCTTCTGTTTTTCAAATTGCCTTTACCAACTGAAAATTTGCATAAAAAACAAAACTTTTGCATTCAAACCCCAAAAAGTTGTAGACTTTGATGTTATTGTTGAATGTGTTCATGGAGATGGGGGTTTCAATGGAACACATTGAATCTGTGATTGCATTTCTTTTTCGATGAGAAGAAATATTGCTTTCAGTCCCCAGAAAGGTGAAAACTTTGAGGTTTTTGTTGAAGCTTTTACGTTCATTGAGATGCAAGTTTCAGTTGTACACATTAGACCTATGTAATAGCATTCCTTTCTTCTAATGGACATTGGAAACGCCAATCTTTGTATTCAAACCTTGGAAAGTTGTAAACTTTGAAGCTTCTGTGTTCGTGGAGACGGAAGCTTTGGTTACACACATTGAACCTTCAGTAGCATTTCTTTCTTCTAAGGGGAAGAAACATTGCAGAACCTTATCACTTATAACAAGTGACCTGTTGCAGAACATTGTCAGGGAGAATGAGATCTTTCTAGGTACTTTGTAGGGTTCAATTTCTCGTCTTATAGGCCATAAAGATTTTCACCGTGGCTATGAATTAGAGCTCGATTTCTAGGCTTATAGACCATAACGATTTTCACTTTGAGTAGGACCAAGTAACCATGAGGCTTCTATCAGCAATGTAGACCATCTAGCTCATTCCTGTGGAAAATCCCTCTCGTTGTCCATGGAGCCATCGAAGCATACAAGGAGGATTTGCAAGTTACTAGAACTTCTGGAATTTGCTAACTTGTTTTCACACTTTCTATTATACAGCAGCCTAATAAAGTAATCTGACGCACAACAGGACAAATGAAAATGCTAATGCAAATGAGAACTATCAATAACAGATGAAACCATCAAGAAACCTATTGAGTGTATGCAAGTAAGCGTGAATGCAAGCTCCTAACGGTTCAGCCTAAGGATGAATGCAATTTTATATGATGCAACGTGGCGGTCTGTTAAATGGGATCCACAAATATGACAGTAACCAGTGATGATCATAAATCAGCTACAGAATTCTTTAGAGATGCGAGAGTGGATGACTGAATTGAAAATGATGTTCAGAGGTCACTTGAGGAGTGAGGTAACTCACATACACGTATTCAGATCCGAACTGAATTTGCAGGTCGATGATCCTCTTGCAGTAGAGTGAGAAAGTCCACGGTATAGAGGAGTCAACAGGTTTAGCAAGCACTTGCAAATAATCAAGACTGTAGTCGTTCCCAAGGGAACAATCCAAAGACAAACAATAGCTTAAAACCTAATGAACTGGTTATCCTCAATGGGAGTCCATGCAACGTCGATGAGGACTCGAGGATTAATTTATGATGATCAGAGGAGGGGGTGGTGATTGCTGATGGCATCGTGGTCAAAGAGAGATGCGAGGATCGTCGTTGGTTGTTGGTTGTGGTTGCAGAGGGCTGAAGTTGCGGGAGTTTTTGATAATACGGGCTTCACACCCCAGACTTTACACCCTCAAATAAGCAATTCACGTGCCAAATCAAATCTCAGAATTATAATCTCCAAATAATCCGCCTTTCTAAATAAGCCTTATAATCTTATTTAAGGAAAAAACAACTCAAAAGATCAGATTAAATCTTCAAATCCTATCAATAAAATGAAACTAAAATAAAAATTTCTGACAAATAAAATCTAAGATATAGAGAATAAATTTAGAATCAATCATATCATCCTAATCTTATCACGTGCTTTTTTCTTCTGGAATATACTTTCTACGGATTCCCATCAACTGTTCGGCTTTGAAGCATTCACCTGTGGTGAATGACAACAATGATATAAGCGTCTGATGCATCCGGATTGAGCTACTCAATATCCCCTGTCCGTAGTCAAGTGCAATCTCAATCAGGTCACCCACGCTACAGACCAAATACCTCTGAAAAGCACTGTTTGTTGTGGATATAATAGTCCTGTAGGATCTCCTCAATCACCTCTAGTGGACTTCAACTGCATATGTGGTGGAATTAGAATCT
>NC_033800.1:70794385-70841751 GCF_001876935.1 Asparagus officinalis | reverse complement strand
GTAAACTTTGGGATTGTTGTCGGACAGTCCACGGGTGCATGATAAGGAGTCAAATCCTCGACTTTGAAAACTAGCTTGATGGTAAAATCTTGTGGAATGTCCAAATCATATGCATTCGAACCAATCTTACTCAAAAGGACAAATTTTAAAAACACCCCTTTTTCGGAATTAAATAGCAAAATCAATCGTTTGAAAAAAAATAGCAAAATCAACCATTTTCAGATGAAAATGGTTGATTTTGCTGCTGGATTTTTTTTCAGATTGGACATGACTAGTAGTCCCGTCCATTTCGTGTAAATAAAACCCCCACCTCTTCATCCGACTTTTCCTCTATCATTCGTCCACAAATCAAGAAATGGTCGTCGTCGCCGCCCTCTCTCTTCCCTCTTCATCCTCAACTCCACGGTCCAACTCTCTCTTCAGGGCCAAACCCAGGCCCAGGCTCGCTCAAGCCACCATCGTCGAGGCCCAGCCCAGTCCCCCCGCCGGCGACGGTGGCGGAGCTAATGGAGTCCCGCAGGCGGAGCCCCTGGTGGCGATCAAAATCTTTTTGAGAGATCGGGCCGAGGATTTGTAGGCCGAGGCGAGGGCCATGGCGCTCACGGTCAACGCCTTTGCCTACAGGCCTGAGCTCCTCGCTCAGAAATATGGTTTCCGACCAGTAAATGTGCAACTTTTAACCCTAGTTTTTGCTAAATTTGGGGGGTTTTGGTCTGGAGTTTGGCCTACTTATGGTTTGGAGTAGGTGGCGCTGGAGGATGCTGGAGATATTGACGGGCTGGGGACGTTTACACTGAAGTCGTTGCTGGATGATCGGAGAGGGGTGCTTGAAAAGATGAAGAAGGAGAGGGCGAGGCGGGTGACGTCGCGGGCGAGGCGGATGGGGGAGGGGGAGAGAGAAGTCGGGTGAAGAGGTTGGGGTTTTATTTACACGAAATGGACGGGACTACTAGTCCCGTCCAACCTGAAAAAATTCTTACAGCAAAATTGATCCTTTTCATCTGAAAAGGGTCGATTTTGCTATTTTTTTTTGTCAAACGATCGATTTTACTATTTAATTAAAAAAAGTGTTTTTAAAAATTTGACCTACTCAGAACACGGAATGAACCTGTACGTCAGGCATGAAATTTTCGTATAGCTCCCTTAGGGAACCTCTCATGTCGAACCCTAAGCATAACCATACCTTCGATTGAAACTTTCTATAATCGTTTATGAGAAACTGCAACAAACTTATAATTATCATTGTTTATTGCTACCAGCCTATGAATCTCATTATACAAATCATGCAAATGTTGTGCAAAGGACTCAGCTGAGGCACTGGGTCTAGCTCCTGATGGCACTGGTAGTAAGTTTATAGGTTTCTTAGGTCGACAACATGTAACAATCTTAAATGAACTCAACCCTATAGACCTATTGACTAAACTACTATATGCAAACTCTATCGTAGGTAACACCAAATCCCACCTAGACACATGATGACCAACTAGACACCCTTATTAGTCTGGGGATGGTAAACCGTCGAAAACTGTAATAAAGTATTGAGTTTCTTCCAAAGTATCTTCCAAAGGTGGCTCGTGAACCTTACATCTCTATCTGAAATAATAGTCTTAGGAAGACCGTGCAATCAAACTACCTCTTTAAAAAAGAGGTGTGCAATGTGGGAAGCATATGCAGTTTTGTTGTAGTGAATGAAATGTGTCATCTTTGAAAAGCTATCCACTACAACCAATATTGAATCGTGTTTGCTAAACGCGCGAGGGAGACTTATGACAACATCCATGCTAACATCCTGCCATAGAGCAAAAGGTATAGGTAAAGGTGCATAAACCTGTATTTTATTTCCTACAGTTAGCAACCTTACATACTCGACGATGACGCAACTCTCACTACATCTCGCTTGACACTTGGTCAGTAAAATCTATCCTCAACCAATATCCTTGTCTTATCCCGGTCAAAGTGTCCAGCTTCTCACACATGTATTTCCCAAATTAGATGATCATTAAGGGAGGTGTTGGGAATGTACAAGTGGTTACTCCTAAAGAGAAAATCATCGATAATGGTGAAACCTACTACACTAATAGGAGGATCTTATGTCAAAGAGGCATAAAATCTCACCAAAATCCTGACAAGTTGGGTAGTCGTGAATGACTCGATCAAATCCTACCACTTGTGCACTCAAGGACTGTAAAATGACCACCTTCCTACTCAAAGCGTTAGTGAGTTTATTCTCAACACCTGCACAATGTTTGAGAGCAAAATGTGCTCCTGTATAAACTCAACCCAGTTGACATGTTGGTGCCCTAATCTCTTATGAGACTTTTAAAGTACTGTGTGACCTGATGGTCGTAGTATATGATAAACTCTGCAGGTAGTAAATAATTACGCTAATATGGCAGACTCAGCACCATGGCATTAAATTCTCAGTCTTAATTAGAATAACATTATAGAGTTTTATTCAACTTCTCGCTAAAGAAAGCGATAGGATGACCATCTTGACTCAACATGCCTCAAATACCTAATCGAAGCATCACATTATGGCTACCTCAAATGCCTCAAGAAAGCGTTAGTGAGTTTTATTCTATACCATTATGGCACCTTAAATGCCTTCGAGAAGTCAGGAAGGCTAATGACCGGGGTAGTAGTCAGTTTTTCCTTGATCTCCCCAAAAATTCTAACAACAGATTTAGTCAACTCAAACTCCCCTTTCTTAAGACAACTCGTGATGAGAGTCATAATGGTAATGAATCCTTAATAAACCTCCTATAAATAGTGGCCAACCTATGGAAAGTCCTAGCCTCATGAATAGCAATAATAGTAAGCCATTCTCTAGTGGCCTTGACCTTGTCGGGGTATTATGCTGCTACACCATCAACAATGATGAACCCTAATTACACAAATGACATAAAAACACACTCCTTTAAATTAACATAAAATTTCTCCTTTTGAAGTCTCTAAAACCCGTGTCAAGTGAAGATGATGCTCTTCCTGGGTTTGATTAAATATCAGAATATCGTCAAAGTAGCCAATAAACTGGCCTAAAAAAGGACACAAAATCTGAGACATAACCCTCATAAAAGTGCTAGGAGCATTTGATAGTCCAGGGGGTATGACTGGTCAGTGGTCACTCATATAATCTGTCATTAATAGTAAAGACAGACTTACATTCATCGTCTTCGCATATGAGGATCTGATGGTAACCACTACATAGATTTACCTTCAAGAAGATACAAGATCCGCCCATTGTATCTAAAAGATCATCAAGTCTAGGAATGGGAAACTGATACTTGACTGTGATCTTGTTGACGGCTCTAGTATACACGCACATCCTCTAGCTGCCCTCTTTCTTGAGAGTGAGTAACATAGGAACGCCACAATGACAAACTCTCTAATAAAGCCCTTCCACAATAACTCATCTACCAAGTGTTTAAGTTCAGTATGCTCTGTGAGGTTCATCCTATAGTGTGGTAAGTTGGGTAAAGTAGAGCTTGGTAATGATCATGTTCATCACCTGCACCTCAACCTTTTGATCCCTCACACCCTAATTTGCAAGGTAGGGGTATGCGATATGACAAAATTGTAAATACAATAAAATATATAATTTATAGTAGCATGTAGATTATAAATAGGGAGCTAATTTGAAGTGCACATTGCAGGTAATGAATCAATAACATGGATCGTAATGAGCTTTAGAAGAATTGTAGACAATGTGAAAACTAGGAAGAGAGTGAAGACAACAAAGAGAAAATGGATCAAATTGTACATAACTCTCTTGAATCTTGTAATCAACGTACATGTAAATATCATATATATGAGATCAAATTTGATTTTCAGTTACTAGTCACCTTAAGCATACAAAAGTTACAATTATGCTCTCAAAAGTTAGAACTATATCCAAAATACTACAAGCATTCCTAAAATGCTACAAGTATTCCACCAAAATGCTACAAGTGTACCACCAAAATACAAGTATACCCCTAAAATACTACAAGTATAGCCAAAATGCTTCAAGTATAGCCAAAATATAACAAGCACATTCTATCTTAATTTGAACTTACATGCTTAGAACCAGTTTCTTGGCCATCATCATTTCCACACTCTTCAAACACAACCGCTTTAAGTTCCGGCTCATCAAGAGAAAGATTAGCAATCTCTAATATGCTGGTACCATCAAAAGATTCAAATTCATGTCCTAGATCTCACATTCTTGTCTCTCCTTGAGAGTATTCGAGGATTTCCTTGAGAGAAGACGAAGATTTGTATCCAAATTTTCCGCTCGTTTTGGTCTCATCTTATTCCTCTTTATGAGTGAATGAACTTATAGGTACTCTAATTCCTCTAATAATAAGACGAGGAACATAGATGCTCAAGCAACTTGAATGTCAATTCTGGTAACATGTGCGTAAAAGTTAGATAACTCACCACAATTTGGCATCCATTTGCCCTCTATCATACAAAGATTCATGGTTCAAAAATGCATCCGATGCACCGGAAAATTTTGCAAGTTCAATATTCATCATTCGTCATTCTTTGCAATTAGGAAAGTACCTCTTCAAACACTTCAATCTTTCATTGCAAATTTCAAGATCCTTATGTGGTGCAATTCGATTTGGTGCGCCGGTGAGCCATTGTGCACAATAATACCTAGAAGATTTAAAAAAAATTAGTGAATGAACCAAAGAATGAACACTAAAAGTATAGTAAAAAAGTAAACAACTAACTTCGGGTTGAGGGAATGAGCCAAACAATGAACTGGTGTGTTGCTCTTGTTCTATCATCTACTAAAGTAGTATGCATCACATTATAAACTAAAGATTCTTCACTCTTGCCTTTTTTTCTATAAATTGAGTTCTTCATGTTTTCAATCATAGAATCTCGCATGTCATAAATTATATGAAGGTTAGGCTTGTCAGTGTTGGCGAACTAAATTATATTATAAATAGGCTCTGTGAAGGAAATGATATATTCTATCTTGTCCCATCATATAACATCCAAAATCCATCGCTTGACAAGATATAGTTTTCTAACATCATCCTGGTACAAGCTCAAACTCTCACTAATCACCAAGTCAAGAAGAACATGTTTTATCTCCTTGAACCGCCGCTATAATTACCGAAGCAAAACGAGCTTCCGAGATAGCAAGCATTGTCAATCCCACAAGATTATTAAACATCATCACTAATCTCATAGAGTGATTCGTTATGAAGTTTCTAATCATTCACATCTCCGGTAATGTCAGCAATCCAACTACATTCTTCATACACAGGCTCATTTGTTTCGGTGTTTTTTGCTGCACAAATATATTTTAGTGTAAGATTTAATGTGTGAACTACACATGGAATCTAAAAAATATGCAGATATTTTCTCTCCACAGTACCCCCCACAGAGTTGCAACGGTGCATTATCTACTATAACTTGCACGACATTTTGAGGACTCACGTCTTCAATAACTTCCAAAAGATTCTCCGTAATATATTTCATATTTTTAGTATGACCATCTGCATGATGGTATTCAAGAACATCAGCCTACCTTCGGTCACTGCCATCATGTTAATGATGTATTCTTTGTGAGTCGGACTTGCAATAGACACCCTTCTCTTTTCATGTGTTTTTTATAGGTTCTAAAAAGTTTTCAATGTGTGCTCTATCTTTTTGCAAAAGACTTATTTTTAAAAGATTATACCCCGATGAAGCATAACCTCCAATTGCGTTATTTGTCGTATACTTGTAAGATTGAAGGAAATATGGATTCTTCGCTAAATTAAACAATAGAACCCCCTTTAAAACATACATGCAATTAGACTATTTAGATGGTCTCGAGTTCTACCATTAAGAATTTGTTCTATATTTCGTCCACCGACTCGACCTTCTTTTTTTTCCCCTTGCAACTTCGGTGTTGAGGTTGTTGATGTAGGTAATGAGGCACTCTTTTTCCTTCTTTGACTTCAATCGAAGCTCCGCTTGATTAACTACTCTCTTTATCTCAATAATATTTTCACGTCTTACACTTTTGCAAACTTTGATCCCAAGCCCTTCTGTATTTAAGAGTTGACCTCACTTTCCAATAAGAACTCTTAAAAATTTCACGGTAATAGTTGCATTGCTATTGAGTTTGCTCAACTTCCCAGTGGTTTATTAAGCTTTGTAACACATATCCAAATAGGAGCATGATCATCTTCTTGTTCACTTTCTAAATCCACGACACTAGAATCCGACTCCATTGTCTTGCATAACCATATAATTCTAAGATAAGCCATAGAGGAGCTACCATTTACCACCAAATCATATATGAACTGTAAACATATGTACCACTACAATCTGTTTTATAGGAAACATACAATCTGTTGAAGTTATAATGATGCAAATCTGTTTTACAGTAAATAACAAAGATGCAAATCTGTTGTAGTTATAATGTGCTTGATGCCATCTTAATCTTTAGAATGTAATCAAATATTTTACAAGAAATATAATCAATGGAGAACAAAAACTTCTTAATTGAAACTTAGCTGAGCTTAATTGAAATTGATGCAATCATAATCTGTAAACTTCTTATCTACTAATTTAAGTTAAATAACCGAACTTCTTATCTACATATTTAAGTAAAATAACTAAATCGAAATTGATCAAAAATCACGGAGAACAAAAATAGGGAATTTAACTGAAATTGATCTTAAAACCAAGGAGAACAAAAACAGGCAAATTAACTAAAATTGATAAAAACTCATTAACATAAATCTTCACAATGAGAGTAAGGCTTAAAAACCAATGGTACGCCTTTGAAACAAGAAATCGAGCGAAAACATTCTCTAAAATCTTCATAATAATAAAACCTAAATACAAAAAGCAACCGTGGAGAACGAAAATAAAACTTAAAAACTCAATTAAATGTCAAGTTTGAAAACCCTAAAAAAACCCTAAATCTTCATAATTAACTAATTAGCACGTATTTTGTAGTCTTTTTTAACACTCTCTCTATCTAGCATTGAGTACCAAAGTTTGAACGCAAGTTTGCAGAGATCAGAGGCTTGGAGAGAGCGAAGGGCAGAGAAGGAGGTCTGTGTTCTGATATAATATATATATTATATATATATATATATATATATATATATATATATATATATACTATATATATATATATATATAGAGAGAGAAGAGAGGGAGAGAGAGAGAGAGAGAGAGAGAGAGAGAGAGAGCGGTTATTTGGGGGGAAATTAGAGATATTTAGTATGCGAGTATAGGTTAACGGGGTCAAAATGAGTAGGTTTTTAAAACCTGATAAGAATAAAACCCTAATTTTTTAGCCTTTCTTCGATAAGTTGCGACTAAAAGAGAAACCGTCGTGTCCCATGCATATCGGGCGCGTATCCATACCCGAAACAGGTCGGATACTGGTATGGTGCCAAAAATCTGTACCCAAGCATCATAGCTCACACCTTTTCATCGACTAGATCCAACCATGCAAGAGTTTTGACTTGCTTCGATGAGCTCTCATGATCTGATCGAGTATCGTCGTCATCGAATCTGCTCTGATTGACCCTCAATGAGTCATGATCTCTCGTCACAAGACGTTATAACACGGCTCTGGAAATTTATTAAAGATTTAAAAATCTACCCACTCCTTTTAGATCTCCATCACATTCGAGTACCCGCCAAAGTTTATAATATCAAGAACCTCGTATTTTCCTATCGGACCTGGATTAGCGTCAAAGACAGCACATTTAAGATCCTTCAACTTTCAGATTGGAGTCCCCGTCACGATCTGCATCAAATACTTAATGAAACGAAACAGGATATCATTAGTGAGTTGGTCCATTATTATTACTTGCATCACTATGTGTATTGTAACAAAGGTTCTCCTTCATGGACCCACTAGGTTCGTACTGTATGACAATTCAACTCATGAAGAGTGAATCTCCAAGTTGTATTTCTAGAATACATATATGGTGTTTCTCTAACTTTTATCGCCCAATTAATTAGCATTAGTGTTTGCTAGCTCTAACTGAAATTATTGATGCAATCAAATGATTTATCATCGATTGGTGCGATGGTATAAGAGTGTATATCAAGCTACACACATGTTGAAGATAGTAAGTACATTCTCCTATTTATTTTACAAGAAATCTTAGTGTGCACGAGATAATATGGTTTTTTTGGTTAAAGATATTTCAAGATGGATGATTATTCATCACAAGAATGAAGGCGATAGGATAGAATCATAGAAGAGATAAGAAATATTAGAATGTTAAAGAATTCATACAAACTACATATGCTTCATGCAATACAAGAAGACAAATCTTCCCATTCACTCAAAAATATAAGCACATATCTAGGAGTCCTACATGCATTGTGGATCTTTTGCTATTAAAGCATTTCTAGTGAATATTTTGCTATTATAGCATTTTGGACATACTGGACCATACATTATGAATCATTTTCAAATTCATGATTTTTATAGGCTATGACCTATGTTTTTTGTAATTTTTGCTCGTTTTGATCTAATGAAAATTAAGTATGTCTATGTAAAGATTTACGATTTTCATGGGTACATATAATTTTTGTCTATTTTCGTTTATTTTGATCAAATGACAATTAAGTATGTATAGTTCAACATTCATGATTTTTATTGGCTATAACTCACGATTTTTACAATTTTTGTATGTCTTGACCGAGTGGAAATTAAGCATGTGTACATCAAGATTTTCGATTTTCATGGGCGATAACCCGTATTTTGTCAACTTTCTTTTGTTTCGACCAAATGATAATTAGATATTCTTGCTTTAAAGTTAATGATTTTCGTGGGCTATATAACCCACAATTATTTAAAATTTTATTCTTTTCATCCAAATGGTAATTAAGTATGTGCACATCAAACATTTTAATTTTCATGGCTATAATCCATGATTTATTTTTATTTTTGTTAGTTTCATATGAATGGAAATTTACTTATGCGTACATCAAAATTTGTGATTTCATGGACAACCTATGATTTTTGTCAACTTTCATTCATTTCATCCAAGTAGCAATGTAGTACACGTAGCACAAAATTCTTGATTTTCATGGGCTATAACATGCGATTTTTGTCAATTGTTATTCATTTCAAGCAAATGGCAATTAAATACAGGTAATTCAAAATTCATGATTTTCACGGGTTATAACCCACAATTTCCATTTTTTGTTCACTTTGACCAAATGGAAATTAAATTTGTTTATATAAAAATTGTGGCTTTCATTGGTTATACCCATAAATTTTGTCAAAATTTATTCACTTTCAAATGACAATTAAGTATGCGTTGTTACAAATTCATGACTTTCATTAGCTACCAACGATTTTTGCAACTTTTGTTCTTTTTGACCAAATAAAAAAGTTAGACTTTTATAGGTTGTACAGCAAGACTATTCTCAATTTTCATTCAATTTGACCAAATAGAAATTAAGTGTGCCTAGTTCAAAATTCATGATTTTCATTTGCTATTAATCATAATTTTTGTTCATTTCGACAAAATAGTAATTATATATGGTTAGTTCAAATTTCATGATTTTCATAGGCTATAACTTACTGTTTTTTTCAATTTTGTTTGCATCAACCAAATAAAAATTAAGTATATGTACATCAAAATTTGCAGTTTTCATGGGTTATAACCCATGATTCTTGCTAATTTTGTTCATTTCGACTAAATGACAACTAAGTACGCGTAGTTCAAAATTTATGATTTTCATGGTACAACCCATGATTTTTGTAATTTTGTTCATTATGACCAAGTAAAAATTAAGTATGTGTACATAAAAATTTATTGTTTTCATGAGCTATAACCATGATGTTTGTCAATTTTGGTCTATTTTGACCAAATGTCAATTAAGTATGTGTAGTATAAAATTCATGATTTTCATGGGTTATAACTCATGGTTTTTGCAATTTCGACTGATTGGAAATTAGGTACGTGTACATAAAAATTTGTAATTTTTACAAGATTTTTCTCATTTTCCATTCATTTCAACCAAATGTTTATTAAGTATGCGTAGTTTAATATTCATGATTTTCGTGGGCTATAACCCATGATTTTTGCAAGTTTTGACGCAACTGATATAAAATATGTTTACATAAATATTTACGGTTTTCATGAGCCTTAATAATGATTTTTATTAATTGTCATTAATTTTTGACGAAATGACAATTATGTACGCGTATTAATTATTTTTATGAGTTATAACCCACAATTTTTATAATTTTTGACTGACTGGGAATTATGTGTGCACCAAAATTTATGATTTTCATAGGTTATAGTCAACGATTTTTGTGAATTTGCATTCATTTTGACCAAATGATAACTAATTACGTATAATCCGAAATTCATGATTTTCATAGGCTATAACCCATGTTTTTTTCTTAATTTTTGCTCGTTTCGATTGAATGAAACTATAGAGCATACATAATTTATGATTTTTATGGGTTATAACCCGAGGTTTTTGTTTTTGTTTTTGATCAAATTACAATTAAGTAGGCGTAATTCAAAATTCTTGATTTTTTATGAGATATAATCTTATGTTGCACAGTTACGGGTGCTGACACGGACATGGGTGCAGATACAGCACGTGAAAAAATCGTGAAAGTTAGGATATCGGGACACAGTTATATACATACATATTAGAATCAATAATCCATATAAGGTCGATCTTGTTTTTCAAGCACATGTTATGAGAACTATAATCCTTATACCAAAATCCATATACCACTTGTTTTTTAACTAGATATCCGAGCAAACTTTTTAAATCATACTTATGAACTACGTACATGCTAAAACGAAGTTGTCCCAAGTCCAATGAGTTCTATAAATTTGAGATGAAGTGTACAATATACATATCAAGAAGTATAGGCATGAGCTCTTTGAACTAAAGTGTGTAATATAGTTGAGTACATGTTTGAGTTATGTATATTGATTCAAGCAGTGTCCAAGAGTGTCGAACACGTACATGGACATAGTTATGAGAATCTAAATGAAGTGTCCAAGTAACCTAGGCTATAACTCACGATTATTGCTATTGTTATTCATTTTAACCGAATAAAAATTAAGTATATGTATATTAAAATTTGTGATTTTCCTTGGCTACCCGCAATTTTTATCACCTTTCTTTCATTTCGACTGAATGGCAATTTAGTACGTGTGCTTCAAAATAGATGATTTTCATAGGCTATTATTAGGATCTAGATGCAAGCCTAAAAGGGGGGTTGAATAGGGTTGCAAGCTTTTTCGGGTGTTTTAAAAATTATATTGAAATATCACAAACTTAGCAACGTAATGTAAGCAAACACTTTGCAAGCAAGAAAAAATAACCATAGAAAAGCACGAGAATTTTTATAGTGGTTCGGATCAAAATCCTATGTAGACTCTTCCTCCTTGTTAGGAGGGGCTTCCATACTATATGATAAGGTTCTTGGAAAACAAACCCAATCTAGTAGACAATTAGAAGATCACACCCTAATCTAGCCGTGTCTGCCAGCAACCTATTATAATGGTGTAACCTAGTTCTGCTAGTAACCATCTTCCTCAATTCACTCCGACTTAAGTACGTTGTCAAATCTCTTCCTCAATTTACTTAGGTTTGAGTATGCTGTCAAACAAAACTAATCAGAATGATCATAATAAAAGTGTTCTACCAAACTCAACATCAATTAAACGCAATAGAATGATTTTGTAGCCCTTTTATAGATCAAACCATTCTTTAAAAGACTATATCGTCGTATCGTACATGAACAAAAATTGCAAACGGGTTCTCTATTTTGACAGATTTCGGGGTATTTACGGTTCTGCACTGGTTCACTAAATTGATCATATCTTGAGCTCTACAACTCTGATTTGGCTCAAACTGATTATATAGATTTGTTATTGAATAACAGACAATCTTATGTGCTTCAAATCTAAAATTACAAAATCGTTCACCTGCACATTTATTAAAACACGTTATATAATAAATAAATATATATATATATATATATTTTCATTTGATAATTATATCGAATGTTATCATATACCATTATATATATATTATATTATGTATTATATAGTATAATACTACTATTATATAAGTATGAGAAAAATGATATGTTTGGTCCAAGCATAAATTTTATGCTTGGTAGTAGGTGTCTATCTCCAGTCCACTCATTCCAATTCCCTAACACTTCCCAACTCATGTGAATTAAGCCCCCTAATTTTTTCAATAGTGAGAAGGTGAATATGTTACCTTACTATCAAGCATAAAAATTTATGTTGTTACCAAGCATACTCATTTCTCTCTAATCTCCTCTCTCTCTGTATATATATATATCTATATATATTATTACTAATATAATTATAGTATTATATTAATATACTATGAGAAATATGGGTATCGCTTGTACAAGCACAAATTTTGGCTGTAGGCGGGGCCCACAATTCTCTCACTCATTCAAATGAGGGACACATTCACCATGGTTGAGGAGTGCATGGAGGATATGCAACCATTTGAATGATGAAGGCGGTTATGCCATCATCACTACACAAGCATAATTTTTTGTCTGTATCAAGCATGACCATGTCTCCTCTCTCTCTCTCTATATATTAAAACATATATATAATATATATATATGATATAATACTATTATATATATATATAGTATATATATAATATAATCATATATATATAATATATTATATATATATATATATATTTATACATGTTTGTTAATTATCAAACCGAGTTGATCATGATACACGTACCAACAACTATAACCAATGATTTCTCAAATTTTTGTTCTTTTCATTCAAATGGTAATTAAGTATGTGAACATAAATTTTTTTGATTTTCATGGGCTATTATAATCCACGTTTTTTGTCAATTATTTTAGTTTTAACCAAATGGAAATTTACTTGTGTTTACCAAAATTTATGATATTCGTGGGCCCCCCATGAATTTTGTCAATTTTCATTCATTTTATCCAAATGCTAATTAAATATGTGTAGCTCAAAATTCATGATTTTCATGGGTTATAACTCACGATTTTTATCAATTTTTATCTTAATATTAAAAAAAAAAGGTTTATGGCGCTAATCAATCGGTCAATTAAGCGAAAAAGGGGTTCAATCATGTGGGATTGGCAAAATACGATCCATTATGCAGGCATTCGCTTAAACCGGCATGCTTGAATTGTGTATTTATGTGGGTGCTTTTCAATTCAGATACGGGTCTACAAATTTTACCCAAAACCAAATCGAAAACTTCAAAAAAAAAGATAAAAAAAAAACTAACACTCTTCTCTTTCTCTGTCTTGTCTCGCTCACTAAAACTCGCCGCTCCCCATCTTTTCTCTTTCTTATTCTCATTGAAACCCTAATCCCTGTTACTTCCCTAAAATTCTCACTGAAACTTGTTTCTTTTCATTATTGTCATTGCTTCTATCTTCCTAAAGTCATGATTGTAGGAGAAACTCAAAACCCTAAGTTAATTTTGTTATTGCTATCTCAGTGTCATGATTTATAATAACCATGAATCTTGAGTTACATCACTACCCGAACTCTAAGTCGATTTTTTTTTTGGCTTATGGACGTTTAGTTTTAGTTTAAGTGTTTAATTTAGTGACTTTTTTAGCATCAAGTTACGTTTGATATATGAGTTTATTATATAGTCAATTTTTATATATGGATTGAGCTTTTTTAAGTGGTTAACTAGTTATTGATTGTTAAATTGCATATTTGTTGGTCTTTTCTTAGTATATTTTCTATTTTCATGAATACTATATATGTGAAATATGATAAATAATAAACATATTATATTAAAATTTTCATAATGCATAATTCCACTTAATTCAATTAATTAACGCAAAATCTAATTAATTATTGAGCACTTTTGGGCCGCATGAACATGAAATCGTGTTTTTGAACATTAAAATTTGCTCCTTTCAACCAAATGATAAAATTTATGATTTTCATAAGCTATAATCTATAAGTTTTCTAATGTTTGTTCGTTTCGACCGAATGGGAAATTAAGCATGTTTACATAAAAGTTTGTGATTTTTATAGGTTATATATAACCCATAATTTTTGTTATTTTTTATTCATTTTGACCAAATGGCAATTAAGAATGTGTTAGTTACAATTTTCTTAAAAAAAAGAATGCATAGTTACAAATTAGCCTATCATTTTTGCAGCTTTTGTTCGTTTCAACCAAATGAAAATTAAGTATGTGTAATTAAACTTACGATTTTCATGGGTTATAACTCATTCTTGTCAATTTTGGTTCATTTCAACCGACAATCAAGTACGCATAGTTCAAAATTCATGAGTTTCATGGTCTATAAACCACGAGTTTTGTCAATTTTTGTTCATTTCGACTAAATGTCCGTTAAGTACACATAGTTGAAAATTCATGATTTTCATGGGCTATAATCCATTATTTTCTTAGTTTTTGTTCGTTTCGCTTGAATGAAAATTAAGTATGTATACGTAAAATTTTGTGATTTTCATGGGTTACGATTTATATTTTTTGTCAATTTTTATTTGTTTTGACCAAATAGCAATTAAGTATGCGTAGTTCAAACTCATGATTTTCCAGTTATAGCCCATGATTTTTTTGCAATTTTTTTTTGTTACAACCAAATCAAAATTAAGTATTTTTACGTAAAAGTCGCGATCTTCATGTACTATAGCCTTGATGTTTGTCAATTTTGTTTCATTTCAACCAAATGACAATTATGTACGCGTAATTCGAAATTCATGATTTACATGAGCTGTAATCCATATTTTCAATTTCTTTCGTTTTGATCACATGGAAATTAAGGCTCTGTTAGGATTGAGAGGAATAAGGGAGAAGGGAAGGTAGGAGTGACAATTCACACCATTTGGATAGCTTTTAAAGAGCGAGGTGTTTCCCTTCGTTCCCCTAAGTTCGCCCTAACAATACAAAATTTGTTCCCCTCCAAAATAGGGTGGAAATTAAGGGAAGGGAACTCAATTAACTTTCCTTTTCTTCTCTCCTATTTTCCTTAACTTCCTCTACCCCAAATGAAATCCAAACAGGCCCTAAGTATGTGTACATAAAGATATGCGATAACACATGATTTTATCAATTTTCATTCATATCAACCATATGACAATTAAGTAACACATCACAACTGTCCTACTGGTTTGCTTTGTGGTATTGGCTCAAAAGGCTAAGGGTCGATCCGAGTCTTTGACATGTCTATACCTAATCTTTAATTATTAGGCATTGCAACACTTGTGCTAGGGCACCCTAGGCCCTAGGGTTTACTTAGGCTTGTATTAAGCCAAGGCTCCTCGCACAAAAAAGGCAATTAACGCATAACTCAAAATTCATGGAAGGCTATGACTCACGACTTTTTGCAATTTTCGATCAATTGGAAATTAATATGTATATATCTAAATTTGCAATTTGCATGGGTTATAGTCCACAATCTTTTTGAATTTTCGTTCATTTCAACCAAATGGCAATTAGGTATGTGCAGTTCAAAGTTCATGATTTTCATGAGATCTAACCTATGGTTTTTGCAAGTTTTGACCTAGTGAAAATAAAGTATGTGTACATAAATATTGACGATTTTCATATGTTGTAACCTACGATTTTTTTTAAGTTTCATTCATTTCATACAAATGGCAATTAAGTACACATAATTCAAAATTCATGATTTTTATGGGTTATAATCCATAATTTTTACAATAGCTGATTGGAAATAAGTATGTATTCATCAAAATTTATAATTTTCATGTACTATAATTCATGATTTTGTGAATCTGCGTTCATTTCAAGCAAATGACAATCAAAATTCATGGATTTCATAAGCTATATAATCCACCTTTTTTGCAATTTTTGCTCGTTTCGACCGAATGAAATTTAAGTATGTGTACATAGAGATTTACGATTTTTATGAGTTATAACCCACGATTTTTGTTAATTTTCGTCAATTTCAACTAAACGGCAATTAAGTACGCATAGTTCACAATTTATGAGTTTCATGGGCTAAACCACGATTTTATCCACTTTTGTTCATTTCGACGAATGGAAATTAACTATGTTTATATCAAAAAATTCCGGTTTTTATGGGCTATAACCTATGATTTTTGTCAATATTGACCAAATGGTAAGTAAATATAAATTCATGATTTTCATGAGCTACTTCATGATTTTTGTCAATTTTTGTTCATTTCGATCTAATGAAAATTAAGTACGCATAGTTTGGGATTCATGATTTTCATTGGCTATAAATCATTTCGAGTCGTGTTCTAACAATAATAAGGTATGATATTGATACGCAACATACGCTTAATTATTTCATACTACTAGATAACCCCTTATTAACAATTTTTATGTTGTGCATAACTTGCACGTATAATATTTTTAATAGTGCCTAGGAATTCTAGACATGTGATAGGATGCTATGTTACTCTTATAATAGAAATCTTGCAAAACCAAGAAAGTAGGCTACGGGTGAGTTTAGATAGTTTTTGCAATTGTTTCTTTTCTTTCCTTCTCTGCAAGACTGCAATTGTATCATGTAGCATCTTATTTTTATCGCCTTTTGTTCATCAAAACCCTTGTCATCATATTGCAATGGAACTAAAAAGCAACTTGCTCACAGGTCAAGGGAGCTTTGGAAGGTGCCGAGGATAGGTTAGCCGTGCTGCGAAAGGTAACAATCGTACGCTTTGCCTTGCCCTAGTTTGGATTTCTATCCTAAAGAGATCTTAGTTCATTGTTTCAGGAAAATGTTGACCTGCGGAAGAAAGTAGAAACTTTGACACAAAAGGTTGATGACAGACAACGACATTGCAATTGTAGCCGAACGGCAACCTAAATTTGACGACGACTTTATTGTGCGAACTCCGAACTGTGCCTGCCGGTAGCAATCTTGCTTTGATGTCTTCCTGCAAGCGGATGACATATCAGCGTCATTGGAATTATGGAAGGATGATACTCAAGTTCAGTAGTAGCTCTGAAGAAAACCCTCATTCTTTCTTTCATAGTACTGATCTTACCAAATTTTTTTGATGAAATCATGTTTTGAGAGGCAGCCTAGCAGTTTTGTCTCTTATTATAGAACGATTGGAAGAATATTTGTCCTCTGGGGGGGGAAATTATACGTAACACCGGAGGGGGGAAACCATCTATTTACTGTTTACATGACGCCAATATAATTTTTTGTTTTGTTTTAGTTTCTCTAGCTTTGAGATTTAAATGCTTCAACAAAAGTAGAACGAGAAAAGCTATATTTAGCTTCTACTGATCCTCAAACCCATGCACCCAGCTACAAAAGAACCAGAACGGCAGCGATTCCTGCTCTTTCTGTATGCATGAAAATGCAAGCTCGGAATCATAGTTCATGACAACACAGTTGGTGAGCTACACACTTTGGGAAGAATCTACCAGCCATTCATTTTACAGGGGAAATAAGCTCTTTCAATCAGCACCCGTTGTAGAAATCAGTTGACGAAAAGCATAAAACAAAAAGGGCAACATGCCATATGCCATTAAACACAAGTATCAGTTCAAAAATACAGTTTTGATGGTAAAGTTGGGATATAATTTCCATAGCCCAGTTTTCACACAGATACCATTAACAATGAAGATCGGACTATAAATGAACGCTATGACACAAAATAGTCGACAGACTGACTTGCTTTCACCTGGAAGCTAACGACCAGAAATTCAAGAGAAACGATGGCGATACAGTGAACCAACTGATGAAGGCCATGGCTGTTGCCGTCTCAAAACTTGCGCAGTGGTTTTCTGAACAGATGTTGAGATCATTACCGATCAGAACTGTAATGCCTGCAGATGAACAGGCTGCTGCAAATGTGAGAGTTGCTGTGATCTGCAGCACAAAACAAAAATAATCTTAGTTTGCAATAAAAGAAAGGTTAAATTTCATAAAAAGCGCCCAAGAATTTTGGCACATTTTGAGATAACCCCCTGAAAAGTTTGGAAATGTCACTTAACCCCCTCCCCCCAAAAATTTCAAATAACCCCAAAAAAGTTGAGGGTTATTTGAAATAGATTCAGAAAAATGCAAAATCTGCGGAGGTTAATGACATTTCCAAACTTTTGGGAGCTTTTCTCAAAATGGGCCAAACTTGGCGGCTTTTATGAAATTTACCCAAAAACATAGGTAAAGCTACTTGAAAGGATTACTATACTCACCCCATCTCCAATGGCAAACAAACAAGTAACTTGGCGATTACGCAGACAACGTTTAACTAGAAGCGCATATACATCCACAAAGGCTAGACAAAGGCTCCACAAGCTTTGCAAGGTGACTGCTGCTACAAGATAGCTAAAAGAAATACCCAAGGGTTAGCCCAGATATCCATCATTCTCTCTGCAAAAAAGCACATTCTATTTTCTGAAAGAAAAAATATGTAACATAGGAAAAGGAAAGGGAAAAAGAAATAGCAATCTGTAAACACCGTAAAATATAAAAAGGAAGAAGTTATCTGTGTAACCAAAGTACATGGATTCTTTACAAGGGAATCATTTAGATGCGAGGATTTCTCTATCTGGTAATAGAATAATGATGTCACAATGCACATCTATCATCTAAAGACTGTTGAAACAGGAAGCTGGAAAATTACAACTAAAACAAGAAGCTCAAGAGATAATCAGCTAGCTGCATATGGTCTATAAGTCTGGCTTAAATGTCACTCAGAACATCGAAGTTCAGTACCCTTTTCCTCCAGGAATTTCCTACATAAATAATGTTAAGAGGTCGCAATTGGCAGCCACCATGCTAGCTGCGAAGGTCAGCCAACTTGATAGAACCAAGTAACAGCCTGATGCCATGGATATAAATATACAACTTTAATTTTCTGTCGTTTCCTAATTGTTTACATTTAAATGTCAACCCAACTCCAGTCCAGTGACCATGAATTGGAAAAGAAAAAAGTATCATCTACCATTTGGCGGTAACTCCAATCTCAGTCTTGCTACCTCCCAAATACTGCAGCATTTCCCTATAATTGGGCCTTTTCTCCATGTACACACATTGACACATAAATATAGGAGGAAGACAGTAAGTGGGTACTTACCAAGGTTCGCAAAAGAAATCGTAGTGTCCTTGCAACATAGTAGTGCATGAGTTAGAAGGAGAACACTAAAGGTTCTGGAGTAGGCACAATTTGACATAGTGGTGTCACAAAGTTGGAATTTTTCATATTTCTAGCGTAGCAACTTCTCTAGGGAAACTTGCCTTATTTAGGGCTACAAAGTAATGTTTTGTTTAACTTGTAATCACATATGACAGTTCCATGATATAACACTCAGATTTGGATTGAGGAGCACAATCGGACAGCAATAAGTGAAAAATGTAGCTGCACATAAGATTTAAGGTCTGCATCTTTGGGTATAGGAAGTAGAAGAACAGGAAGAAAGAATTGTAACTCCTTGATTTTTGCAATTATTGGAATATTAGAAATAACAAAATATATCAATTATGAGGTTTTCAGCAAAAGTTCACATATACAAATAATGTACAGCTAAAGGTTTGCCTGACATGGTCAATAACCTTTTCCTATGAACGCATGAATCCATCTTCCAAATAACAACTATATGACCTCTCTCCTTCGAGAAAGGCCTAGAGAGGAGGAAGACTGGAAAGTGAAGGGAAGCATTCTGAATAAGAGAGGGAATCTCAATTTATCAGATGACACAAACCTTCATATCAAGATCAAACTACTATAAACTGATTAGACCTTTGAGAATCACAAATATAGACACTCAAGCATATCAACTTTTTGGAATAAATTCCATATACACCCAAAATAGTAGTTAAAAATATGTTAAACCATTGATGTTCAGATAATTTCCATATCTCCACGATAGAAGAAAAATAAAAAGCCTTAAAATCTAATAAAAGCCAAGCAACCTTAATGCTTCTGGGTTTTGCTTAATCACGCCTATCATCATCTGATTTAAACTGTGGAGTTGCTTGTTTGACATGATTGGCCATTATGAAGTATTCATAATAAGACTAAAGTGAAAATGTGGCAGAAGCAAACTAAAAGAGACCAGGACCTACTAGCTTAAGATTTTTCAATGGAAGAGGTTCCAACCACATATCCAAAGTCCATTACCTCTAAAGAACCCAAGTATCTGCCAACAACAATCAAAATTGTACCCCAAGGCCCAAGATTAACGAAATCTGATGTGAAGTCGATGGCGACGAGCAATCTTTGTCTGGTTATCATGGACGAAGAAGTTCTTGTAGAATGTTGACTAGCCAAGACCAGTGTCTGTGGTGCCGATTGAGACTAATGCCAGATTTACGTATAGATGGTTAGAACGCTGGCAAGAACACAGCTAAGGATTCCCATGGATAATAAATTTTGTTATGTGAAAGCCTATGACTCACAAATAAATGGGCAATTGCTGAAGATTATGTGTAAACATAGCCTCACAAAAGAGATAGATAGATAGGTTGGAGATAGCTACTAGCAAGTCAGTGAGATAACCAACACTCAAAGATTGCATTACAATGGAAGGAAACTCTACCTTCTGAATAAGGCAGGTCAAACTAATATCATACATTGTCATCCTTCAGCCCATTACCCACAAGCCACTAACATGCTGCTCTCCCCATAAATTAGCAATTAATATGAAGATATTTTAACTTAATAATCTCGCAATTTTGATCTCCCATGGAAAAATCAAAACCTAGGTTGTTAGGAATCTTGACCCCAAGATTAGTTTATTTTGATGATAACAAATATTATATATTGTGTATTATGTGCTAACATTTATTTTGCAGTATTAGAGCTATATCAATAATTATATTCAAAGAGATACTCAAGACATAGATGAGTTCAAGGCAAAATGAAACAAAGAAGAAGATATACTTTATTGTCAAAATGTAATTTTATATTTTCTTTGCTTAGATATTTGTACAAGCCTTGATCACTCACACACATGCACACACATAGTGTTAGAACACACTAACACATGCTTAGTGTGTTGGTTAACAATAGAAATTCCCTATGTTAGCCATTAGAGTTTATAGATATTGAGTGAGTCTTAAAACATTTTATTTATACCCCATACCATTTAGAATCTGGAAAAACTCAAAAGATCAAAGTTGTAGGTCTCTTCAAGAGCTTTCCAACAAATCTTAAATCACCTCATTCCGATATCGGATGAGAAAGTTACAGTCAAAATACTAAAAAGAAAAATTCCAAAATCTGAGTTTACAGTGTAGTCGACTACTATGCCTTGTAGTCGACTACTAAGCAATTTTCTGACTTCACAGAGTCTGTTTAGACTCAGTGTAGTCGACTACTATGACTTGTAATCGACTACAGATGCAGTTTTTTCAGATTTTAGGTTTTAAATAAGTGACTGTTTATACCCGTTTTGTGGACGTTAATTGGGTTTAAAATTATGTCATTTCAGAGGCTATAAATATGTTTAAACATCAGAAAACAACCACCAAGTTTTGCACTTATAAGATTCACATAGTGCAAATTAACTCTCTAAACTTTTAGTTTTTCAATCTGTTTTTCTATAAAAGAGAGTTTCTGATATTGCCTTTATTTCTATCATTCTTAGAGCTTGTTTAGGTAATATTCAGAGAGTTAAAAAAATTGATAAGCCAATGTTATACATTCACATCTATATCAAGGCTTATAGGATTAGAATTGTACATTGCTTCAAAGAAAGGTTCTCTCGGTTTATAAGAGGGGTTGATCTCTTAGTCTAGAGATCGGTGTGACGATTGGCATGATCTTGTCAATTGGGTTTACAATTTGCATGGTCTTGCAAATTGGTCAGGTTTGCTTTTGATTTTGTAAGGTTTCAAAATCATAGTGGAAACTCTTAAGCGGGATTTGCTTGGGGACTGGATGTACACCGGGGAGGTGAAACCAGTATACATGCTTGTGTTTGTGATGTTCATTTTCTGATATTGCCATTCTTTCTTTGTAATTTATAATCTACTTTACAAACTCACCCTCTAGTGTTTAAGTGTAAAGCTTCTGCAGATTTTTATAAGAACGTACTCTATTCTTAAGGGTCACGATCCTACACTTGGTATACATAAGCAAAATCAGGACCTTACATTTGGTATCAGAGCAAGGTGAAAGATGGCATCAACAAATACATCATAATTCAAAGAATGTCATTCTACAAATCTTCCACCAATGTTCGATGGATTGAACTATAACTATTGGAAGTGCCGAATGAAGATTTACCTTCAATCAATTGGCTATGAACTTTGGAGCATTGTGGAAATAAAATATGAGAAGCCAACCACTCCTTTCACGGAATGGACTACATCTCAAAGGAACAATGCAAACTTGGATTCTAAAACAATGAATGTCTTATTTTGTGCTCTTAACAAGAATGAGTTCAATAGGGTGTCAACGGCCACATCCGCATATGATATTTGGCACACACTCGAGATAACTTATGAAGGTACAAGTAATGTTAAAGATACTAATAATAATTTCATTTGTTATGGTTGCAATAAGCCAAGACATATGAAGAATGATTGTCACTTTCTAAAATCAATGTCAAAGTCTACAAAATTCAACAAGAAAAGGAAAGCTTTGGCGGCTACATGGGATGATAGTGATGATTCGTCTTCGGATGAAGAAATCGAAGAAAAGGAAAGCGCTCATATGTGTTTTATGACACAAGATAAAGTAAGTGACAATGAAGAGCTTTTAGATGCTTTCAATAAATTATATGAAACATTTTTGAGATTAAAGGCTTTACATAATTTTCTTAAAGGTGAAAATAAAAGATTACTTGAAGAAATTTCTAATTTTAATTCTTCTACTATTTCTTATTCTCAAGTAATTGAATTGAAAGAGAAAAATAAATCATTGCTTAAAGAAAATCATATTTTGACTAATGAGAATGTTTATATAAAATCAGAATGCAATGATTTAAAAATTCGCATTAATGTTTTAGATAAAGATATTTCTTCTATTAAATTAAAATATGATGATATATGTTTGAATGTTAGTAAATTCAATAAAAGTAAAGAGAATTTGAATAATTTGCTCTCATTTCAAAAATCTTCAAACAATCATTTTGGCATTGGATTTGTTCCTAAGTATTTTACAAAGAATGATTATGTTTTGAAGAATAATAATAAGAATATTCATGCTAAACAAAATAAGTATATATGGATTCCTAAGAATTTGAATATTCATGATAGGAATGATTATATTTCATCTTATATATATGAAGTTTGCAATTCAAAGAATTATACTTATGTTAATAAATGAAAACCAAATTCCAAGTGGATTTGGATTCCTAAGGACTAATCCTAATAATATAATATAAAAGGGTACCAAAGTGCTTAATATTTGTATTAAGGTACCAAAGAAAAGAAAATTTTAATTAGAATTATGTTTATTTCTTTTTGCTAATGACAAAGGAGGAGTTATATAGAAAATTTTAAATTTTTTACTAATGCTTTGATGCAGGGGGAGTAAAAGAATTTATTTAATGATTTCATGCAGGGAGATTAAAATTTTTATATCTTAATAACATTTAATGATTTCATGCAGGGAGATTAAAATTTTTATATCTTAATAACATATATTTGTCATCATCAAAAAGAGGGAGAATGTTAGGAATCTTAAAATTTTTATATCTTAATAACATATATTTGTCATCATCAAAAAGAGGGAGAATGTTAGGAATCTTGACTCCAAGATTAGTTTATTTTGATGATAACAAATATTATATATTGTGTGTATTATGTGCTAACATTTGTTATGCAGTATTAGAGCTATATCAATAATTATATTCAAAGAGATACTCAAGACATAGATGAGTTCAAGACAAAATGAATCAAAAAAGAAGATATACTTTATTGTCAAAATATAATTTTATATTTTCTTTGCTTAGATATTTGTACAAGCCTTGATCACTCACGCACATGCACACACATAGTGTTAGAACACACTAACACATGCTTATTGTGTTGGTTAACAATAAAAATTCCCTATGTTAGCCATTAGAGTTTATAGATATTAAGTGAGTCTTAAAATATTTTATTTATACCCCATACCATTTAGAATCTGGAAAAACTCAAAAGATCAAAGTTGTAGGTCTCTTCAAGAGCTTTCCAACAAATCTTAAATCACCTCATTTCGATATCGGCTGAAAAAGTTACAATCAAAATACTGAAAAGAAAAATTCCAAAATCTGAGTTTACAGTGTAGTCGACTACTATGCCTTGTAGTCGACTACTAAGCAATTTTCTGACTTCACAGAGTCTGTTTAGACTCAGTGTAGTCGACTACTATGACTTGTAGTCGATTACAGATATAGTTTTTTCAGATTTCAGGTTTTAAATAAGTGACTGTTTATACCCGTTTTGTGGACGTTAATTGGGTTTAAAATTATGTCATTTCAGAGGCTATAAATAGGTTTAAACATCAGAAAACAACCACCAAGTTTTGCACTTATAAGATTCACATATTGTGCAAATTAACTCTCTAAACTTTTAGTTTTTCAATCTGTTTTTCTATAAAAGAGAGTTTCTGATATTGCCTTTATTTCTATCATTCTTAGAGCTTGTTTAGGTAATATTCAGAGAGTTAAAAAGATTGATAAGTCACTGTTATACATTCACATCTATATCAAGGCTTATAGGATTAGAATTGTACATTGCTTCAAAGAAAGGTTCTCTCGGTTTATGAGAGGGGTTGATCTCTTGGTCTAGAGATCGGTGTGACGATTGGCATGATCTTGTCAATTGGGTTTGTAATTTGCATGGTCTTACAAATTGGTCAGGTTTGCTTTTGATTTTATAAGGTTTCAAAATCATAGTGAAAACTCTCAAGCGGAATTTGCTTGGGGACTGGATGTACACCGGGGAGGTGGAATCAGTATACATGCTTGTGTTTGTGATGTTCATTTTCTGATATTACCATTCTTTCTTTGCAATTTATAATCTACTTTGCAAACTCACCCTCTAGTGTTTAAGTGTAAAGCTTCTGCAGATTTTTATAAGAGCGCACTCTATTCTTAAGGGTCACGATCCTACACTTGGTATACATAAGCAAAATCAGGACCCTACATAGGTTACCATGGTATTATCCAACGGAGGAATCTTCAAGTACAAAGGATCACCAGTCAGCATACTGAGAATCCAAAGTTAGCCTTGATCTAATTTCAAGCAAGAATCAAACAACTTACAAAACGGTGTGTTTTTTGCTTTTGAGAAGCCATTCTTGTGCATATCAATTATCAACAATAAAAGATGGTTTCTCCGATAGTATTTCAGACCTAAATGATTGGAACTAGAAGTTTGTCTATAGTACAATTCTAAAATGCACCAAACCGATAATGTTAACTCATCCCTAATTCATAAATCTGAACCCTCTTCTGTCATCAAACAATTCTCAGTCCCAGCGACCAATTTATCCTCTGCTAGAAGTTTTAGAAGTAGGTTCCTAAGTCTATAATCACCTTATTTACACACCTTCATGAATCCCCTCTAACTAATTGATAGCAAGCTCCAATATTGCACATTTCTAGACATAATAACAAAATCTAGAACCATGTTATTGCATACTGATACCTTTACCTTTTACCAATAACAAGTAACCTATTTGTTGAATATTATACCACACATAATTGGTTTCCTTCGAAGTTCAATATGAAACTCCAAGTCACTGGAGGTAAATTCATTGTTTTTAAAGTCAATGTCATCGCACCAAAACTCGTAAAGTGTGGTGAGGTTTTGGGGTTACACTCTTAATATTCTAACATGCCTTGGCAGGTTGAGAGCGCTTTCGTGTCTCGAAAGCTAGACTCAAGGAGAGGTATCTGTTTCAATTCACTTTAGAAATTCATGGAGAGTAGGATTCAAACTTGGGTTGGTCTCATACCATCTTAAAGTCCCCGCTGCTGCACCAAAACTCCGAAGTTGAGGCGATGGTTGGTTATATTTTTATAATCTAACAACGGTTAAGAGGAGATATCACAGAGCTAGATTAATGATAAAAGCATACATATGAGAACAAGGAAGCTATATGTTGCTCTTGCTTACACCTTCTCACTTTTCATTTCCCCATTTTAATTTAAAAAACAACTTAAACTAACCAGAACCAATTATAAGAATCCAAAATTACTTTGAATTACTTCAAAAAAAATAAACTAAAGCTAAAAATGAATTCCGTATTCATACAAATGAAGCAAGGTGCAAATCCCTTATATCAATAAAATTTCCTTAAACTCAAATAAAAACCCAAATTACGTAAGAAAATTGTTTCTCATTCTACTTTCCATTTTTGATATTCTTGAACAAAATTAGGGCACAACTCTTTTGTACTTTTGGGACGTCACAAAATAGAACCTAAAGCTATAAAAGTTAAAAAGAGGGTGAAACTTTTGGGTAACCCCACAGGTTTTAACTAAATAAGCTAACTCTAACATGCGAAAATTACCTGAGTTACTTAAAAAAACCAAAAAATTAAAAGAACGTACCAGAATGCGGTGACGGAGGTGAAATCGCTGGTGGTAGCCATAACGCAAAGCGCGGCGACCGCGAAAAAGAACTGGAAGAGCCTGAGAACGAGACCTCCGGCGGTCCCCGGCATCCCCTGGACGTCCTTCATCCTCACCCTCGCCGGAGTCTCCGCCGCCTCCGTCATCGGCGGGGCCTACTCACAAACATCTCTCCTCCTCTCTCTCTCTCTCTCTCTCTCTCTCTCTCTACTTCAATCTCAAGCTCGCAGTCCCATCGCTCACCAGATCGGAACACGGAACAAACCCTAGTGAAGCGAATTCCTCAGATCGAGGTAGAGGATCCTTGAGATTGATGATTCAGAGCACAGCTTGTTGCTTCACCACAACTTTGGTTGAATTTTTTTGGAAAAAGGGATCGAGATCGAGATGAGTAGAAGAAACCCTAAATATTCGAGTGAAGAATTTGGGAGCGAGTGATTGAGAGAGAGGGAGAGAGGAGAAGAGAGCAGGGCGATAGGGGAGAAATGAGGGAGACGGAATTTATTCGTCGCATATTATTTTAAAGTTTTCTGCAAACCCAATTTTTCGTTCTGATTTGTTTTCGAGCCCACACTCTCCAGAATACGTAAACGTCGAGGCAATTTCGAAGGAACTATTTTTGGAGCAGAGTCATAGGGCTGGTTATCTTATTGCATAGGTGATGCTTCTCTTAGAAAGCCATTAATATCTGATTGAAATATAAGAAAAATGATATATGTCAACTTGTTACCACCGTTGGTCCATTTGATATGAGATTTTTATCAAATTTCCTAGTTGATTCTTATGATTTTAAGAGCATGAGGGTATTTCTAGAATTTCTGAAAATGTGACACACAAATCAAAAAGAGTGCTTTTATTAAATTATAGATCACAGGTAGCAAATAGCTATATTTCGCGTAGCAACAGCTACGCTTGTGCAACAAAAAATAATTCAACGCACGTTTTTGGGTTTGAGAAGAATTTTGACAGTGAATGGATCGAAAAATAAATAAGAATGAAACCCGGGTTGCTAAATAAAAAAATCATTTCTCTTTTGCCTTTTTATCCAGCGAGCGGCTGGTGAGAGCGCATGCTCCTCCCGCATCCTTTTTCCTGTTTCCCCCAATAAACCACTTACGAACTTGCTGCCCGTCACACCCACTCTTCGGGGCCCACGCTTCATTCGGTGGTCCGGAGTCGGGTGCCCGTCTTATGGTCGTGATGGAATATTCAGAGAGACGAAAACCAACCTCTGGCGCTCTCTGGGCTTTGACGAATATATGTCTGTGGCCCTGTGGGACCCACGGGCATTGGCAGAGGAGGTGGGAAGAAAATTATGGTTTGGCTGCCGGACGTTGACCGCTTTGGTTGTATCCCATATTGGGCCCTTATTTCGTGGACTTAGCCCAAATGATCAAACATTCCCTTCGGGGAAATTAGGACAAACTCTCAGCGTTGATCGCCAATATAGGCACCAACGGTTTTCCATGCACGGGTGGTTTTTGCATCGAAGAATGGCATGCACAAGTTTAAAATCTTAGGTTTTTTTTTAAATAAAATATTTCTTTGTCAATTTTCATGCCGAAGACTTTAGAATATCGCCGCGTACAATAGATGCCTCAAATATGGTGATTCCACTCGAATTTGTGATTTTAGTCATATATCCTCTTCATATCCTCTTCAGAGTACATGTGTAACTAATATGATTCCCGACTAAAAATTATCTTTTCGTAAGAAAAGTTTGAGTCTATTAGAATTATCTTATTAGGAAAGTTTGAGCCCGTTAAGAATTACTTTTTATTAGGAAAGTTTGAATCCATTTGGGATTATTTTTAAAAGGAAAGTTTAATTAGGAAAATTTCCATTGTAATAGAAATTTTCTTGAGGGTATATATATATGGCCGACCTTCGCCAGGCTTTTTTCATCTTTGATTTTGGAGAAAATATTGTAGAAGACATTAAGGGGGTGTTTGGTTCAATTTCTAGAAATTATAGGAAATGTTTTCCACCCAAAATATGATTTCCTTGTATTTCTTAAACAAATTATAGGAAAAGTTTTGAGAAGTTAAAAAGTACCAATTTTTTTATTTGTTGTATTTTGCTTGTTTGGTTCAAAACAAGAAAATGACTCATAACTTTATAGAAAATGGGTATGGGACGAGTTTTGTTGATTAAATAAGGAATGTGTCAGATTTCCCTCATAACTTTATAGAAAATGGGTATGGGACGAGTTTTGTTGATTAAATAAGGAATGTGTCAGATTTCCTGTTGATTTCCTCTCATTTTGAGAGGAAATTGCTTTTTGTAAAATTTGGTAGTTTTTGATATTTTATAGAAAATATTTCTATAAATTTTTTGTTGAACCAAACACAATTTACAGAAATCTATGGAAAACTTTTAATTACAAAATTACCATTGTCAGATATTTTGAGAAAAGTTTTCTCAAAAAGTGCACAACCAAACAACCCCTAATCATAAGGTTATTGATTTTTATCGGATTCCTGGGATTTAGTCTTGGATTTTTTGGGCTATTAGGTCGCTTTGTTGACGATCTGATAAAGGTTTAACATGTGCTTTGTCAAATGTGTGGAACTAAATTAGGGTTCTTAATTATTAATTTGGTGCTTTCTTTGAGAGATGTGTTTGATTATCTACAATGACGGAATCATTGTCAATTTCAGATATCAGATTAATCACAAATCAGAAGAGGATCGAAATATTAGAAGAGGGGTTCATAATTATGAAGCAAAATTTAAAGAGGATGGGGAGGAGATTAAATATTTATCGCCTCTGATAATAAGGAGTTCAGCAACAAGAAACAATCAGGTATTGAAATCAGAAAAGGAGATGTGAAGATGAATTTTGAGGATATGCGGATGATGTTCTAATTTGGAGGCAAGAGGCACTCGTGGACTGATGTTCCCAAGAGGTTGAAGGAGTGTGAGGCCAATGTATTCGAGCGGTTTATACAAGGGAGGAGCTGAATGCTATGCTATTGTCATAGAGGTTGTTGATCGAGTGATTTTCAAGGGTGTTTACTTACTGCTGGCCAAGTTGAGTGTGGGGGATGACACAAAGGATCCACTACCATGAATGGAGGATATAATGAGGTAGGTAGTGTTACAACATCAAAGAGTTACATTGGTTCCAATCGAGTTACCATCATCGAGCATTTAGGATCACATGACTGTTCTAAAGGACGAGTCGAAGCTAATTACCATGTCACATTATCGATATGCTCAAATTTAGAAGGATGAGATCGAGAGGCAAGTCTAGAAGATGCTGAGGAGTGGGTTGATTAGGCCAAGTCAAAGTCCTTTTTCAACATCTACTCTTTTAGTTAAAAAGAACAATGGATCATGGAGGTTTTGCACATATTATGGGGCTTTGAATGAAGCAACAATGCAGGATTGTTTTCGTATTCTGACTATTGATGAGATACTGGATAAGTTGCATGGTGCTACAGTGTCTGTGAAGCTAGATTTGAGGGCTAGTTACAATTAGATTTGGATGAGAGTGGAGAACTTGGTCCATTTATATGGGATTCTGAGGAGTATAGTTACAGATCGGAGGAAGCTATTCATGAGCTTTTTTGGGCATGAGTTATTTACACTGCAGGGAAGTAAACTAAAAGCGGGTTCATCTTATCATCCACTGACTAATGGATAGACAGATGTCGTGAACAGGGCACTAGAGCAGTATCTGCAAAGCTATTGTCATAAGAAGCAGCATAGGTGGAAGGACTACTTTCCTTGAGCTGATTATTTGTACAACTTCATTCAATTCATCGATTCATTGGAGTCCATTTAAGCTGATGCAGGTCATCAACCGCCGGTACTACCATCCTATGATACGGGAACGACTAAGAGTGAGGACGTTGAGCAAGAATTGTTAGCGCGGTGTAACTTTTGAGCCAGGTGAATATGTGCATCTAAACTTGCAACCTTATAGATGTCGGTCCTTAAAGAAGAGATTTAATGTGAAGTTGTCTCAAAGGTATTATGTGCCTTTTAAAATTTTGCAACGGATTGGAGAGGTAGCTTATAACTTGGAGTTACCAGAATCGTCATTGTTACATCTAGTCTTTCATGTGACGGTGTTGAAAAGAAGGCAGGTGACTCCTGATTGATTGCTAGCGAATTACGCTCGTTTGATTAAGAGGGGCATATGAGGCTGGTGTCTAAGAAGGTGATTTGCTATAGTAGTTAGATAAAAAAAACAAAAAACACACTAAGAAAAGGATTTAGCATGTGTTGATATACTAAAAGCGATTAGATGTAGACGAGGCAACATGGGAGGATTATGATGAGCTTAAGGAGAGATTTCTGGAATGTACACGTGAGGACGAGTGCAATATCGAAGGAGGGAGAATGGTATGATTCCCGATTAGAAATTATCTTTTTATTAGGAAAGTTTGAGTCTATTAGAATTATCATTTTATTAGAAAAATTGGATTCGATTAGGATTAGGTTTTTATTAGGAAAGCTTGATTAGGAAAATTTGAGTCCATAAGGAATTATTTTTTATTCAGAAAGATGGGTTAGGAAAGTATTCATTGTAGTAGGAATTCTCTTGAAGCTATATATATAGCCAGCCCTAGCCATTTTTAATCTTTAATTTTGCAGAAAATATTATAGAAGACATTGATCTTAAGGTTATTGATTTCATCAGATTTCTGTGATTCGGTCTTGAATTTCTTGGACTATTAGTCAATTTGTCGACGATCTGATAGAGGTTTTGCACGTGCTTTGTCGACGTGTGTGAAACCAAATTAGGGTTTTTAGCAGTAACCAAACAAAATTTGGTTGGTTTTGTTCTATGCAAATACACTTTAATATCCATCGCAAACAAAAAAAATCATGTATGGAGTTCTCTAGATCCATAGCATATATCAAGACACCAACCAAACAACCCCTAAAATATAATAGGGTTATTTCGTATTAGTCCCTCAACTCTTTTATATTTTGAGATTAGTCTCTCAAAATATTACCAAATTCAAATAATTTGTATGTGTTAGACCCTAGATGAGGGGTGATTAGGGTCTTATGCTAATCTAATCCCGATTAGAAGTTAATTAAAAATAATATTGATCAATTTGTTCTTGCAAGAATGATATAAGATAGATATGAGTAAGAATGGTATAAATAAGCACAAATAAAAAGTACGCTAAGCAAAACACAAACAAACGATATGCTTACGAGGTTCGGTCACCACGACCTACGTCCCCGCTCCTCACCTCGAGGAGATCTCCACTATCACAATCCGGTTTGGAAGTCAGAACTTCTACACACTCGGTTTATAAGCTTACCGAAAACTCTCACACAACAAACACTATGCAATCACACTTTACACACTAAGTGTAGGAACCTAGCCTGTGTCCTCCTCCTCAAGTGCTCGGATGCAACCTCTCCCTAGGTTCGTCAACCGACGCCACTCCTATTGGATTCGACCCCGTCTCTCGCCTCACATTTCTCTTGGTGTACAAGTATATTACAAGTGATACTCACAAATAAAGATTAAATACAATGGTTTGTTCTTAATAACAAATAAGAACACAAATGAAGCTCACACTAACTAAATCACACTCTACAACCCACACTATATAGTATGAAAATATTAAGCTCAATATTGTGTGTGTGATAACAGTGAATGAAAAATACGTAACTCAATAAATATAGCTAAGATATGAAAATGAAATTATAAGCTATGAAAAGATGAGTTAGGAAAACTTCTCAATAAATAAGAAGAACAGTAGAGGATGATGAGGATAGGATCCTCAGTTGAAATGAAAGACTTCTTCTTATTATAGCAGACTTCTTTTAAAACAGATGATTAGAAACAGCTTAAACAGCTCTTTTAAACACACTTAAGATTTTGTTAAAACAAAACTTAGTTTTGAAAGAGAGCAGCAATGAGATATTTATACTCACTCAAAATATCAGCCAAAACCAACTTGAAAAGACCAAAATAGTCTCAGACAGCCGTTGTAGAAAATAGCCGTTAAAAGGCAATGATGAGATCGATGGTCGACCGTGGAAATCTCACGGTCGATCGCGAGGCACAAAAAGGCTGAGAATAGGGTTTGAAAGCTGGCGGTCGACCGCGACGGTCGACCGCGAAAGTCTCTAAATGGATTCACGGTCGATCGTCATGGTCGACCGCGAGCACATAAGAATCATAGTAAGTGAGTTTGCTGCTGGCGGTCGATCGTGACGGTCGACCGCAAACTGATACATGGCATATGACAGGTTTTTAGGCTGATTTTGAAAATACATTAAAAATATCAAATCAATTCCAAAAAATAATAAAACTTTAGGAAAAGTTTTTAAATGATGAAATAAACATGTTTGAAAAGGAATTTTTGGAAAATTAATTTTTATTTGTGAAAACTCCCTGTTTTTAAAAAGTATTCAGAAAACCTGTATTTTCGTGAACACAAAAATTGAGATATGATTTGTTAAAATGTATATATGTAACATGCATATATTATATATGTATAAAGAAGTGTGAATGAGCTGTAAACATGAAATAAAAATTATTGTAACAAAGTTTGATGAGAAATCATTTATTTGATAGAAAACGTCAAAATTGTGTTAAGTGTACATATATTGAGCTTACATATAAACATACGATATATGTAAGCAAACTAAACTTATACCTAGGTGAAAGTACACACACATGAACTTGAATCTTTAACGCTTGATTGTCGTGTGTTGAATTACCTGTAAAGAGAAAAACAAAACAACAAAAACTAGAGAATAGATTAGCGATAAATTGTTTGACAAATCATCACCAAAACTATAGGGCTAACAATCTCCCCCTTTTTGATGATGACAAATAATTTATTTAATGATATGAAATACATATTGATAAACCACATATAACATGAATAAACTATATTAACATGAATTCAAAAACCATATATTAATATATTAAACCACATATCATAATTAAACATTAAACTGAACATCAATATGTAGATTTTCTCCCCATTTGACAACATCAAAAAGGGGGAAAAAATATAAATAGGAGCAATGCTCTCCCTGCATACAAACACAGATAATAACCAAGTGTATGGACAAAAGCTCCTCCTGTCAATTTGCATAAATGACATATAAAGATCATATATAGGAGCTAAATAATCATAACCATTCAGACACAACCATAAACATTTTAAAGTCCAAACCAAGCATAAAGCATCATTAGTAACATGTTTTCACAATACCACATATTTGTTTTCACAAAACAAAGCATAAATATTGTTTTCACCATACATTGTTCATAGAAATGATAAACTAACATAATCACAATAAACCGAATTAGTCCCACAAAACTACATTGTTTTCCACACAAACCATACACAACTTGTTCTATAATACCACATAGTTTTCCACACAAACCATAGAGTTATTACAACTCAAAACAAAACATAAGTATCAAGTTTTCTTTCACAAAAACATAAACATAACCATAAGCATAAAATCCAATAATCAACGAGAATCAATCACCACCATCATCAGAAGCAGGGCCAGAGCCAGATCCCGAACCAGAGCCAAAAGCAGATCCTCCTTCAGAGCCCTCACCTGAATCAGAGTCAGAGCTGGAAGAGGGATCCGGAATCCCAAGAGACTGACGCTGATAACTGAGAATGGTCCTAACGTCCTTCTGAATACTTGAGACCTGAGTCTCAAGACGATCCAATCGGGCACATATATCAGAAGTGGAGGAGGTGGAAGCTCTAGACTGAGAACGGGAAGATGATGGCTTAGCAGGATCAGATAAGGAGTCAGAAATTTGCATACGAGAGAGAGAGACTCTATTAAAGCATTCCTTACCCGGATAAACTTTGGGTTCATTGGTTAGAGCAACACCGAAGTGTTGAAGAATAAGGGTGATGAAGCTACCAAAGGAAAGAAATTTATAATGCTTGCATGCCATGTTCTTAAGAAAAACATTTGCCCAATTCACTTTTATTTTGGCAAATATGACATAAACAGCATTAACCTTATCAGGGGTAAAATGATCAAAGCTACTGGTTTTAGGAATGAGATTTTGAGCAACAATACGAGTTATGATTTTAACAGTGGGATTGAGTGATTTGTTGTTCATAGGATAGGTGCAACCGGGCTTAAACAAGATATCGTTCACAGTCTGATCGGTGTGATCGATAGACATAAGCTTAACGTCACTTGTTAGAATCTTAAGGATTCCCGCAAGTTCGTCAGCAGAAAATAAGATCTGAATGTTCTTAACAAATGTGGAGATGGTTTGAATACCATCGGCAGAAGTGGTGACAGACAGATTTGCATAAAACAGATAAACAAGAAATGGGTAATACGGAACCTTACGTTCCACATCTAACAGTTTATCCAACCCAACAGCATGTAGAATCTCATGAATGTCATACATGGCTAATTCCTCGTATTTGATATATCGACTAGGCAGGATTTTTAGTTTACACAGTTCCCTATATTTCTTAATTAGGGGTTTGAACAAAAGATAATCCTCATAGTGGGAGGCAATGGAAGATGAGGAACTAGCATCAGGCTTAGATCTCTTCTTAGGAGGTATGTTCTAAAGATAAGAGCAACAAGAAATACAAATGAACAAACCCTAAACTGAAACCCTAGAATTGAAAGATTGAAACTCTAGAGCAGGAAAAGAAATCAAAATATGAGAGAAGAGATTACCCAATCAATTTCCAACTGAAATTGATGAAGAGATGACCTCAAGGAAGACCGCGGTCGAACGATGGCGAACAACGGGCGACCGTGAGGGGAAATTGACAGAATTGGGAAAATTTTCGAATGGGGAAGAAGAAGAGGGTCGGATCATAAGAGGAGAGGAAGGAATGGCCCGGATTAGCTCAACATTAAGATCAACGATGGTGATTCATTCGGGTATAGAAGAATTAACCAATTGAAACCGAAACCCGATAATAAAATGAAAACGAATCAGAAAAATTTTCTTGTGGTCGACCGTGGTGGTCGACCGTAACAACTTCCAGAAACTTCGACGGTCGACCGTGACGGTCGAATTAATATTTAAGCCTAAGAACCAATTTACTCAAAAACAAAAAAACAAAACAAACAAACAAAAATGACATGAAACTCATTTTGGTACCCAAATCATTTTGGTACCACTAAAATTTAGGACATGACCCCGATCATGTAAATCTAAGGCCCTAGGGTTATGAACTCGTTTAGACGTATTTTGTGCACCGATACGATCAAAGCAAAAATTGTAAACATGACCCATACGATTGCAATTTATGCAATGTATGGGTTTGAATGGTTTGCGTTGACCGAAATGATATGCACGAGGTTCATTTACAAAAATAGATTTTTCTTTGTAATTATTTTGCAAGCGAGAATTTCTTTTCAAATCGAAACAAAACATGGCCAAATGACCAAAACGACCACAATAATCACATTTATATACATGAGCATGTTTATGATTTACACTATGTGTGTACATGTGTATGTGATAAAGAAACTTGATGGGATGCACAATCCTGAATAGGCTTGTCAATTTTTTATGCATTATGACAAAATTGAGCTACATGGCCTTTAAGACCACAAATAGAACATTTGTGAATTTTGTCATACATGTGTGCATAGTGAATATGTTTCTTAGAAGAATTGACATTGTATTTTACACACAAGTCCATAAGTTTTTTATTATTAGCAATACAAGTGTTTAGTGTTGAATCTAAGGTAGATATATGTTTTCTCATTTGATTCAACTCATCATTGTACATACAAGCATTGCTACTAGAAGTAGGATAAATAAGATTTTTCATCATAGATTTCAACTTATCTACTTCTAACATGGCATCACGTTTTTCATGAAGCAAACTAGCATTTTTAATTCTTAAATTTTCATTGCATTCTTTAAGAATTATATTTTCATTTGCAATGAAGTTAAACTTAGTGGCTAATGTTTCATGAGTGGATTTCATATTTACATACTTACTCTTTACATCAATATAGCAATTGTGTAATTTTTCAAACTCAAGAGAAAGCTCATCAAAAGTAATAATATCATCGTTGTCAAGCTCGCATACCTCACTAGGGTTATCACCTAGTGGTAGTGTACATGGAGATGAGGCTTCTTTAGAACTCAAAACGGGATTTTCCAACGCTTGTTGAATAGCCTCCAAGTCCCCTTCATGTGCTTCAATAAATTTTCATAAGGTATAAGCACTATCAAAATTAGCAAATTTGTTAGAGAATGAAGAGTAAGCATTAAGCAAATATTCTAACAAAAGCTTGTTCATATTAAACAATCTTTCATCATTTTCACTCAATTTGGATTTTTCCAAATTTGGAGCGATGTAAGCATCCTCAATAATTTCCCATAAATCAAATTGTTTGGATTGAACAAAAAGTTTGAATCTAACACGCCATTGAGCATAGGGGAAAATATCCAAACGTGATGCAACATTAATAGCATAACCTAGAGTAGATACATCATACATATCCATAATGATTATATGCAAGAAGCAAAAAGCAATCAACACTAGATTAGCACAAAAACGATAACTTGGATCTTTAACTCAAGGTGATTAGTCCTTAAATCAAAGAGCACCAAGCTCTGATACCAATTGTTAGACCCTAGAAGGGGGGTGATTAGGGTCACTAATCCCGATTAGAAGCCAATTAAAAATAATATTGATTAATTTGTTCTTGCAAGAATGATATAAGATAGATATGAACAAGAATGATATAAATAAGCACAAATAAAAAGTACACTAAGCAAAACACAAACAAACGATATGTTTACGAGGTTCGGTCACCACGACCTACGTCCCCGCTCCTCACCTCGAGGAGATCTCCACTATCACAATTCGGTTTGGAAGTCAGAACTTCTACACACTCGGTTTATAAGCTTATCGAAAACTTTCACACAACAAACACTACGCAATCACACTTTACACACTAAGTGTAGGAACCTAGCCTGTGTCCTCCTCCTCAAGTGCTCGGATGCAACCTCTCCCTAGGTTCGTCAATCGACGCCACTCATATTGGATTCAACCCCGTCTCTCGCCTCACACTTTTCTTGGTGTACAAGTGTATTACAAGTGATACTCACAAATAAAGATTAAATACAATGGTTTGTTCTCAACAACAAATGAGAACGCGAATGAAGCTCACACTCACTAAATCACACCCTACAACCCACACTATATAGTATGAAAATATTAAGCTCAATATTGTGTGTGTGATAACAGTGAATGAAAAATACGTAACTCAATAAATATAGCTAAGATATGAAAATAAAATTATAAGCTATATGAAAAGATGAGTTAGGAAAACTTCTCAATAAACAAGAAGAACAGTAGAGGATGAAGAGGATGGAATCCTCAGTTAAAATGAAAAGCCTCTTCTTGTAGTAGCATACTTCTTTTAAAGCAGATGATCAGAAACAGCTTAAACAGCTCTTTTAAACACACTTAAGATTTTGTTAAAACAAAACTTGGTTATTTAAGAGAGAGCAGCAATAGGATATTTATATCCACTAAAAATATCAGCCAAAACCAAATTGAAAAGACCAAAATAGCCTCAGACAGCCGTTGCAGAAAATAGCCGTTAAAAGGCAATGATGAGATCGGCGGTCGACCGTGGAAATCTCGCGATCGACCGCAAGGCACAAAAAGGCTGAGAATAAGATTTGAAAGCTGGCGGTCGACCGCGGCGGTTGACCGCGATGTTGGCCTTCTTGTTTTGATGATGATTTACAAACAATTTACTACTAATATTGTTTGTCTAGTATTTGTGTTTTCCTATGTATTGTAGACAAACAACGTTGTTGGAGGATGGATGGAATTGCGCCATAACGACGATATCAAATGGAGGTTGGCGGAATGTCGGTGAAGCCTATACAATTCAAGTTAAAGATCAAGTTCAAGTTTCATCCGCAAAGTGTACCAAGTCAAGCTTATTGAAGATCAAGATCAGATCAAGATCTAGCTTGGGTAATTTAGTTTAGGATTTATATTATGTGTGTTATATACTCTAAGCTCAATTATCTATACACACACATTTATTGGTTTCTTCGTATATATATATATAGTCATATATATATATATAAGTTTTGGTTTCTATGCATATATATAGTTATATATATACATACATATGTTTTGAGTTTTTATGGTTATATATATGAAATTCTATATTTCATATTTTCTATTATGTTTTTGAAAACATTGCATAGAATATGCAATTTTGTGAAAATATTGTATTCTTAGTTTATAGACTTCAATATCAGTTTATACATGTTTTACTAAGTCTACAAAAACATTTCACAAAGTTTCAAAAGTTGGTTTATGTCAAAACATCAAAATTCAAGTATCTCATATTTTCATGTTTTGGACTAGTTTGTAAAATGATGATATTTTTCATTTGGGAAGTCCTTTTTGATAACCAGTCATTGTAGCATGTTTATTATCATGTCTACAATCATTCCCCAAAGTTTTACATTTTTTGGAATTTATTTGATATTTTTAAATAGTGTTTTAAAATCAGCTTTGTTTTTCTGGGATGTCAGTTTTCGGTCGACCGGTACGGTCGACCGGTCAAATGATCATTTCTCAGTAGTTTTCCAGAGAGTCGTCGGTCGACCGGTACGGTCGACCGAAATTTCGATTTCTATATCGGTCGACCGCGCCGGTCGACCGATGATGGCTCCGCTTGTTTTCTGGATTTTCAAGGTTGTTCGCGGTCGACCGGATTTTCGGGTCGGTCGACCGAATCATTTTTTCGGTCGACCGAATCGTTGTCAGGTCTCCCAACGGCTATTTTTCTAGCCGTTGCAGAACTTCTGTTTTGGACTTTTTGGTCATTTTGTTTTGGGGGTTTTTGCTGAGATTTCTAGTGGGTATATATACCCCATTGCTGATGTCTTTTCAAGTTAACTAAGAGAGTTTTTAATCAAGTTTAATAAAGTTTTTAACAAGGGTTTTAGTTTGGTTTAAGTGTGTTTAAAAAGCTTTTAAGCAAATTGAGAGTTTGTTTTTGTGATTCAATTCTACAAGAGCTTGAGGAGATCATCTATTGGTGTTTGGGCATTCAACTATTCTCCCTCCAACTCTTGATATATTGAGAAGTTTTCTAAACTCTATTTCTAGCTTTTTTATATATTTGATTATCATTGTTATTAAGCTAGAACTACATTGAGTTTAGTTTTGATTTATATCTCTTTGTTCACACACAACCTTTTGAGCTTATTGTATTTACATTCATAGTATAATTTGGGGTTGTGGGTTTGTGACTAAGAGTTGTGCTTAATTGAGTTCTCACCTTGTTTTGAGAACAATCATTTGTCATATTTGTGCTTATTGTGAGAATCACTTTGTAATACACTTGTACACCGAGTGAGGAGTGTGTGGTGAGAGTCGGGGATCGTCCCAAGAGGAGTGGCGTCGGTTGACGTGCCTAGGGAGAGGTTGTAACCGAGCACTTGAGGGAGACACGGCTAGGTCCAACACTTAGTGGGTGTAGAGTGTGATTGCAAGAGTGTGAGTTGTAGAGTTTTCGGTTAGCTAGAAAACCGAGTGTGTAGAAGAAGTTCCGGCTTCCAAACCGGATTGTGTTAGTGGATTTCTCCCCGGGAGTGGGGAGCGGAGACGTAGGACGGAAGGTCCGAACTCCGTGATCATATTGCTTGTTTGAGTGTGCTTTGGCGTTCATTCATATTTATGTTCATATCTTATATCGCCATTGTCATTAACTCATTATCTATATCATCCACTATCTAGTTCATATTGTTTACCCTTGTGTTAGTTTATATATCCTTGCATATATATTACATCATATAGGATATATCTTATTGTTTACATTGCTTACCCTAGCTTACAAATATTGTTGTATTTCATACTTGCTAGGATAACGTATTAATAAGTTTTAATTGGCATATTTTTAATTAGTATTTAATCGGATTAGATTAGCATAAGACCCTAATCACCCCCCTCTAGGGTCTAACATTTGGTATCAGAGCTTGGTGCTCTTTGATTTAAGGTCTAACCACCTTGAGTTAAAGATCCAAGTTATCTTATTTGTGCTAATCTAGTTATGATTACTTTTGTCTTGCTTGCATATTTTCATATATATATCATGAATATAAATGTATTTCGTTTAGGCTATGAATCAAATGTTGCTCCTAAATTCATTAATTTTCCCTATGCTCAATGGGCTTCTAGATTTAAACTATTTATTGAATCTAGAAATATCGACTTATGGAAAATTATTGATTGTGCTTATATTGTGCCTACATTAGAGAAATCTAAGCGGAGCAATCATGATAATAAAATGTTTAATATGAACAAGCTTTTGTTAGAATATTTGCTTAATGCCTTTGACTCATCATTTTCTAACAAATTTGCTCATTTTGATAGTGCTTATAGACTCATCCTTTTCTAACAAATTTGTTCATATTGATAGTGCTTACAAACTTTGGAAATTTATTGAAGCACATCAAGGGGACTTGGAGGCAATCCAACAAGCTTTAAAGGATTCTTCTTCAAGTTCATGTGGAGCATCATGCACACGGCCACAAGAGGATAACTCTTGTGTAGTAAGCGATTCCGATTCCGATAATGATTTATCTATTGATGAACTCGCTTGTGCATATGAAAGATTATCTCATGCCTATACAAAATTGCAAAACAATTTTATTGATCTTAAAAGCAAGCATATTAGTTTAAAATCCGATCATGAGTTGCTAGTGTCCAAATTTGATATCATTGTAAAAGAAAATATTGTGCTTAAAGAAAACAATGATATGTTAAATTTGAAAAATAAAAAATTAACCTCATCCATCACTAGCTTATCTCATGTTAAAAATAATGCCATGTTAAAAGTAGAGAACATACAAAATGATATTGCTTCTTTTATAAATAACAATATAGGTTCCACTTCTAATAACAATACTTGTATGCATAATGATGAGTTGAATCATGTTAAGGATCACATATCATCGTATGCATAATGATGAGTTGAATCATGTTAAGGATCACATATCATCTTTAGATTCAACCCTTAAAACATGTATTGTTAATCATGATAAGCTTATGAACATGTGTGCTAAGTCTCATGCTAAAACATCTAAACATATCACACATCATGCACACATGTATAGCAAAATTTATAAGTGCTCCATTTGTGGTCGAAAAGGCCATTTAGCTAAGTTTTGCTATGATGCACAAAAACATAAGAATATTAATTCTTCTTGTGCATCTCATAAGGCTTCTTCTTCATCACATGTACATACACATGCACCCATTGTTCATCATAAGCATGCTAATGTGTATCATTGTGATTTTTGTGGTAGAGTTGGTCACTTAGCCAAGTTTTGTTTTGATTTGCGAAAAGTTTCTAAATCGTAAAATATTTCAAGTAGACCAACATTATTTCAAAATGTTTCTCATTTGTAAAATAATCTTAAGAGACCATCTTTACTTGCAAATGTTCCTCGTGCACATCCACATGGTCAACATAACCAAATGCATCCTCTTCATTGCACTTATTACAATCGAATGGGTCATTTACATAATTATTGCTATGACCGGACCCGTGCACTAAATGCGCCCAAATGGGTTCATAACCCTAGGGCTTTGAGCTTGAATGATAGGGGTCATGTCCCTAAATCGTTTGGTACCAAGAGTACTTGGGTACCAAAACAAATTTGATTTTACACCAAGAACTTTAGTGTTTTTATTTTTTTTTTGTCTTGGTTTTGAAAAGTATGCTTTAAAATCTTTTAGTTATGAAAATAATTTTTCTTGTATCAAAATCTTTTGTTTTCATGATCATTATTTTTTTGATGAGAGGACTATGTTTATATAACCCTCCGGATTTATTGGCTGTTTATTCCCAAATCATGTTTACCGGATGCTAGAATGATTATATGGGTTAGAACAAACTTTAGAGCTTGATATATTGTTGCCTCTCTTGAAATTCTTTTGTTAAAGATTTTGTTTTGATTTGTTGTTTTGAATTCATTATATTTCACTTATATGATGATATTTATATGTTTGTGCTTATGGATCATCTATTCGTGCCTTATAATGTATTCCATATGTGATTTGATCAAATCCCACAAAGGAGATTCTATTTTTGATCAAACATGGGTTTTGGACTCAAATCTTGATTTATGATTTCTTTTGGTTGATTTGTTTTCATTTGAAAACTTTTTTGCATGACTCTCATGTTCCTCTTCTTTGATTTCATAAATCTATTCTTTTATATGATGACTCTCATGTTCCTCTTCTTTGATTTCATAAATCTATTCTTTTATATGGTTTCTATATTTTTTTTGCTAATGAGATACTTCGTTCACATTGATATACTCATAAGTGTTCTCATTGTCTTTATGTATGTGAGTTGTATTTAGCATATTGTCCATCTATGCTTGCTCACATATGTTTGCCATGATCTTCATTGCATATATATTCTTTTTATACTCACCTATGCTTATTGATAGGAGGAGCTTTCGCTCTCTTAATTCTTTTTTGTCCCCTTTTTGATGTTGTCAAAGGGGGAGAAATATTGTGAGTATATGTATATTCTTTCTTGTTTATATGCATGTGAATTGTAATTTATATATTCATTTCCTTTCATGCATATATCCTTTTTGTAAATTGTTTGTCATCATCAAAAAGGGGGAGATTGTTGGCCTTCTTGTTTTGATGATGATTTACAAACAATTTACTACTAATGTTGTTTGTCTAGTATTTGTGTTTTCCTATATATATACAATTCAAGTTAAAGATCAAGTTCAAGCTTCATCCGCAAGTGTACCAAGTCAAGCTAAATTGAAGATCAAGATTACTTGGGTAATGTAGTTTTAGGATTTATATTATGTGTGTTAAGTACTCTAAGCTCAAATTATTATACACACACATTTATTGGTTTCTTCATATATATATATATAGTTATATATATATATACATAAGACACATTTTATTAGTTTCCTTGTATATATATGTAATCACATATATATACAACACAAGTTTTGGTTTTCATGTTTATAAATATGAAATTACATGTTTCATATTTATTATTGTGATTTGGTTTATCTACATAGATATGAAACAAATATATTTTCATATACATACTCATAGGTTTCATTTTCTATTGTATTTGTGAAAATATTGTATTCTTAGTTTATAGACTTCAATATCAGTTTATACATGTTTTACTAAGTCTACAAAAACATTTCACAAAGTTTCAAAAGTTGGTTTATGTCAAAACATCAAAATTCAAGTATCTCATATTTTCATGTTTTGGACTATTTTGCAAAATGATGATATTTCTCATTTGGGAAGTATTTTAGAAAACCAGTTTTTGTAGCATATTTATTATCATGTCTACAATCATTCCCCAAAGTTTTACATTTTTTGGAATTTATTTGATATTTTTAAACAGTGTTTTAAAAATCAGAAAACAGTTTTCAGAACCTGTTCATATATGTTTTCGGTCGACCGCACGGTCGACCGAACCTGAGTGCAATAAGTTTCCGGGCGACAGAGCCTGTTCGGTCGACCGTCCGGTCGATCCGATGAAATGTCGGTCGACGTCGAATTTTCCGGTCGACGACGAGTGTTCCTTCAGCTTCCAAACGGCTAAGTTTTTTGACGCATTGCTTGGGAACTGTTTGTCTTTTGCTTTGGTTTTTTGGCTGAAGTTTGACGAGGCGATATTATATACCCCATGCTGCCATGTCTTTTCAAACTTGCAAGAGAGTTTTAAAATGAAGTTTAAGAGAAGCTTTTAATCAAGGTTTAAGTTTGTTAAAAGAGTTTAAGAGTTTGTTTTGAAGTTTTTTAGTTTTGAAAGCAAATTCAACAAGAGCAAAAGAGGAGATCATTACTTTGTGTTTTGGGCATTCAACTCATTCTCTTCTCTCACTCCTGGATCTATAGAGAAGTATTTCCGTTAAACTCAATTCTAGCTATTTATTGTTTTGATGCTTAATTTCCATAAGCTAGATTTCTATATTGAGTTTAAATCGTTTTATGATACTCTTTGTTCCACACACAAGCCTATTGAGCTCTATTGTCATTTACATTCAATAAGTAATAATTTAGGGTTGTGAGTTGTGACATTGAGAGTGAGCTTAATTGATTACTCACCCTTGTTTAGAGGAACAATCAAATTGAATTTATATTGTGCCTAATTGTGAGGATTCACTTTGTAATACACTTGTACACCGGAGAGAAGTGGTGTTGGTACAGACAGGGTCCAATCCAAGAGATGACGTGCGTGTTGACGGCTGCCTAGGGCAGAGGTTGTAACCGACCACTTGAGGTAGCGAGGACACGGGCGGAAGACAACACTTAGTGTGTGAGGTGTGATTAACATAGTGATTTGTATTTGTAGGTGTAAACGTTTCGGGTGTGAACGCCTAGAACCGTTGTGATAGCTGGAGATCTCCTCGAGTTGAGGAGCGGGGACGTAGGTCGTGGGACGAACTCGTAAACATATCGTTTTGTTGTGATTGCATCTGCGTTTTTATTCTTGTTTTCATATCTTATATCGCCTTTTGTGTATTGCTCATCATATTACCCTAATTACTTGTGTAGATTGTTTATTACCCTTGTGTTATTCATATATCCTTGCCTCTATTTTTGTAATATCTCTTTGATAGATATATTCATCTTGTTACATTATTGCTATCCTAGCCATATACGTATCTTGTTGTAATTTCTATACTTGCTAGGATAAACTTATTAATTTAGTTTTAATTGGTATGTTAACTCGATTATATTGCATAAACCGTCTAATCACCCCGCCCCGCCTCTCCAGGGTCTAACCCGCGAAAGTCGACCGCGGGAAAGTCCTGAATGGATTCACGGTCGACCGGTCACGACGACCACGAGCATCATAAAGATATACTAAGAGATTTGCTGGCTGGCGGTCGACCGGGCCCGGTCGACCAGCAAACTGATGACATGTCATATTGACAGGTTTTTGGGCAGATTTTAAAAATACAATTAAACAATATCAAATCAATTCGCAAAAATAGCTAAAACTTTAAGGGAAGTCTCTAAATGATCGAAATAAACATGGTTGAAAAAGGAATTTTTGGAAAAATCAATTCTTGTTTGTGAAAACTCCCTGTTTTTGAAAGTGTTCAGAAAACCTTATTTTCGTGAACACAAAAATTGAGATATGATTTGTTAAAACGTATATATGTAACATGCATATATTATATATGTATAAAGAAGTGTGAATGACCACTGTAAACATGAAATAAAATATTGTAACAAATTTATGGATGAGAAAATCATTTATTTGATAGAAAAGCGTCAAAATTGTGTAAGTGTACATATATTGAGCTACATATAAAATACGAATATATGTAAGCAAACTAAACTATTACACAGTGTAGGGCTGGTCCAAACAGCCCGCGCCACCGCGCCCGGCCGGCCGGCGGCCCGAAAACCCGGGCCAAGTCCGCGGCTTCGAGCCGGCCCTGGCCGGCTTTTTTTGCCCGCCCGGGCCGGATTATTTTTTTATTTTTGATTTTTAATGTATTATATTATATATGTATATATTATATATGTATAATATATGTTATATAATATATATTTTATATATGTTATATAATGTATATATATATTTCTTATATTATAATATGTCATATGTGTGATATATATATCTCTCTCTTAGTATAAAGTATATATAAAGTATACTCTCTCTATATAATATATATATGTATAAATAATATAAGTATACTTTCTCTTATATAGTATATAAGAATACTCTCTCTATATGTATAATGTTATGTATGATATGTATGTCTATATATATCTCTCTTAAGTATATATGGTACTATATAAGTATACTCTCCTTCATAATAGTATACTCTCTCTTATATATATTTTTCTATATATGTATAATATGTTCATATCATGTGTGTATATATATACTCTCTCTAGTATATAAGTTATATATAGAGTATACTCTCTCTTATATAAGTTAAATACTATATGTATAGAAGTATATATAAGTATATCTTTCTCTTATATAAGTATATATAAGAATACTCTCTCTTATATATGTATAATGTATGTATGTTATGTATATATATACAGCTCTCATTAGTATATACTGTATATATGAACGTATACTCTACTCTTATATATGATACTCTCTCTTATATAAGTATATATAAGTATACCACTCTACTTATATATTATAATATATGTTGGTGTTATTATATATAAGTTATATACTATATACTCTCTCTCTTAGTATATATGTGATATATAAGTATACTTTCTCTTATATATGTATACTCTCCTATTAATAGTATACTTCTTTTATAATATGTGTGTGTGTATACTCTCTCTCTTATTAATTATAAGTATATATAAGTTAAGTATAATTACAACAGCTACTTCCTTCCCCTTGACCCACGGGCAACGACGTACTTATGCGATTCCGTCTCTCTCAAATTATAAAATTAATATATACAATATAATTTACAATAAATATATGTATATATAATATTACTAGCTTACATAATAATTGAAGTATATACTAATCATAATTATAAGTAAAATTAATAATATTAAACTAATTTTTTAGCATTGTTTTTATCAAAAAAAACGAAAAGAAATTTAAAAAACCTAGTTGCGGATGTTACTTATCTATTTGTGATGTGATGAATTCCAAAAATAAATTTATAACTTGTAATTGTATAATAGATTTATTAATTAATTAATAAAGAATTTATTTTTAATATGATTTTTTATTGCTAATTATATGTCATTTATGATTAATAAAATTATTATTTTTTATTATTATATTTTGATCCTTTTTTATAAATAAAAAATTAAATAAATTAAAAAATTGATAAAATAAAAAATAAAAAAAAAGAAA
>NC_033800.1:70782058-70794360 GCF_001876935.1 Asparagus officinalis | reverse complement strand
CGGTCGACCGAGAGCTCCATCGGTCGACCGCACCGGTCGACCGGATAAGTGTTTGCTTGATTTCCTGTTTTCGACCTGGATAACGGTCGACCGAACTTTCCATCGGTCGACCGAATTTTTCCATCGGTCGACCGACGGAATTTTCGGTCGACCGACAATATAGCCGTTGCTTTTTAACGGCTCTTTCTCTGAGCTGTTTGCTGGGGTTTTTGGTCATTTCGTTTTGGGGTTTTTGGCTGAGCTTTGAGTGGGTATATATACCCCATTGCTGATGTCTTTTCAAGTTAGCCAAGAGAGTTTTAAAACAAGTTTAAGAAAGTTTTTAATCAAGGGTTTAAGTTTTGTTTAAAAGAGTTTAAGAGTTTGTTTGAGTTTAGTTTGTGAAGCAAATTTCACAAGAGCAAAGAGGAGATCATTCTTTGGTGTTTGGGCATTCAACTCATCTCTCTCTCACTCTTGATCTATAGAGAAGTTTTCCTTAAACTCAATTCTAGCTATTTATTGTTTTGATCTTAATTTCCATAAGCTAGATTTATATATTGAGTTTAATTGTTTTATTGATACTCTTTGTTCACACACAACCTATTGAGCTTATTGTATTTACATACATAGTATAATTTGGGGTTGTGGGTTTGTGACCAAGAGTTGTGCTTAATTGAGTTCTCACCTTGTTTAGAGAACAAATCATTTGATTTATATTGTGCTTATTGTGAGGATTCACTTGTAATACACTTGTACACCGAGAGAAGTGTGTGGTGAGAGACGGGGTCGAATCCAAGAGGAGTGGCGTCGGTTGACGTGCCTAGGGAGAGGTTGTAACCGAGCACTTGAGGAGGAGGACACGGGCTAGGACCAACACTTAGTGTGTGAGGTGTGATTACATAGTGATTGTATTGTGAGGTGTAAACGTTGTTCGGGTGAACGTAGAAAACCCGGTTGTGATAGTGGAGATCTCCTCGAGGTGAGGAGCGGGGACGTAGGTCGTGGGGACCGAACCTCGTAAACATATCGTTTTGTTTGTGATTGCATTGGCGTTTTTATTCTTGTTTTCATATCTTATATCGCCTTTGTGTATTGCTCATCATATTACCCTATTACTTGTGTAGATTGTTTATTTTACCCTTGTGTTAATTCATATATCCTTGCTCATATTTTTGTAATATCTCTTTGATAGGATATATTCATTTGTTCATATTGCTTATCCTAGCTTACGTATCTTGTTGTATTTTATACTTGCTAGGATAACTTATTAATTAGTTTTAATTGGCATTTAATCGGATTAGATTAGCATAAGCCCCTAATCCCCCCCCCCCCTCTAGGGTCTAACACGCGAAAGTCGACCGCGAAAGTCTCTGAATGGATTCACGGTCGACCGTCACGATCGACCACGAGCACATAAGAATCATACTAAGAGAGTTTGCTGCTGGCGGTCGACCGTGGCGGTCGACCGCAAACTGATACATGTCATATGACAGGTTTTTGGGCAGATTTTAAAAATACATTAAAAATATCAAATCAATTCCAAAAATAGTAAAACTTTAGGGGAAGTTTCTAAATGATGAAATAAACATGTTTGAAAAGGAATTTTTGGAAAATCAATTCTTGTTTGTGAAAACTCCCTGTTTTTGAAGTGTTCAGAAAACCTGTATTTTCGTGAACACAAAAATTGAGATATGATTTGTTAAAACGTATATATGTAACATGCATATATTATATATGTATAAAGAAGTGTGAATGAGCTGTAAACATGAAATAAAAATTATTGTAACAAATTTTGATGAGAAATCATTTATTTGATAGAAAACGTCAAAATTGTGTTAAGTGTACATATATTGAGCTTACATATAAACATACGATATATGTAAGCAAACTAAACTTATACCTAGGTGTAGGGCTGTCCAAAACAGCCCGCGGCCAATATCGTTTGGATGCTACTTTTGGACCTATGGTTTTTGAAATGGAGAGCAAATTTAATAAGTACTTTAGGCCTATTCCTCATATTTTTGGTTTGGGGGTTCTTATTGATCCATGCTTGAAGGATATTGGCCTTCGAAGTTTGTTACAGTCATTGTATGGTGGACAGGTTATAGACTTAGATGATGGAACCACCCTGAATGCTACTACTCATCATTTACTTATTAGAAATTATTTTCAAACTTTATATGATGAGTATGCAGCTAGACATGGTGTAGCTGCACAACAGTCTGCAGCTTCGGTTTCTTCGAGCTCATCCCGAGCCCGAGGTAAAAGTGTAAGTTTTTATAGGTATGCAATGGTAGCTGAGCTAACTGGTGGATCTGGACTTGGATCGTCATCATCGGAGGTTTCTGAAATAGATGAATATTTTTCTGCTTCTTTAGTTAGATGTCAAGGAAATGCTTTAGATATTTTGCAATGGTGGAACGTATATGGATCAGTTTCATATCCTATACTTTCCACCATGGTTCGTGACTTACTAACAGTGCAGGTTTTGACGGTAGCTTCGGAATCCGCCTTCAGCACAGCAAGACGTTTGATCGACGACCACATGACATGCTTAGATCCGTATACTGTACAAGCGGTGATGTGCTTACAAGATTGGTGGAGGTACGAGAAGCGAACGCAAGGCATCGATCGGATGGCTGGAATTGAAGATAAATTTGAAGAATTAGGACTAGCAGATAGATATAAAGAATAAATAATATTCATCAAATTGTAATTTTTATATCTTAGCTTAAAATTTGTAAAGAATTATTTTGGAAATAGTTACAAATGATAGTGATATAGGTGAGTAGGTGCCAACCTAGTTGGGATGTACTTATCTATTGTGATGCGATGAATTCCAAAATAAATTTATACTTGTAATTTGTAAATAATTTATTAATTATTAATAAAGAATTTATTTTTATAATTTTTTATTTGTAATTTATGTCATTTTAAGTGATTAATAAAATTATTATTTTTTATTATTTATTTTGTCTTTTTTATAATTAAAAATTTAAATAAAATTTAAAAATTTGATAAAAAAATTAAAAAAAAAGAAAAAAACCCGGGCCGGCCCGGAACCCGGCCCCGGCCCAGGGTACCCAGGTCCAGGTCCGGGTCCGGTTTTGCCCGGCCTGGGCCCGGATTTTCGGGCCGGGCCGGCCCGGATGGACAGGCCTACCTAGATGAAAGCACACACATGAACTTGAATCTTTAACGCTTGATTGTCGTGTGTTGAGTTACCTGTAAAGGGAAAAACAGAACAACAAAAACTAGAGAATAGATTAGCGATAAATTGTTTGACAAATCATCATCAAAAGTATAGGGCCAACAATATGATTTCTGAGATTAATCTCAGAAGATGAAATGTTTTAGGGGCTAATATTGAAATAACCCAAGATAATAATATTCCCGTCGGAATTTAATTAGTGGTACTCCTTCCATATAAATTTTTTTTATAGAGCCCTCCAATTTGGAGAGTTTAGATCAACAAACATCAGAATAAGAAAGGGGGAAAAAGATGAAATCTTTAGATTTAATGTCTCGACGGATGGTCGTAAAACAGTTTGGAGTGTCAAAAGTATTTTGATAAGTTCTGCGATTCCGTTATTGTACTTGTGGGTTGAATTAGGGTTAATTGAATGGCGACCGGTCCGATCTATTAAAGAATAAAATGACGCCCTGTTCAGTTAGAGTAGATAATAAACAGGCAGCCGATCATGACGCACATTAGATTTGTTCTGTGGCTGTCGCCTACAATATCCTGTACTTCTTCCTTGCGCCATCCCAGATACTACCATAGGTCATCACAATTTTAAATATTAATTGCGCTGGTTTGAATAAAAGTTGCTGTCATGACAATAGAACTTCATCATGTACACCCGTGTCAATGATATTTTTTGTGTTTCTAAGGAGTATCAACACTTGGATCAGCACACGCATCACAAAGTTCAGTAATGCTGCGGACCGCCCTCATTGGCATACTTGAACTGAAGGCAGTTGCATACGGAATGAGAGAGACAGAACAAGAATTTTGGTCCCATGCGTTTATCAAAGCCAGAGTAATTCAGAAAAAAATTAGTATCATGTGAAGAATGCGATCAGACCAATCTTCCCATAAAAGTGCCATGACCCCCTTCCCGGCGCAATGAAGTATTGACAGGTTTTGAGCCTCTTCAGACGAAAACTAAGCAGGGAAAATTTGACGAAATAGTAATTTACAATCACCAAGCCTCACTTAAAAGCCTCAAATTTGTAAACGCATAAAAAGTCTTGTTACATCTGTAAACAAGTAGTATCACATCCTATCCCATAACTGGAAGTAACCAAAGTGGGCCTATATCAAATGCTGTCCATGGAAAAGACTCAGGATTTCTGAACAAAGTTGGTCAGTGCTGAAACGTCAAGAGCCGGAAACTCCTTAACGGCACTTAAAACGGCAAGGCCTAACTTCACAGCATCTTCATTGCTTGGTGCCTGTCCACAGAACAAAATATTTGCAGGTAAAGCTTTGTTGAATTAAGAAATAGCTGAACGTTGGCTTTTGAAAAAAAAGAGAGAGAATGTTCACCTCAATGTTTAGGGGAAGAACAGGATCGTGAAGTGATAATCTAAGAAGGAACCACCCACCACAGCCTGAGACTCGAACCTAGACACGCAAGAAATGCAAATATGAGCTAATTTGGGGCCTGAATACATAAAATCTGATCTCAAGCGAAATTTCATCTCTGGCTTGCTTGGGAAAAGGAAATTTCACCTCCAACTTGCTTTGGGGGGAAAAAAGAAAAGAAAAATATCCCAGATAGGATATATGAAACCATATTCTCCATACCGTTATTCTGATGATTGTTCCTCGGTTAAATTAATATGTTTTAATTGCAGATAGAGCCTTTGTACAGCTGCCCAATTGCGGATAGACCCCCCTGTATACTCTTTTGGCTAGTTTACCCTCATGGAAAGAAACCTTTTTTTTTTTTTTTGCAAATAGACCTAAAATTGGTTAATATAACATTAAGGGGTGGTGAAATGATGTACTGACACGTCTTATGAATTCTAAAAAATGGTTGTACTTCATTCTCAAACCTAGGCACAAAATGATGCAGAAATCACAACAAATGCTTACACATACAGGTGCATGGACAGGCATGGTAGTAGAATTAACAGGTTTCTAAAATCATTTAGGTAAACATCATCATTTTGGCATGGGCACATTTAACAAGCCTGAAATCGTGAGCCAAAGAAAGGAAGCTAAGATCTCAAGGCAGTGGCACTATGCTCAAAGTTAGCATTGGCCAAAGAAAGGAAGCTAAGATCTCAAGGCAGTGGCACTATGCTCAAAGTTAGCATTGAACACGCACATTATGATCTCTACACTAAATTGTTCCCCAAAATCTTAAGGAACCTCAACTCATACGATAGCTTATGAGTTATGATACTTACAATGCCCATACCAGTCTGTATATGTTGATCAAATAAAAGTGTTTCAATGAATAATAAACGTACCCCTTCATGATTGACAGGGGCTTTCTGTAACTTCGGATCGGAAATAGACACGTTTTCCAAATGTTTCAGAACTGCCTCCCCATACTCACGGAAAGATCTGAAACAGAAGAGGAAATATAAAAGAACTGAACACTTAACAAGAAAAGTTTAGTTTATTGAAAAAATTTGAATAGTAAATTAAACAAAAGAGACAAACTACTATATACATATAATTCTTGCCAGTTGCACATTCAAATGTAACCATTAAATCCCCAAGACAGATCATGTGCTAGGCTTGTTTTGTGTCAAATAATAAAACGATGCAACACTCGGCAGATAGAAACCTTCTCATCGTAAACTTTTTATGGTCTAGAAAGCAGTCTAGAAAAGAAAAGGGCTATTCCAAGTCTCATGTTAAGAAAGATAATCTAAGATTAAAGGCCAGTACTAGATGGACAATAATGCAGACAATGTCTTTACTCGCTCATGGGAAAAGAAAATTGTTTACATATAGCATTTACCCTCCTTTAAGATCTGCATGATTTTGGTCTATCTTCAGCCTGAGTTCCACTGCAACAGCAGGTTCCTCCAGTCCCTCCACCAAATCAGTGAGAACTTTGCTACCAGTACCTGCACCCGAAGCCCTGGCAGAAGCTAGTTTGTTTAATAGCTTGACCTGCATAAATACACATGCTTAGCCTTGGAGATATATTTACAAGATAAATTCTTTGCAGTTGATATTGGCCAAAGACTAAAACCTTCTCCTCCCTAAACTTTTCAATATATCTGGAAGGAGAGAAGAGAGTTTCTTAGTGAAAACAAGTGCTTTTAAGACACTTTTAAAGTAGATAGATCCAAAGAAAATACAATGAACATGCAGTGAAAGAAACTAAACTATATCAAGCAAAGTGAAATTTAGCAGAAAAGAAATTTCCACCAGGTGCTTCCCATCTGGTGGCAAAAGTTTAGAGTGCAGTCTCAGTATGCGACTAAGTGACCAACAATATCCTACCATGAGGTATGCTCCATCATCAAGCCAGTGGTTCTCCTTCAGAGCTCCATGACCACTAGTTTCGATAGCCAAGTGTGACTCTTCACCAACAGAATTCTGCGGGGGAAAAAAGATTAGATAGTTCCGCGTCTGCAATACACGGAAACAACTAGCTTGCAACTTCACACAAAATATTTGCCAAACCACAAGTCTAAAAGACTATTGCAGCTTGGAAGATATATTTCCCTAACTTGATGCAAACTAGTTTATTTGCACAAATCCTCTGCCAAATGTAAAAAAAGAAAAAATCAAACATCAGAACTTTGTCCCTTTGTTTATTAGATTTCTAGCTCGCATAATGTTTAATTAGTATGTTTATTTTCATTGAAATATGCATAAGAGTTATCGTTTCAAAAGCCACAAATTGCAGAATCAATTCACTCGACAGCTGCTATACAAAAGCAATAGCGCATGTGAAACAATAAGGGCATGATTGTCGTTAAGGCTTAGGGACAGGAGATTTCAAATCTTCAGAATGACTAATAGTGAATATAACTTCTAAAACCACGGCTACAAAGAAATTTCAACCAGAAGCACAGAGTTTAGGTCATATGAAAGAGTGAACAATAATAGGTTGGTGTAAAGATAATCTCACCAATCGAATTGCTTCATCAATGACATTTTTGTATCCTCTTCTGAATCGATGATGCTTCCCTCCTTTCCAAATAAAATTATAAATTTAGGTGATTTGACCTCTGAGATGGTACAATATCCAAATCAAAACGCACCTAGCTTATTTTCAATAAATGTAGACAAGCCATCTGAAGTTACACTGTCAGTAACAACAGTGGTTCCTGGATGCTGTTTGCAAGAACACATGAGGAAATATAAAAGTTAATTATAATGGCGGAAGTTATGTTGTAGCTCCATTGAATTCCAGCAGGCTTCTAAACTTCACCTCTTCAAGAACAATGGCAATAAGAGCAATCAGTCGATTGCGATTGAACTCTCGTCCATTGGAATCTACAGCAGCAGATCTGAAAGGAAACATTCATCAAGGGAACAATCAACTACTAAGTTAATGGGAATCAAAATGATGATAAAATATGACTGGCACCTGTCAACATCTGTATCAAAGATGATACCTAGATCAGCCTTATTCTCTAGTACAGCCTGGGTTATAGCTTTCATTGCAGTCTTATCTTCAGGGTTAGGAATATGGTTTGGAAACATACCTGGTGCATTCAAACATTAAAGCATAAATATACCTTTACGTCACGGTTAATAGTTCACCATATAGTCTATGTGACATAGGCAAAGAGGTATAAAGTGGAACAGGTACTACCATCTGGATCCAAGAAATGGCTTCCAGAAGTATTTGCACCTAGAGGTTCAAGCACCTTTCCCTGTAAAACAAACATCATTTTGAGATAGAAAACTCAACCTAGTTATAGGGCAAATCCCATGCAGAACAACAAACAGTAAATCGCTGAGTCATATTTGAAGAACTCCAAGCGAACTTGTTTTCCATATTAAAAAAAAGTTGTTTAGTTACAAATGACCATGGACATAGTGAATTGTTTATTTAGCAATGACTGTTCCTGTTGTATAACTAATGGAAGTAAAATTACCGCAAAGAAACCGCCTGCTCCATTTCCTGCATCAACAACTATATGAAATCCCTCCAGCGGCTTCTCTGACAGTCAATGATGACAGAAAGTGAGTCAACTGTTTTTTAACAATCATAATCACTGAGATGTACTTTAGTAGGCACTTAGGCGAGATCTATAGCTAGAGGTTAAAGCATAAATGCATTTTGCCTATAGCTTCCCCGTTCTTCTGAACTCTCTTAGTCTAGAGGATGAAATGGTGGTGGGTTACAAATTTTCAATAACTAGTATAGTGCACGTACTTTGCACGTGGTCTTGTTTTTAATTTTGAAGTTTTTCATTGAGAGGAAAATTTGAAATGTCTTTTGTAACAATACAAATTCAAAAACTTAACAATTAAAATTTTGTGTTAACAAATGAAATTATACAATAAAATTGTATTGTATAAAAAATAATATGAATAGTTATTATAATTTGGAGAATTATTATAATCAGATTATAACATTATACTTGTAATTTAATTTACTCTTGGTTTTAAATTAATTTTATTAAAAGTTTTTATAGATAACTATTAAGTAATTTAATAGTGTATTTATTTAATAAAGTGTGTAATTATTTTATTATACTATTTTTGCACAATTAATAGTTATACAATAATTGATAATATTATTAAATAATTTATTTAATAATTATATAACTTAGTCATTATACTATTATTGAATACTTTATTTAATAATATAATTATTAAATAATCTTGTTAATTCTTAATTTAAAGAATACTATTAAAAAAGTATACCATTTATATTAAAATATAACTAATAATTTATAATAATAATAACTATAATTATGCCATAATTTACTATAAATATTTATTAATTATAAAATAGCATAAAATAATTATTTAATAAATTATTATACTTAAGTATAATTATTAATAATAGTATAACTATGAATTGTTAAAGGACTAATTGATAATTCCTAATTTAAAAAATGTCGTTTATATTAAAATCTAACTAATAATTTATAATAATAATATCAACTATAAATTATGTTATAATTTTATACAATAGCATAAAATAATTATGTAATAAATTATTGTACATAAGTATAATTATTAATAATAGTATAACTATGAATTATTAAAGGACTAATTGAAAGGGCATAGCCAATAAGAGGTTATGGGCAATTAGTGAAATAATGGGCATAATTGTGAATTATCAAAATTGAGAGGGCAAAAAGGGCGTTCAAAAGTTTTGACAAGGCAAACCTCTTTTATAATTAGTTAGGTATATATAGATATAGATATAGAAGTATAGATTCATGGAGCAATGTCCTCTGCAGTTCATTGTGTGAGCCTGTTATCAGGTGATAAGGTGATGGCAATGATGATGGTGCACACTGATCAGTGAAATCAAAATTACACATCAAGAAATGTAACGACTCCCTTTTAACTGGCGAAACTCCTATAGTCGCTAACAAGAAGCAAAAAACCAGAGTACTAGATTTAATTTATCAGCAATTTAATTGGTTATACACCATAGGATACTTTCATATACATAGATCAAAACATACCTATAGCTCCTGCAGCTTTACGAACTGCTTTAACAAGATTAGAAGCATAAACTGTCATGTAATCCACCTTTCTCACGATTGCTGCAGCAGCCTGCTCAGATTGCTTCAGACTTTCAGCTGACAGATTCTGATAAATATTTGCAGCACGCTCTAAGATGTCTTTTATGTCTGTTTTCCCTAGTCCCCCAGCATTAGTGAAAAATTTGAAACCATTGCGATTATAGGGAAGATGACTGGCTGTAAATAATAGCAGATGTCAGGGTAACATGACTACAATGATAGTACACAAAAGCACATTCATATTGCACAAAAATATGTTTATGCATTACTTGTAGAGAAATACAGATCAAAATTCAAATCGTAGCAATTAGTTATTTTGGAGGAATACATAGTTGTAAAAGTTTGAATAAGATGCATTAGTTCGTAGCATCAAACAATAATTGGTGCTTCATCTTGTACAAACACATTGAATTTGTTCAACTCTTCCTCTACATCACCTGTTATCATTATAGAACCATCAGCAGGACAAATAAAATTTTCATCTTCCGTAATAGTGCTGTTGAACATTGCTGGTGTTGACGCCAATCTGTGAAAGACAAATAAAAAGGAAAAATCAGCACATTATAAACGTTGTCTCTAGAGTGCTTCCAAAAAAAACATTTAACCTAAAACTCTATAGTCTATACTCGCCAATAAAAGTTATTTAACCAGTTGGACAAATTAAATAAAATTCTGAATCAGTCGTTGTTAGCAATCTTTTTGGGATACAGATTCCACTTGGCTTTTTTGAGTGCCCAAATTAACACAATAGCTTCTATGAGGTATTTTCTTCTCTTTATTAAAAATGTAATATGAAAAAGGACTACCAAGAAAATGGCATATTATACTTACCCATAATGAATGACGTCAAGTCCTGCACTAGCGATTCCACGAGAAACTGCATCCTGGAAGGTGAACAACCAGGATTAAACAAGGTATATAAGAGTCCAATTTTTAAATGTAACAATGCATCAACATGACTTAAACTTAGTTGTTGTATAGCATCTTAAAACGAACTCCAAAACCAAGCAATTTTCAATCAAATAAAGCAGCTCATCATCTTAAGAAAATTCATTAAGTAAACCCACAAGAATGTGTACAGACAAATCAAATGGGTTAAGTGTCCAGAAGATCATGCAACAATTTAATATGGTCAAAAGTATTATGTCCAGCTAAATGGTACATTTCTCTAGCAGTTATTCAGTTATTGTGCATTAATACATGAATTTAACATTTTGTTGCCATAAAAAAAATGCCTGTATGCAACAACAATTCTGACGCTAATTTAAGAAACAACAATTGGATGACCATAACTGCGCTACCTTAGTGTTTGTGTGTTGAAACAGCATCACAGTAGGATTGGCTTCATTATGAAAATTGTGTCTATGAGATGAACAAAAGAGGTTATTTGGTGCCCGCAGCCCGCATAATTGCAATTGCAAGCACTAAATTTAAAAAGAACAGATGTGGTTGCAGCTATAATTATTACAAATTGTAATTGTAGTTACAATTGCAACCACAAAGAACCCTAGTAATAAAAAACACATAAGCAGGAAAAGTTACTTATATCTAGTCAACAGCCAAACACATAAAATGAGAAAAAGGTGAATGGCGGCATATCACAAAAACAGAAGAATACTGGAAAAGTTTAACATACAAAAGAAAGACCACAAAGATGAAGTTTGGGAACATGCACTTACCAATCAAGATGCTGCTTGTGAATATTAGAAGGGAAAAATAGTATGCTTATGTGAAATCAAATGAGCAAACAAATTATACAAAAGACTGAGTAAATTTTGGGGGAAAAGAAATTAAACGAAGTGAGAAATGGGAAGATAAATTATTTCATGCTGTAATAGTGAATCCTCCTTGCAACAAAATATGGTTAGTTGGCATTTTTGTCCATGGTACAACGGATGCTTGTTTAACTATGATAATTACAGTTTATGAGATACTTGATCATATGCACATTATTGATTAGAAAAGTAAAATCACAGGAGAAAAGAGCTGATAATAACAATAGAAGGTTCGACACAGTGCTAACTCAATTAGAAACTTTTCAAAGATACCTGTAAAGTCTTTGCAGATATTCGTGAATCATGACCAACAGAGATCCTCAAGCATCTGGATCCAACTGGTTTCTTTTTGTCCAACAACCATGAAGCAAAAGCAGCACCAATTGCTTCTGAAACAGGTTCAGTGAGGTTGACAGGCTCCCCCTCAACGCCATCAACAGCAACACCACGAATATCACTGTAAATATCCATAACTTAAAATTCAAGATTCTAACCCATCACATGGAAAACTAATAATATTTTCCAGAAAAAATATATCCAGCTCCTGATATTAGAAAATGCAGTGCACAGAAAGGGTTATAAATCTCCTGATGACCAGTTGTTAATCAATCTCCACGAAAACATTACTAGTTACTGGATATGTTTATTCAAAAGTCAAAAACATAGACTCCAAATATGGAATAAATTAGTCATAATCCAAGAAACAGAGGGAAAACTTTATTCAACGCTCCTAATATTCAAATAGAAAAAACTGTTAATCTAAAAAGCCCGCATGACTACGATACTAATGGCAAATCATAAACTTTCTGCAACTCATGAATGCATGTATGCTAAAATTAGTTGATTTCT
>NC_033800.1:70767110-70782053 GCF_001876935.1 Asparagus officinalis | reverse complement strand
TAACTTGCATGCTCTAATATTGCGTTCTACAGTTCATATGAAGAGATATGAACATACCTTCCATTTTGAAGTTTGTGAAAATCAACTTTCTCGAAGGATGTAATCGAACTCGTAACTTGTGCAGCTGCAGGGAAAATCCCAATCAACAATTCTTTAGGCATGAATCAAGGAAAATTTACTAGATGGAATGCATGCAACTAGATTCACATTGTATCAGGCTCAAGAAGAATTAAAACTCGTCAGAACTCGTAACTCAGAACAATACAAAAAACTGAATTTCAAAGGCCATGATTGTGAAGATTATATAGCTAAAACTCTCTCAAGATCAACCTGAATAATTAAAGTCTAGAACAGACCATTACAAAAGACACTGGTTCGGTTCCCATGACTGATCTGACGTGCTGCTAAGGTATGCAACTGCATGGCTGACAGGCCAGCAGATGCTATCTTCCACCCCTGCAAGGGATGTATGTTGCGCATGCTAAGGGCACAATAGTCCCTGTATATTGTGTCCAATTGCCTATTCCGTTGACAACGCCGTGATAGAAATACATTTTGAACAATCTGCCCTGATATTGCTGCACCGAAATTTTGAAACTTATTAGCCCTTAGATCCTCTCCCATCTCAATCAAATTAATGATCTTGACAAGATTCACTTTAACATTTTAACTCCTTGTCTACGTAACATTACTTCATGGAAAAATTCATTATTAACCAATACTTGTTTGGCAACTTTGAACAATAATCCGCTTGTCTTATAATCCTCAAATGGATTATAAGGCAAGTGGACTATAGGCCTAAGTGTTTGGTAAATTTAGTGGATTATAATCCATTTTTAATAGTAGAATGTTTGATAAATGGGTGGCTTGTAATCCATCATTGTCATCAAAATAACAAAAAAATATTTAATGATGTTAAAAAGAGACATATGGGGCTTGAAATTTTCTTGAATGACGATGGGTATAGTGGTCTTCTACAAAATCAAACCTTGTACCAACCAAAAAATAAGCTAGGTTACCCTCAACTTATTTTTTGATGGCTTATAAACCAAAAGAAGCCATCTGCCAAACATGTCAAAGTGGCTTATAAGCCTAAAATTAGCTTATAAGCACTTAGCCCACTTCTCAAACATGCTCTAAAGTGATGATAGATTATGGGTGGTTAAAGGTGGGGGTTGAGAAAGCAGTGGTTCTATTACAATTAAGTGTATGGAATTTTCTACTCAAACAAAAGTTAATTAGAATGGATGGCTTCAATTACAAGAATCTTAGGAGACACAAAGTCTTCCTTATCATGCAGACACTGTGAATTAAAGAAAATTCGCAAAAATTAGATCATAGGAGTCAGAGTCACCCCTTCCTTATCAAATGCCATATATAAAACTGATCTGCGAAGTTAAGTTTTACCTTACGAAACAGTAATCTAAGGCAAAAATCCAAAAGATCTAAAATCTTGCATTTCAGATATTCTTCAATTGGAAGTCTTATACCTCTATATCATACTACGATAAAACATCTTGATCACAGCTATGAAGAAACTTCAAACTATGTGATCCAGCAAAAAAGAATTCTATTGTTTAACTAGTAACATGGGCTTAAATTTTCTCAGGTTGAGATGAACAATATAAATCTTGCTCTTCATACAATCTTCTAAACTATAAAATTATAACCCCTAACCCTCATTGGCATGATCTGAGCAACCCAAATTCAAAACTCATTGGCCGCAAATTTAAAAGCGGATTAAATAAAAAGTATACCGCTGGGTGAGTAAGATTTCAGCCTATGACAAGGGTGTCCCTTTGCAGGGGGCATGTTTATCATTATATAATGATAACCCTCAACTTTGATTATAACTTCAGAGTTTTGATATAGTTACTAGGACCTTTAACACATTCTTCTACTTAACTCCCGCTTCTCTATATTAACTGAGTTATAGCTTCCCTTTGCTATCTAAATATTTTCAAATATCTAATGTAGTAAAAAAAACATTCAAAGCTTAAATACCTTAACTTTTATTAGGTTGATATGATCGATACAAATCTTTATCTTCGTGCGTTATTCTAGTTAAACTACTTAGGGCCAATCTGGTACAGCTAGAGGTTATAAATAAGTTGCTTATAAAAGTGATGAGGATAAGAATTGACAATCTTCCATTTTAGCTTAGTAGACTTTCTTTCGTTTTAATTTTTGAAATTTAAAATTTGAATTTTAGTTTAGTTTTGGCATTTGAGTGATTTTAGGGAATTTGTTTGAGTGATTTGAGAATTTTTTTGTTTGTTTTCATTTTTTTGCACGTTGTGTGCCCGTAGTCTTTTCTTTATTAACCTTGTTGTAATCAGAAATGATAATGAAGAATCTCTTATCTTAAATTTTGTAGGCTGAATACTCAGATTGAAACCCTAACCCTTTAGTGTGAAACCCTAGGGTTCTCTTGTTCATGCCTCCTTTCCCTCAGCCCGTCAGAGCTCCTCTCTCCCATTCACGAGTACAATCCCAACCAACAACAGCCTCCCTCTCTCGTTCCCTCAGCAAGCAAAACTCCATTGTCGCCATCATCTTCCAGAGCCCACCTCCAACTCACTCCCTGCAGCCCGCACCCCAGCCACCGCTCTCTTCTCCTCTGATACCACAGCCATAAACGATCTGCCTCCGCCCTCCTCTCTCAAACCCGTAGGACCCCAAATTTCTCTCTCCTCCGCGGTCACCTCATCTCTCTCCTTGTTCCTTCAATGTCAACAAGCAAGCGCCATCATCTTTTGTTTCTCCGGATCATGAGATTGCACCGCTTTCATCGAGATACGATCTCCACGACCTGACACCGAATTTTTGGGCAGCCTACGTTTAGACCTCGACTTCGCCGCCGGTCCACATAGTCAACTAGTTTGACGCCATCGCCATCATCATCCTCCAGTTCACCTGCCTCGTCTTCGTTCGTCCTCCTTGTCGTCATCGGATCTCCATCATCGCGTTAACGTCGTCGCCTTCTCTTTCCATCGGATTGAAGAGAACACAGAAGGGATCAAAACAGATTTATGACGTGTGTGCACTTATTGATATGATGGGCTGTGGACTTCACTGTAGTAGCCAATGGGCTTTTGAATTTTCTCAACATTTTCGAATAGTACTCCACTGAGGTTTCGTTTCTTTTAACTCAATATTTTTCTGTTAATTTTAATTTATTAGTTAATTGCATGAGTATATCATCTCAAAACTCTTATCTTATATTCATTGCTTAGATTATAATTGTGAGTTGAGAGTAACTGAACATGTGACTGCTAAACATTGATATTGATTGTTGAACTTACGCAATGATAATGAATATTACAGTTAAATTGATCGAGATTGGAATTATTCATCATTGTCGATGCAAATCTTGTTAAAATCCATTGGTCACATTAGTTGTTTTAAATTTAATTTCCTGCCGAAGTTCATGAAATTTGACGAAACGGTGTGTTATTCGATTTATATCGCTGATTCTGATAGACTCATTGTCTCGTTTCACATCATTTTTGGTATCAGAGCATGGTTCTAGGTTAGGAATTTTATTTTACTTCTAGGTTAGTTTAATTGAGTCTTTATCTGTGATAAAAAAATTAATTTCAGCTCATTTAGCTGTTTGTGCACACCATTCATCTCATCTAGTTGATAGTGCATACCCACTCGCACAGGTCTACCCTATCGATTAGGAGAGTCAAGTGAATCAACTAGTGAGTTCAGCATGTCTCCCAAAGTTCTTCGTTGAACTAGTAGCACAATTTGATACCATAGCAAATTTCCAGAAAGAAACCAAGGAAAGGATTGCTAGGCTCGAAGGAGCGTGTAGTGCAACTCCGCCTCCGCAAGGACAAGGTCATGGGTACATCGTTAATCGACCCTCAGCTCAACATATGCCTGATCCACCAACCTTTGATGGTAAACTCGACCTACAAGCTTTTTTTGAAGTTGACTGAAGTTTCATATAATAACAACACTCTAATTATTCCCCAAACTACCTATCTGATCACGGAGTCCACTGATGTTATCCTTGAAGTTCTTGAAATTGAAACTTCAACTCCTCCTGAACCAACTTCGGTGATTAAAAATGTTGTTGATGTTCCCTACGAAATCCACCCGGACCAACATGACCCCTAACACGTTCCTGATGTAGGTCAACGATTCACTCAGAAATCTGTATGGAAGTTGAATGCCAAACCGAGCCTAGTGAAATAACTACCATATTAGATGTCAAACCCCAATGCATTGTCCCGATAGTCACTCACACATACTCTGATCCATTTTGGGAATATATAGTGACTAGGGATACAAGTTTGAGTACGAGTGTTTTCATTTCCTTTCGCTCTCATGTTAAGTGAACAAAAACACTCCTCCGTCATGCATTTGTTTGCATGTTCCTCACTATCACTGTTAGAACAGAAAAAATTTTATGCATTTTAACAAAGGAACACCTAATTATTCCATTTGATAGAGGACGTCATGCGTGTACACTTCGTTGAGTTTATATCTGTTATTAATCGCATTGTTCGAGTCTACATTTCATCATAATCATTTGAGTTGATTCACATCATTTTTGAATTGCATTGATCATATATTAGGCAACCAGTGATCTAATTTGAATAAATACATTGTTAACTAAACTGTTAGATATGGAATCAGGACATAATTTAAAACTGTTAATGCTGATATTTTAGATGGTTTGGACTTGTCCAATACAGTTCTTTATAACTGTTTAAGATTTGACATGATAATTATGAACTTTTCCAACTCTTAAAATAATTAATAATAATATTTATATTATCAATTTGGTCATAATTCTATTCTTAATATTGATTGATTAAACAGTTCACAATATTTATTGACAGTCCACTGATATAAACCTGACCATTGTTTCTAAGAGTTTTTCACTTTACCCCACTTCTATATATTCACCCATGTTGTAGTAAATTTTGATAATATTTTAGATAGTGAATTTACAATACAATCTAGCTAATGATTTGAGATGTAGGAAAGTAACTGACGGTAGATTAAGATACAGACAGAGTATTAAAGAAAATAAGTTTCTGCAGCTAACCCGACGGAGTCGAGATTTTTCACACCCGGGGAGAATGATGAGGACAAGAATTGGCAATCTTCCATTTTAGCTTAGTTGACTTTCTTTCATTTTAATTTTTGAAATTTGAAATTTGAAATTTAGTTTAGTTTTGGTATTTGAGTGATTTTAGGGAATTTGTTTGAGTGATTTGAGAATTTTTTGTTTGTTTCCATTTTATTGCACGTTGTGTGCCTATAGTCTTTTCTTTATTAACATTGTTGTAATCAGAAATGATAATGAAGAATCTCTTTCTTAAATTTTGTTGGCTGAATACTCGAGTGTGAAACCCTAGCCCTTTGGTGTGAAACCCTAGGGACTTCCCCGTCATCATTTTCCATAAGCCCACCTCCAACTCACCTCCCTGCAGCCGCACTCCAGCCACTGCTCACTCCTCTGCCAAAACAACCATCAACGACCTGCCTCCGCCCTCCTCTCTCACAACCTGCAAGACTCTAAATTTCCTCCTCTCCTCCACGTCAACCTCATCTCTCTCATCGTCTTCTCGTCAACAACAGCGCCATCATCTTCTGTTGCTCCAGATCTGTGAGATGCAACCGCTCTCCACTGAGATAATCTCCCACGACCTGACAGACTCCAAATTTGGGCAGCCCACGTTCAGACCTCGACTTCGCCGCTGGTCCACATCGTCAACTAGTTCGACGCCATCGCCATCATCATCCTCCAGTTCACCCGCCTCGTCTTCGTTCGTCCTTGTCGTCATCAGATCTCCATCACCGCGTTGACGTCGTCGCCTTATCTTTCCATCGGATCGAAGAGAACGCAGAAGGGATCAAAACAGATTTATAACGTGTGCACTTGTTGATATGATGGGTTGTGGGCTTCACTGTAGTTGCTAATGGGCTTTTGGATTTTCTCAACATTTTCGAATAGTACTCCACTGAGGTTTCGTTTCTCTCAACTTAGTATTTTTCTGTTAATTTCAATTTATTAGTTAATTGCATGAGTATATCATCTCTAAACTCTTATCTTATATTCATTGCTTAGATTATAATTGTGAGTTGAGAGTAACTGAACACGTGACTGTTAAACATTGATATTGATTGTTGAACTTGAGCAATGATAATGAATATTACAGTTAAATTGATCAAGATTGGAATTATTCATCATTGTCGATGCAAATTTTGTTAAAATCCATTTGTCACATTGTTGTTTTAAATTTAATTTCATGCCGAATTTCATGAAATTTGGCGAAACGGTGTGTTATTCGATTTAGATCGATGATTCTGATAGACCCCCTGTCATCAGATCTTCATCGCCGTGTTGACGTCATCGCCTTCTTTTTCCATCGGATCGAAGAGAACGCAGAAGGGATCAAAACAGATTTATGACGTGTGTGCACTTGTTGATATGATAGGTTGTGGGCTTCACTGTAGTAGCTAATGGGCTTTTGGATTTTCTCAACATTTCCGAATAGTACTCCACTGAGGTTTCGTTTCTCTTAACTCAGTATTTTTCTGTTAATTTTAATTTATTAGTTAATTGCATGAGTATATCATCTCTAAACTCTTATCTTATATTCACTGTTTAGATTATAATTGTGAGTTGAGAGTAACTGAACATGTGACTGCTAAACATTGATATTGATTGTTGAACTTGCGCAAAGATAATGAATATTGCAGTTAAATTGATCGAGATTGGAATTATTCATCATTTTCGATGCAAATCTTGTTAAAATCCATTAGTCACATTAGTTGTTTTAAATTTAATTTTCTGCCAAAGTTCATGAAATTTGGCGAAACAGTGCATTATTCGATTTAGATCGCTGATTCTGATAGATCCCCTGTCCCGTTTCGCATCAAAAAGCAAATTATAGTAGCAACTTATATAAGTTGCTGAAAATAGCAGTTTGGTAATCAAATATCAAAAACTGCTTAAAAATCAGGTAAGGTGTTTAGTAGAACTGTGGTTAATGATTATTATTAAATGATACAAGGAACATATGTTATATAAACTTAAAAAAAAGCTAGAGATGCTTTTAAAAGCATTCTCAATTAGCTTCTAAAAGTACCCCCTAAAAGTAGAAGCAGTTTCAATAAGCATGCTAAAATTTTTTTACCAAACATCATTATTGGCCTTCTTGTTTTGATGATGTTTAACAAATAATTTATAACTAATGTTGTTTGTCTAGTGCTTGTATTATCTATTCATTGTAGACAAACAACGTAGTTGGAGGATGGATGGAATCGAGCCTTAACGATCATATCAAATGGAGGTTGGCGGAATTGTGGAGTGAAGCAACGTTAATTCAAGTTAAAGATCCAATTACAAGCTTCTTCCGTAAAGTTTACCAAGTCATGCTCATTGAAGACCTTCATCAAGCTTGGGTATATTTAGTTTAGGTTTTATATTATGTGTGTTAATACTTTAAGCTCAATCATACACACACATACACGCTTTGGTTTTGATTTTGTATATATACAGTTATATATATACATATATGTTTTTGGTTTAATAATTTTCGAGTTTATATATGAAACAAATGAATAATTGGAAAATACTATTTTGTTTCATGTTTATATGCCTATATATGATTTCACCTTTAACAAGCTTATATTTAATGAAATCATATTTAGTGTTTTGAATATATTGCATAGAATATGCAATTTTATGAAAATATTGTATTTCTAGGTTATAGACTTCATAACAACATGTTATATCTTTTATCAAGTCTATACAATCATTTCATAAGGTTTCAAAATATTGTTTAAGTCAAAATATCAAAATACCAATTTTCAGGTTTTCATGTTTTGGACTATTTTGCTAAATAATGATATTTTTCATTTGGAAAGTCCTTTTTCAAAACCAGTCATTGTAGCATATTTATTATCATGTCTACAATCATTCTCCAAAGTTTTATATTTTTTGGAATTTATTTGATATTTTTAAACAGTGTTTCAAAATCAGATGTATAGCTTTCAAAACTGTTTTTCAGAAGTATCAGTATTCGGTCGACCGCACCGGTCGACCGAACCTGAATGGTCCAGAATGTTTTCTTCGTGTTTTTGCTCTCATCGGTCGACCGACGGAATTTTCGGTCGACCGACAATAGATCCGTTAGGCACAACGGCTACTTTTCTGAGGAGCTTTCTGGTGGCTTTGTTGTCCTTTGGCTTGGGGTTTTTGGCTGAGTTGTGAGAGGGTATAAATACCCCATTGTCTTCAACTCTCAATCGATCTAAGAATGTTTTAAAGAGAGTTTTAAAAATAAGTTTAAGGAGTTTTGTTTAAGGGTTTAGTGTTTGTTTAAAAAAGCTTTTAAGCATTTACAAAAGTTTGATTTGTGGAGCAAATTTCACAAGAGCAAGTGGAGATCATCCTTGGTGTTTGAGCATTCATTCTTCTCCCTCTCTCTTGTCATTTATTGAGAAGTTTTCTAAACTCTATTTCTAGCTATTTTATATATTTGATTATCATTGTTATTTAGCTAGAACTACATTGAGTTTAGTTTTGATTTATATCTCTTTGTTCACACACAACCTTTTGAGCTTATTGTATTTACATTCATAGTATAATTTGGGGTTGTGGGTTTGTGACTAAGAGTTGTGCTTAATTGAGTTCTCACCTTGTTTTGAGAACAATCATTTGTCATATTTGTGCTTATTGTGAGAATCACTTTGTAATACACTTGTACACCGAGTGAGGAGTGTGTGGTGAGAGTCGGGGATCGTCCCAAGAGGAGTGGCGAACAAACCGAATAAGAGTGACCATCACACTCCGACAAGTATATGAGTATAAACTGCTTCTTTCGAAACTCCAACAGGTATATGAGTATAAACTGTTTCCTTTGTATCTAACGGGAAATTCCTGGAGGACATCATACAGGATGTTCTTAAGGATAACCCGATATTAATCAAAAGGGTTGGAAATAAGATTCATACTTGCTAGGATAACTCATTAATTAATTTTAATTGGCATATAATCGGATTAGATTAGCATAAGACCCTAATCACCCTCCCTCTAGGGTCTAACAATCATTACTGATTGCTTCTTCGAAAAATAAGCAGAAGTACTCTACGTCATAATGGGATAGCTCTTAGAACTTAGAAATTTCAATATGTGATCCAAAAAAATAAAAATAAAATAAATAATAATAATACCAGAGCTTAACTGGTACCAAGGCCTTTAGTTTTCTTAAAGGGGTTTTAGATATTAGTCCCTTAAATCATTGGTATTTTGATATTAATCCCTCAAATTTTCATATTTTCATATTAGTCCCCTAGTTACCTTATTGTGTTGATATTAGTCCTTCTATTAAACTTATTAGTCAAAACCCTAAGCCATGGTTGGGTCAACATGAACTATGGGTGGAGAATTACCTCATTACCCCACACCCTTCACCCCTCCCCCTCTCTCCCTCTCTCTCACCTTCTCTACCATCACCTGCATCTCCTCCGCCAAAGTCCCTCCTCCGTCGGCACTCATAGCTACCACCATCTCCACCACTGCCATTTCTACATCCGCATGTATTCTCACGGCCCCCTCCATCTCCACCACCATCATCTCCACCTCAGGAGGGAGAGATAGTGGGAGAGGAGAGATGTAGGGTATAACTATCCATTCAAGAAAAAAAATTAAAGAACACAGAATATTCCCCACCCATTTTAACACCAATTAACTAGAGGGATTGATATCAACTTACTGAGGTAATTTGGGGGACTAATATCAAAATATGAAGATTTGAGAGACTAGTATCAAAATAACTACGATTTAAGGGAATAATATCTAAAAAATCCTTTCTTAAATTGAACCGAGCTTACTGCTCCTCAAAGGCTAGAGAGGCACTATAACCACCAATGCCCGTGCATTTAACCATAATAACTTACTCCAATTCTTCAACAATATGAACTCAAATTTGAACTTAATATAATTCTTAAAAAGATCATCGGCGATTAATAGAACTCAGTGAGCAATTCAATCAGAAGGTTAATGGACAACAAAATCATATTTGCAACTACCAGCTACCGATAAAATACAGCTCAAGATTTATCAATTCAGCGTAAATGCTAGGGTTTGAGAACTAATAGCGAAATTTATATTAGACTCGATGAGATAAAACAATTAAAATCCTCGGAATTCAAATTCAAAAGGTAATGACACAAAATATTGGATTAGAGCAGGAATAAGGAGGGAAGAACAAAACCTGCCATGGCGATGAACTGAAATTGGGGGAAATTGAAGCTGTTGCAATCTCAGTCGACGATGGCGGAGAGAACGAGTGGAAAAAAAAAATTGGACCGATTTTTTATTTTTTATTTTTTATTTTTTATTTTTCTGGCGTTTGTTCTGTTTTTCTGGAAGGATCTGCTGCTTGCAGTGAGTCTTCTACACTGTGAGACTCTGTAGAGGCGGCCGTAAAAGAATTTTTTATGTAGTGGACCTATCCGAAACGGTAACATTTGATGGCATGTTTATTTGACGAACAATTTTTCAAAACAGCCTCATTTGAATTTTTATTTTTAAAACCGATTTTTTTTTTATTTATCAAAACCGACCCATTTTTTGATTAGCAGCCTAATCATCTTTCTAAATAGTTGGGGTTACCAACCCCGACTATTTAGGACATAAATTTTTAAGGTTTAAGGCTTCTAATTGAGGTTTAACACCCTTCTAAATAGTCGGGGTTGACAACCCCGACTGTTTAGGAGGGTGATTAGGCTGCTAATCAAAAAACGGGCCGGTTTTGGTAAATAAAAAAGGATCGATTTTGAATAATAAAATTTTTTTGGGGCTGTTTTGAAAATTGTTCTTTATTTGACTCGGGTTGAAATAATTTGCGATGCAAATAATAGTAACTGTCTTTTTGTTTTTGTAAAGACCATTGTTTCCAAAATTAGGATCTTTTAGAGTGCTTCTGGGACTACCCAAAAATAGAATAGCTCCAAGAGTCAGGTGACATGGCAATCTCGGCTTTAATATGATATACATGCGAAACATGGATAACATGGTACTCATAAAAGATCGATGATTAGATTTTTAGAGGTTTTATGATAATCTGCGAAAGAACTTAAAAGTTGTATTTGTAACATTCATAGTCAAGTTGTAGAATTTCTCGTTTCTTGATTTTAGAAAAAAAAAATACTTAAAATTCTTGTCGTTGCAGGTTTTGTTATTGCAAAATTCATCAACGACCCAAAATATAGGACCAATAGAGGGGACAAGTGAGGTGTCTCCCTCCTATTGGATAATGAGTTGGCCATCATTAATGATGGCCAACTCATTATCTAATAGGAGGGAGACACATCACTTGTCCCCTCTATTGGTCTCATATTTTGGGTCCCTATAGCAAAGCTCTTTGTTATTTTAGGAAAAATAGTACTTGTGAAGTATTGTCTTCATTTACGGTAGAAGTCAACACATTTATTGTTTGTCTCTCATTTTTCTCTACGACCCATTTTCATTAGTCTTTACTTCTTAACATTATGTTTTATTAAAAGTATTTCAAAGGATATTTTCACAGATGATGATAGTATAATTTAGAGATTTCATTTAAATTTTTAAAAGAAAATTGAATCATAGTCATTGAAATTCTTATGAAACTACACATATAATTTTTTTGGCAACGTCAATTTAATATCAACGACTTAAACAAATTTATAAAGTATTTCAACATTTAAGATTATTTTTCGTGAGAAATATAAAAGCTAAATTATTTTAAATTATTTTTTTATACTTAGACGTTGAGAATCAAGTCAAATGCAATTGCAATTCATTATTCCAACTAAAAATCAAAGAGCATAAAAATAAAAACACCACATCATCCATTTGCTCGCTTTTTGAAACTCACTACAGTCTTAAATAGAGGCAAGTACAGTTCGGTGCAAACATATTAAACCGAGCAAATTGGTCAAAATTTGACGGTTTGGTTCAGTTTTAGAAAAACTTCGATTCGGTTTGGTTTTAAATTATATGAAACTAAATAACCTAGCCGACCGCTTTCAACATAATTGTCCAAAACTTATCATTGCTCAAGGTGAATAGATAATTTGTACTAATATATTTAGGTCTGTCCATCCGGCCCGGAAATCCGGGCCCGGGCCGGACAAAACCGGGGCCCGGACCCGGGCCCGACCGGGCCGGGTTCCGGGCTGGCCCGGGTGTTTTTCTTTTCTTTTTTTTTATTTTTTTAAATTTTTTTCCAAAATTTTTCAATTTTATTTAAATTTTAAATTATAAAAAAAAAGACAAGAAAAATAATAAAAATAATAATTTTATTAATTACTTAAAATAACATAAATTACAAATAAAAAATGATAAAAACAAATTCTTTATTAATAATTAATAAATCATTTACAAATTACAAGTACAGATTTATTTTGGAATTAATCGCATCACAATAGATAAGTAAATCCCAACTAGGTTGGCACTTACTTACCTATATCACTATCATTTACAATTATTTCTAAAATAATTATTTACAAATTTTAAGCTAAGATATAAAAACTACAATCTATTCTTTATATCTATCTGCTAGTCCCAATTCTTCAAATTTATCTTCAATTCTAGCCATCCGATCGATGCCTTGCGTTCGCTTCTCGTACCTCCACCAATCTTGTAAGCACATCATCACTTGTATAGTATACAAATCCAAGCATGTCCTATGATCGTCGATCAAACGACTTGCTGTGCTGAAGGCGGATTCCGAAGCTACCGTCGAAACCTGCACTGTTAGTAAGTCACGAACCATGGTGGAAAGTATAGGATATGAAACTGATCCATATACTTTCCACCATTGTAAAATATCTAAAGCATTTCCTTGACATCTAACTAAAGAAGCAAAAAAATATTCATCTATTTCAGAAACCTCCGATGATGACGATCCAAGTCCAGATCCACCAGTTAGCTCGGCTACCATTGCATACCTATCAAAACTTACACTTTTACCTCGGGCTCGGGATGAGCTCGAAGAAACCGAAGCTGCAGACTGTTGTGCAGCTACACCATGTCTAGCTGCATACTCATCATATAAAGTTTGAAAATAATTTCTAATAAGTAAATGATGAGTAGTAGCATTCAGGGTGGTTCCATCATCTAAGTCTATAACCTGTCCACCATACAATGACTGTAACAAACTTCGAAGGCCAATATCCTTCAAGCATGGATCAATAAGAACCCCCAAACCAAAAATATGAGGAATAGGCCTAAAATACTTATTAAATTTGCTCTCCATTTCAAAAACCATAGGTCCAAAAGTAGCATCCAAACGATATTTATCAAAAAAATTTTGAATATTTAAAATTTGTAAAGCAGCTAAAGTAATGGTTGGATAATAACAGCCAGATAATAACATGGTAGCATCATAAAAAACTTGTAACATTTCATTTAAATTACATATAACTGTCCATTCATCTTCAGTTATTCCATAAGTGCTACCAGAACTAGAACTAGAAGCATAATAGTTTATAAAATCAGTTATAATGTCTTTATATTCTATTGCTACACTTAACATTGCATATGTGGAATTCCACCTATGGTCAACATCTTTTGGAATTAGTCTAGGCTTTACATTTTTTCTTTTACAAAATTGTTTCCATCTTTTAAGTCTTTGTTCAGAAGCACTATGCATGTAAGCAACTGTTCTAACCTTTTCTATCATGGGTTTAATTTCAGTAAATGCACTTTGAACAATTAAATTTAAAATATGACAGATGCACCTAATATGAAAAAGATCACCATGACATGGCAATGATAAAGTTGATCTGATAAAATCAACAGCTACATTGTTATTACTTGCATTATCTAGTGAAAGAGAAAATATTCTTTCTGAAATTTCTAATTTCATAAGTTCTTCAATTATTAAATTTGCAACATTAGTACCAGTATGTGACTCTTCTATTGTAATAAAAGAAACAACTCTTTTAAACATTTCCCAATTTTTATCAATCCAGTGTGCTGTGATACATAAATATCCAGTTTATGCTCTAGATGTCCAAATATCAGAAGTTAAAGAAAATTTACAGTTTAAATTTTTAAAATAAGAAATTATTTTTTCTTGTTCCTGCTGATAATATTTTAAAATATCACGTTGACAGGTTTGACGAGAAAATTTTTTAAATGCAGGATAAAAACCATCTCTAAACATATCTTCAAATTCATCATCTTCTACTAATTTAAAAGGAAGGTTTTTAAGAATGATAAACCTGATTACGCATTTCCTGGCTCTGGCAGCGTCATAGTTCCAACTACCGAGATTACCAGAAGAGGAGGATTGAGAAATCATAGATTGTCGGATATCACCTTGAGGAGTCTGGCCTTTGTTGTGTTTATCTAAATGGCGTTTGAGGTGGTTGGTGCCGCTCTTATGATGAGCTTGAAAAATCTTGCCGCACAATGCACACTTAGCCTTCTGGGTGAGGATCCTACCGTGTTCATCCTTGGTGACGTCGATCTTCTCGTAAAAATTCCACACATCGGATCTTGGCCTTTTAGGAGCTCATGGTGCAGATTCGTCGCCACCGGATTCAGGATTAACTTCGGTAGGAGTAGGCCCAGTAGGAGGACTCATAGTAGGAGGACTCATTTCAGGATCGGGAGATATGTTTTGCTCTTCATAATCAGATCCGGAAGCCATTTGATAAAATGATTAGAAAGTATAAATTAGAGAGTATAAGAATATAAGAGAGAGTATAAGAGTATAAGAGAGAAGAGATGAGTTTTTGGTGTGAAAAAAATAAATGAAAACCCCCCTCTATTTATAGAACCAGCCCCCTAGGCAAATAACCAAAATAACCTCACAAAATACCTATTTTTGACCGTTTTGGGGGCAAAACGGTCAAACGGCCGTTTTTGGCCGTTGTGGCCGGGCCGGGCCGGGCCGGGCCGGGCCGACGGTCACC
>NC_033800.1:70749513-70767102 GCF_001876935.1 Asparagus officinalis | reverse complement strand
GGGCCGGGCCGGGCCGGCCCGGATTTTTCAGGCAACGGTCACCACTGGTGACCGTTGCCCCCGGGCCGGGCTGCGGGCCCGGGCTGCCCGGCCCGGAATGTGACCCGGCGCCGGCCCTGTTCCGGGCCGGGCCGGGCGCCGCTGGGGTAACCCGGGCCCGGGCCCGGAACCCGGCCTGGCCCGGATTTCCGGGCCGAGGCCGGGCCGGGCTCGGACCGACGGGTATTTTGGACAGCCCTAAATATATTTATGTATTTTAATTGAAATGTTTGATTTTAGTTTATAAAATCCTTAATCTGACGAGTTTTCTCTTTAGTCTGGGGTTTCAGAGGACTGAAAAGATTCGAAGAAGCGATAATCTTGTATTTGCTCAAACCGGACAAACTCAACCGAACCACATCAAATCGACTTGACACGGCGCTGGTCTTCATAGAATCCAATTCGAGACTGGCTTCTTATTCTTCTGGAAGCGCCCTCAGCCGCGCAGAAAGAGACGGTGACCGAACGCCGTATAAGTACGCCTCGCTTCTTCCCCCCGAAATCCCAAATTCTAGGGTTTCAAAAAAAACTCTCTGATCCTCAAATTCTAGGGTTTCGAAGATGATCGAAGTGGTTCTCAACGATCGATTGGGGAAGAAGGTGCGCGTGAAGTGCAACGAGGACGACACCATCGGCGACCTAAAGAAGCTCGTGGCGGCTCAAACGGGTACACTCTCAAGGACTATGAGATCCATGATGGCATGGGACTCGAGCTCTACTACAATTGATGGCAATGGAGGTCTAATCTCTGCTTTTCTCTCTCTGAAATTGAAACTTGGCTGCAATTAAGTTGAGATATTTGACATGAATTGAATTGATATGTGTTTGTATGAAAGTCTTAAAATTAAGACCTTGATTGATTTGATTTTTCTTTTTCACTTTTAGGTTGAAATTTGGATGAATTACTTTATGGGGATTATTTTGTTTGTTTTTCTTGTGTACTGGATTGCTCAATTTAGTTGTATATTGTCATGATGTAGTAGATTGCGTGCATCTCTGTTTTTTATTTGAAAGAGCTTTTACGAGTTAGTTTCACAAAATTACCATGACTTATTAGAGTCGTGAAAAAAATATCATAAACTAATTTTTAAAGAAAAACTACCACAAATTTTTACGTCATTGGAAAAAAATACCACTTCCTATAAAAATAAAAATAAACCTACCCATGAACTGGATACCACGAACTTCTAAACGGTCGATTGGGGTAGAAGGTACGGGTGAGAGCAACAAGGACGACATTATTCGAAGGCGGCTCAAATGGGTACACGGGCTGAGAATATCCGGATCCAGAAGTGGTCTAGTATCTAATATCTACAAGGCTCATATTACTCTATGAAATTTGTGATGGCATGGGACTTGAGCTTTACTACAATTGACGGTGACAGAGGGTTAGCTCTACTATCCTTTCTGTTTAGCTGGAGTTGTGTCATGTGAGTTGATTGAGGTCTTGGAAGTAGGTTCGTTGATTTTTGTTTCTCAATTTTAGACTGAAATTTGGCTGGATTTAACTTTGTGGGGTTATTTTTCTTGTTTTTCTTGAGTAGTAGATAGTAGATTGTTCAAGCAAGTTGCTTATTGGCATGATGTGGTTGATTGTATCTCTGTGTTAATATGGGTTTTAATGGATTTGGAAGTGTTTGTTGGACTAGAATTCAAAAAGTATGATTATCTTATTGAAATAGCAAGTAAAGAAATCATTTTACCGGCCTCGGAGAAAGTGTGAGCATGTTGCCCGAAAGGTTCATCTGTAATATCCAAATTCTCAATGGGTATAATCTATGATTTCTAAAAAAAATGTTATTTAGAAATTATCCAAACAATCGAGTTAGCTAATATTAAATTGTTTTTGTTAAATTGGAAGGGGAGGTTTAATAAATAGTGATGATAATTATACTAGTATATATAATCATAAATTGGTTGAAGGCAGTTAAAGGAACTTAATGACTCAAGTATGTTCAATTTTTGTGGATAAATTTTTTATTAAGGGGGATTGTTTGTATGATCCTAACACTTGATAATAAGTTAATATGTTAGAATTATTTAGTAATTATTCAAACTATTTATTTAGTTATTTTAAATATTTACTTATAGAGGACTTCTATGCAAGGAGAAAATAGTAACTATAGTAAGATGTCTAATATAAGTGGTTAACGGGATGTCATAATTGGACATTTGTTTTATTTGAAACTGAGAACTAATAAAACTCAACCCTAGTCACATGCATTTCTAATTTAGTAGGCAGAAGAAATTAGAAAACCCTTGCAGCTACAGAGGAAGGTTGGAAGGGCTTTCAAAGAGCAGTATTTTTATCAGAGTTCATTAGTTTTGGAGCAAGACTAATACAACTTCGGTTTCATTCTTGTGCTATTGATATTTATTCTTTGAAAAGAGCGGCAACCAATCAACTTGATAGGGTAAATTTGTTTATAAATTGATCAGTTATTGTATTAGTGTTGCTTGATCTCCATGTTTTCTGCCTAGCTACTTAGGTCTTATATTACAGTTATAGTTGAGGTTGAAACTTGAAACACATTGCTGTAAGCCTGCAACTATTAAGATCATCACTCATGGACTCTAAATTCTTCGCATAATGAATATGAATGTATACAAGTTTGTATTTCTATAGGATTCTATGGGTTAGATTTTTTGGTATGACTGGATAAGCAGCTTGGCAACCAGTACGTTAAGTTAAATGATGTATAATTTGATACATAGTGGAGTAAGATTAGTATATTAATTCATATGACGAAATTTTTTTAAGGGTTCCTAGAGGTTTTGCAGAGGAGTCGTGACTAAAATTTGGATTGTCTTTTGGGTTTACCCAAGTGTTGAATTTATGCATTATGTGTGGTGTAGTGTTTCATCTAAAATTTATCTTATGTGTGAATTTGTTCTATGATCAATTATATCACCTTATATGATTTGCTCAAGCATCAATTGTTAATTGTGGTTGGACACAATATTCAAGTATAGGTTCATATTTTATTTTTTGTGACGATCACATTTTTTTCCTATAGCATGAGGTTGAGATGCATATGCAATTGAGTTCCGTTATTGGTTGGCTGACATATTACTACAAGTCTACAAGTTATTTGGTTAAATGAATCTGGTATATTTATAGATAGTATATGCATCTCAAGTTAATATACCAGTACATGTTGGTGATAGGTTAGTATCCTGTCACGACCCAATTTCTGGACTTCAGACTAATTTGAAAATCAGGTTTAAGCTGCTAATAATTTTTTTCAAAATATATATTTATCAAATAACCGCCAAATATGTCTAATCATCTATAAATCAAATTCAATAACAATTATCCTTCATAACCAAAAGTCAACATTTATCCAATTAAATGTTGTAAAGAATCACAACTAGAGATTTCAGCCTAAAAGAGAAAAGCTTATTACAACTTAATCTTCCAGAGACTAACTAATTATCAAATTATTTACTCAACCTTCACCTAAAACTAACAATATGTCGAAGATCAATCAATTTCCTCAATTCTTCGTTAGAACCGTGCAGCTTTCCAACTCCACTTGATCCTGAGTTTTTGGAAAAAGGTGAATACCATGAGTTCACAGCTCAGTAAGTGAATGAATTTATACATTATGCATTGGTTTAACAAAAACTAGATATATAAATCATCATAAGTAATGTAAACTGATTTATATGCAAGAGAAATATTATCAACTAATCATCACCATATTTTGTGCGACTAGTCAAAATAATATTTTGTGCAATTGGAAAATAAGTAGGTCTCATCTCAATTCGGTTAACATTTTATTTGACATGGTACCCCACTTTTATTAATCCTATGGTACTAGGATATTGAGACCTAGAATTTGGGCTCATAGAGCTAAAATAAACATCATAGAGTCACATTGAACCTGTTCTATATAACTTATCTTTTACGTATGCCGGTATACTAAGTTGAGATGCATATACTTTTCATAAATTCGTACTCGAAATGGACTGTGTGTGTGTGTGTGTGTGTGTGTGTATATATATATATATATATATATAAAACCCCTTCTTTTAAGGGGTGGCCGAGGCCCCATGGGCTCTATGGTGGCTGTGGCACTGTATAAGATAAACTTCTGATGAAAAGCATAATGCATAAGTTCACCAGTCACAATAAACCAAAGAAATGATCCAAATTCCACTTTGATACAAATATTCATCAATATACAACATCACACTAGCACATGCTTAAGCAAGGATTTAATTGAGTAATTAATTGATATACTAAAATCCAGAATCTGCCCTTGAGCATTTTCATAAGATTATATGTGAGGCATTGTTTAGTCCCATACAGGATGATAAACATCTAATGACTGTAGAATCTATAGATTACTTGCTCATACATAACCTGTATGATGCTAACAAGATATGTCCGGAAGACATTAGTGAAACTTCTATTAAATTTTGAAGAGCATGTGCATAAAGTTTGAATGATTGGCCTTTCACATTATCGGGTGCTAGCATGTTATTACCTAGAACCAAGCTGAACTTGAACTGCATCATAGAGGGCCTTTCTAGGCTGTGCTCAGTGTGGTTTTGCATGATTTAGGGAATAGTAGTTACGGCTCATCGGGTTGTTATTTGCAAGCTTGTACTCCTAGATGTGTCCTCTTTTGTAGTTCTCTTTAAGAAGGAAAATAACTGCCCATATTCCTTTTTGACAGCACAATAGATCAAAAATGTTTTTGCCTTAATGTTTTGAATTGCGAGGGAAGAAGTGTAGCATTCTCCTCGTGGTAGAGATCCATGAGCAAGGAACATTATCTCATGGATGATATCATGTTACAATGTTACATTAACTCTCTCCTTAACATATCCTAAGAAAGGCACTTCTTTTAACAACAAAGCATTATTTCCATGTCAAATTCTGTGGGCATGATTTAATTATTCCTGCAAAATCAATTACCTTTTTAACTTATGTCATATATCGTATACTCCTAAATATCATTGACGTGGCTGGTATGCAGGTGTAGATTGGGCACATGTCCAACTTCTGTTATACCATCAAAGAAATTTGCTAATCATTGTTGTACTAATATAACCACAATTAGCAGGTCCATGTTCTGAATGGTATAGCAGCAATACAGCAAATTACACGGTGGTATGTTGGTGCAGTATCTTTTCTGTGCTTTTTGACGGGAAAGGCATTAGCCTTTATGCCTTCATTGGTCAAAGCATTTATCTGAAGGTGAGATACAAATATATGACATGAGAGAGTGAGGAATAGCATGAGGAAGTTAGGGTGATGTCTGTGACTGATATCGGTAGTTCTATTTGACTCATAGCAGTTGACACCAGCATCTAGGTTGCTGCACTTTTAGATAAATGATAGGCAATTAAATTTTTTCCCGAGATGTATGATATACAGTTATCAATTGCTGTTATTCTTCATTGGATATAGTTGATGAGAAATCAGAAGGGAAAAGCCTGCCAAGCTAATCAAGGATCAAAGCCTTTAGAATGTTATTTGTACAAAGATAGTGGAACAATAGATTTTCACGAAGTCTGACTTCTTTCTTAATAACATTTTCGGGGAAGACGTTAGCTCATGGAATGTATTTCAGAAAAACTCAAGCACACACTTCTATAGGGAAGATGCTAGTAGCACGTGAAACCTGATTCAGAAAAATTAAAGGACGAACCTTATACAGATGGCAAAGCTCACTTCAACTGTAATTGCAACATATTTTGTTTTTATTTGAATAGTCTGTATACAGTTAAAGGTTTTCTTATTCTAGATAATGATTCACATTAAATTGTTATATGTATGGAAGTTCATGTGCTTGCGGAGTGAGAGCCACAAAGGTTTCGCTTGTGCTTGCTGATGTGCTTGTGTTTTCTGTGTCTTCCTATGTTTTGTTATGCTTACCACTAGCCAAATTCTTCTGATAAAATCTCTTTCATTCTTTGATATTTTTATGGTAGACACTGACATTGTTATTTTTATCAACAAAATTTGAGTGTAGTTGGATATTTCTATATGAATATGAATGCTATTTCAAAGTAGGGTGGTTTTTAGCAAGCTGATTAACTTGCCATGTGGTATGACGTTTGCGACGTTGATCTGAACGTTGCACCAGTTGCTTTGTTGTTTGCTAATCTGACATTTGCTGCCCATCTTTCAAGTTTTGTTCGTGCCTTCCTATGTTTTGTATAAATGAGTCTTGTTGTTCTGTTTTTACTTTTTTCGCTCATTTTGTGTGAAACTAGTGATATCTGCTTCCTCATGACAGTTTTTGTTGTTCTGTGTATATCAGGTGCACTGACATTGAGATATGAGAACATGTAGCTGTGTGGTTCTTCGGAGTTGTTTGGATAATAATCCTATAACCGTGAAACTTCTGTTAATCATGAGTGAATGATCTTTATGTCAAGGGAGTGCTTTCTATGTTTTAATGATATGTATTCGCTGAGTTATCTTGTCTTGTTGCTTTTCAATTCATTATTTTTGTATGCTGATAATTATGGCTAAATAGGTCCGTGTGGGACAATATTGCTAACGCATGAATATCAGCGGAAGAGGGTTTTTGCCAATCTGCACGCACTTTTCAAACGGAGGAGAGATTTGGTTTCCGTTTTATTTGAGAGCAAAAAACTTGGGCTGGTGAGAAGTTGATCCCCAGACCGCTTTTCTTTTTCTCGAAAGTTAAAGTATGAATAAAATCTTATGCGCATTGGGAGTTGATGTCGATTCAATGAAAAAGTGAGACTATGGTCTCAATATCTCTCATTAAAATGGGATAATTCGTGGTGTATTTGTACTCTAGGTATGCCGCTATCGCTCTCTACTCTTCACTACGAATTTTGTGAAGCATTGCAACGTTTACGTACTTGATGGGTATTGGTTTTAATTATAGAATTATTACTACTAAACACGTTTAAGTGACACGTGGTTTAATCCTCTTTTCCGCGTCTCTTTTCTCGTTTGGAAATGTTGGGAAGCGATTGAAAATGGAGAGGGTGTTGCATTTAACGTTGTATTTTTGTTATTTTCTTTTTTCTAATGAAAGTGGGTGAAAAGCGAAGAATTTTAAACTGTTTAAGGACGGTGGATTGATCTTTGTTAGTTGAGCCTGAACTGAGTTTTATCACGTGAACGCAAGGCTAATGAGATCTACGTTGTGGTAACGTCGGAGCCTTTGATAAAATAAAACAATTGAGAAATCCTCAATACGGCCTTTAAAACGAGAATAGGCATAGCAGCAAGGCCTAGGCCCAAATCGTTTGCTTGAACCGTCAAATTTTGGGCCTTTGTAGTGGTCCGTTTAAAATGTAGACGTGGCTACAAACATCTGTTTGGTTGGTAGGAAAATAGACCTCCAACAGCAAATGTTGCCATTAAATTTCAATTTCCATTGTTTAATAAGCAATGGGTGTTGTTAAATTTCTATTTTCATTATTGAATAAGCAACAATTTGGGTGCTGTTAAATTTCTATTTTCATCATTTAGTAAGCAACAATTTAATCAGAAAAGATAATTGATTTTACATTTTGCATATCAAAAGTTCTAAAATTTTGTTTGTTTGGTTGCGAGGCCCGCAGCAAATGTTTGGAATCCTTACCTTAACTTAAAAAACCTAAAAAGTAGTGTGACGTCATCAAGGAGTTTCTAAATAAAAAAAAAGTAGATTATTCTGCAAGTGCAGCTATGTAGAAACTTGTTTGCAATTGAAAATGCACTTTTTGAATATAAATGCAAACTCATAACTTTTATAACACATCACAGATCAAATTTCGATTTGGAAATACGCTTTCTACTATAAAATTCAAATATCTAAACTATAAATTTGAGGTTGATTTCATATAATAAATGTTGCATGCAGTATAGCTGTATAGATTATAGGTAATATTTATTGTATTTACAACTAGAGTGTACAAAACAACATAATTTCGAGTACGATGTTGTTCAACTAGGTCACTATTCTCCAAGAGGCAAAAGGGAAAAATAAAAAATTGTTTATATTATGGCAAGAAACGTACCATAGAACACACAAAAAAAAAGCCTTTTTAAAATCTTGAATGCTAAGAGCATCTCCAAGAGTCTCCCTATCTCATGTCCTAAGACTAAGGCACTGTTTGGCAACCAAAAAAAGTGTCTTATCTAAGAGCTTGTGTCTTATTGACTTGGTCAATAAGCTAGTAGAGCTGTTTGGTGACCAAAAATAGGAGAAGATTATTTTGGAGATTGTGTCTTTTGCAAGTAGCTTTTGGAAAGCTATCTCAAGTAGCGTTTGTCTTTGGGAAGGAGCTGTCAATTTTTTTCTTCCGTTTTTGCCCCAAATAATTCTAATTTTATATCAATAATATTGCATGACCTTTTTAGTCATTTAACAAATTTAAGCTAGTTGTACAGCTTCTTTTGCCAAACAGCTCTAGTCAATCAGCTAGCTACACAGCTATCAGCTTTCAGCTACAATTTCACAGCTTTCAGCTAGCTTGACAGCTTTCAGCTATAATCTCACAGCTTTCAGCTAGTTTTGCCAAACAAAGCCTAAATATAAGGGGTAGCAGGGGAAAAATTGCTCCAACAGACTCCATATGTTAGAGACTAAATATAAAGAATATGATAAAAAGCCTAGGATTAAAGTTTTCATTAATAGTAAATTAAACTTTAAAGTGATTATATTTTTTTTATAGAATGGATGAGAAATTTTTTCGAGCCACACTGAGATGAACTTTTGGTAATCCCTAGGGGGGGTTAGTCACCTAGAACTTAAAATTAGAACTGGGATAATCTGTGGGATAAAATTTTAAGGTGTTAGTCACATAGAACTAAACCTAGAACAAAATTTTAAGGTGTTAGTCACATAGAACTAAAACTAGAATAAAATTTTACAGTGTTAGTCAAGCAGAACTTTAACAAAACTAGAATTGGGATAATTGTACAAAATTATCCCACTTTTTTTATTTTTCTATACAAAAATAAGAGTTCTAGTCTCTCAAATTATTCCAAGTTTTAGCTTGGAACTATGTGGTAAAAAACTAGAACTCGTATTTATTTTGTTATTTTTTATTTTTTTCTTTACTTATTTCCTATTATGGTTATCACCATCATTAGACCATCATCATAATAATAATTGTCAATATCTTATAGTCTAACCAAATGTTATTTAATAGTAACGAACATTCTTGTAAGCAATTATCAATTAATAATAGTAAGTTTAAAATACATATATAGTATTTATATCTTCAAAATGCATAAATATATACTTCATGATTATAAAAATTTATCCCACGTTATTTTATCAAAATATCTTGCTTCACAAAATTGTTCCTAGTTATCCCACTAAAATATCCCACTAGCGAAATATTATTCTACTTTAACAATTATCCCATTTTGCATGAAAATGTCCCAATTGACTAACACCCCCCTAGAAGAATAATCAATCATCGCTGAAGCGGATAACGCCCGGCACGTCCTCTGTCACTTTTAAACAATGCTTATTTTGTTTGCTAGAAACTAAATAAAAGTCTCCTTATATCCCTTCATATTTTCATAATATTTCATCACTCGCTTTAATAGAAAAATGATTTTTTTTTACCAAAAATAAATTGCTGGAAATTATTTAAAGTGGTCAAGAGGAACAATGGATGCAAGCTAATGCTCTAACATGTTACCTGCACAGAATCTACACATGATCAAATATTTTTTTTTCATCATATAAAAGTCTCCCAAGTCCCAAGTTGCACTCAGACAAAGCAACATTATTAATTAATTAACCATCAAACATTATAATGGCATAACTAATCCTACGTGGCATGTTGATGACTCTTGGGCGGTGTCCACGTGTCCACGTGAGCCACTGTCCTTGTCACATGATCCCTGTTTATAAGCAGAACACCTCTCTTTTTAGTCCCACATGACCACCATCCTTGGGGTTTTTATTACAAAGGTGGTGGGTGGAGTCACTTGCAAGGCTTGCATACGAAATTAATCAAGAGAAATTAAATATATTGCTTTCTCAATTGCTTTGAGTTCAATTTATCTGATATATCTTCAATGATCATGATCATTCATGGGGCTCATGTTCCAAGTGTGTGAGTTCAAAGCATATATTGGGATCTTTGAACAACATTTTTTGTCAAACTACAGCTTGTACCCATCAGGTTACACGTACACACCTCTTGATACTTTGATTATGATCTCAAAACCATAAATTTAATGGTATACAAGCGTAAATAATTATTTTACCCTTTAATTGAGCATGCACATAAGACATCATATCCGTACCATTAAGACTTGCGTTTTCATTGTAATAGCAAATTCAAAAAAGACGACCAAACTAACCGGCCCCATAATTTGCACCAACAGCCCGGCCCAGTTGCGATGGGAGATTAATTAGGGTTATATATTTTTGTACTCTTAACATGTTCCACGGGTTTTAGTTGTTAGATCTGAGACTTAGAACGGGGTGAATACGATTGCTACTATTTTTCGCTAAAATTTAGAATATGCAGCGAAAAATATCAAATAATAGCGAAACATAAAATAACAATCACCAAAAGCAACTAACCAAGAAACACGAGATTTTATAGTGGTTCAGATAAACACTCCTACATCCACTCTTCATTCTCGCGAAAGAGAATCCTCAAAACCAGTTCACCTGAATTACAAACTCGATTCAGTAGTCTTACAAGACCGCACATTTAATTGGCTTGAGTATACTTAAAAGAAGTTTAAAGTAAAATAAGCACAAAACAATTAAAACTCGTAATAAAGAGACGATCTTACAGTCCTTTCGATAAAACAAATCGTCCCTCGAAGGACATAAGTGAAGCTTAATGAGGAAACGAACGGAAGATGATGTGTGCGACGAGCGAGAGTTCAACGAGGCTCCGGTGAATAAAAAAAAATCTTTTTAAGGTCTCTTAATATGAAACCCCATGTAGAGTTTCGATGTCGTCGATGTTTGGCTCAGAAGCCTGAATCTTCAGTCCTCGTTTCTCTCTTGTGCACCACCAGGACATGAGGGGAGCTCGCCACACTTCTTCTCTTTGATCACTCACAAAGGGTGAAGGGATGGCACAAAGCGATGGACGGGAAAAGCTCACAGAAGGGGAGAGGATCGCACAAAGCTCTCAGAGCACAAAGGCACTGTTTTTCTTCTGTCCCATTTTGAGAACAAAGACATCGGTCTTTTATAAAAGGGGCAGCCGACTTAGGTTAAGCAGTAGGGAGAAAGAGAATATTAGAGATGGGCTAGGGCAAATGAGATGGGGAATTGGGCATTTTGGTAACGAGCCAGATTTTGGGCCAACAAAATAGCAACTTTCTCTGACAATTAGGCCAGGAAAGAGAGATCCCAAATGTGGTAGAAGTTGGAGAATATATAAACAATGAACGGCTGCGATTAAATCATCAAATTTGCAATCAGCCACTTTTATCATCACTGGTACCTCTCAACCATCGATGGTGTCAAGAGACCATCAATTGTTGAGAAGCTCATTGATGGTATTCATGTCTCTGGACTTTTGCATCATTCATATGTGATTGTATCATCGATGATCATCGCTCACCATCGATGGTCAAAGACCTACATCGATGATAGTGATGCTGAAATTAGCTTTTAAGCTGACTTTCGTGTTGTTTCGCCTCCTACACATCCTGAACCTGTATTTACTTGTATTACAACATCTCAAATAAATAAATACACCAAATAAGAGTTTGTTGTTACTCAAATAAGAAATATTATACGAATTATGTCCTAACATTAGTACCACATGTAAAAAGACCATTCTGCTACACCAAACTCCAGTAGGATGAGATTCGAGAGTTATAATTTTATATTTAATAAGGCTAGCAAGTATAAACCCCAGAACTAGGAAAATGCAATTTCGTTACGTTGTCTTGACTAACTAGACTCAATTACATCCAAACTAGTCTAACCAAATCAAATGTTAACTAGATCGAACCTAGGCGTTAATTCCATTTCCGTAGAAAATGAAGAAAATATTTTCTATTACCAATAACCTTTTTGTGCCACCGATAGTATATAAAGGGACAAAGATAAATTGGTTGTTGGGGGGAGTTACAATCAGCAACAGCTCCTTTGGCATTTTCCTCTAACTAACTTCACCAAAACGTAAAAGTTCAATCCCTTGGAAAGTTACATCTTAACAAATATCAATTGCCAATTGCCACCCAATTAAACTTTTAATCTTATTTTATTTGTATTCCATTTGCTGAGTTTATATCATTATGCACTACTAGAAATTAAATGAAAAACAAATTTACCTTCTTAGTTTGAATTGTCGGCTACAACTTAATTGAGTTTTGGCGTAACTCCTTGCAAAAAAATGTTTTATATATTTTCCCAGTTTATTTCTACTAATTCTATGACATAAAATCTTAATTTGGAGAGAGTATTATATATTTGACTTTTGGCGTGCCTTCTTAGTTGCATGTTGAGACCTGCTGATGGATGAACACTGCACACTAATTCATTCATGTGCATTCATTTGTTGTTCTTAATTTGTCCCTTCATCAAATCTATATTTGTTCTCATGCATGTTAAGATCTAATCATGATTAATTACAAATTAGTTAATCAATTAATGTCTCCTTGCTGGAATTGTACCTCGGGATCCGCTGCCAATCCACTTAGGATTCAAAACATTTGTTCTCAAAAGATCCAAAATTTCATTTTCATTTTCATTTTCATTTTTATTTATTGCTTCATCAGGGATTGATTAATTCGTACCCACAAAAGGAGAGTTTGTTGTTTAGTTGCCATGTGAATAGCTCATTAATAGTTGTTGAGCTCAACAAATCAGTGGTAATGGTCACCCCATTAGATTCCTTGTCACAATCAATCACCTTCACCTAAAGCTTAATCACTATTCACTTCTAGCTCCTGTAATTGCTCTTGATATTTTGAAGAAATTGATTTAATTAGTTGTGAAGGATTTGGCATTTGCAAATTTTTATTATGTTTACATAACAAAAAATTGCCATTTTATTCTACATAATACAAAAAAAAAAAAACCATAACAAAAATTTGGAAATGTCAAATTCTTTGCACCTAATTAATTATGTTTATATTTTGTAGGCGTCCAAACTATTACATTTTACATAGTCACATTAGCTAGAATCGTAAAAACAGTGAATATTTAACATGAATTTGTAGATTTATAACATTTTCTAAACAAAAAAATAAATAAAAATAATAGCGTCAAAAGCAATCGTACATGTAATTGATGATGAAATTAATAACGTGAACATTTGATGGAAAGCGTCGTTCTTTGAACGAACTATATGCAGTTGTAAATTCATATCCGAACAATTTTTGAAATGCAAAATACAAATCTTATTATATTGAAAATGCAAATGGAAATTTGTTCGTGGGTTGCATGTAAAACCAACCCTCTATTTTTCACAACCAATATGATTATTAGTATGGTGACAAATGCCATCTACAAGAAGAACATGTCACATGGGGAGGAGCATGTCTTGCCGCTCCTCTCTCTCACCTCAATTATCGCCCTTTATTAAGCTCAGATCTAACCCTCACAAAGCAATTAAATAATTAAGTGCCCACAAAAAAAATTATAATGAAGAAGCCGAAAAACGCAGATTAAAATCTAGAAAAAGGATTAATCCGGTCACTCTGTCGGTCACCGACGCTTGCTGTGGGATACGACGCGTGAAGCGCCGCAATCACAGGTATTTTGCCCAAATAGGGCCCAAAAGTTGAAGACAAAATGAAGAAAAATAAATATTCAAGAGAAATATTGAATTTTAGTTGGTGCAAAAGAAGAAAAATGTCAAGTCTATGTACTTTATGTTCTCAAATTGAGATCAAGAAAAAACATTAATAATGATAACCATTCTGTTTTTTACACTATGGCAATGTTTGGTTTGTCAAAAAAAAAAAAAAGCATGGAAATTAAAGCCTTGGGAAAGTGGTGTTGGCCACATTGGATTTTGAAGTTGATATATTTCTTTTTTCTTGTGTTTGGTTTGTCCTTATTTTTTAGGAGATATGGGATAGAAATTGCCACATAGATTTTTTTAGAAAATATAATTTCAAAACTTAAACCTCTGAAATTGACTGAAAATCTAATTTTTTAGCATAAAATATTGGGGGATAATGTCGAGAGGGGAAGTTGGAGAAAAGGATTAAGGTTTTACAATATTACCCACTGTCTATTATTGCCTACCAAGTAAAGAAAATAGAGGAAATCAAAAGATATTGACAAATTTCTTGTTTGTAATCTTTTGAATCAAACAAGAGAAAATGAAGAAACACTATTCCACCATATGATTTCCATGCGAAACAAACAAAAAAAAATCAACTTCTAGGAAATGCGAGAAAATGCACTGAATTAGAGTTTTAGGGTTAATTTCCATTTCTATTTTTTAGGATGCGGACTAAACATGCCCAATCTATACTATAAGAGAGAGAAGTGAAGGCTTCCTTAATGAGTCATCAATTTAAAGAAGAGCAAGAGTAATATGAGGGTGTGAAGTGTGTGGAGAGTGATTGAAGTTTGGAGGGCATCGGTATCGTGCATGTTGTGCATATAACCTGAAACTACCTCATTCTATTTTCATAATTTTAGACAAAATCAATTAGAAGAATTATGTTGGTTCCAAAGAAAGGTAAAATTTTCAGGATGTTGGTAGTCGTGTTGCTCGCCCGTGATTACCGATGTGTGGATCAAATCCAAGGTAATCCACAAATGATTGATGATTTTGTTTGCGTCTGTGGGTAAATCTAGAATAAAACAGATAAATATGTTAGAGAGTTGAAGTGCTATATTTTAAATCTTTTTTAAGTTTAGATGATGTGTGTTTATGAAACGCTGCGCTTAAAGCAATATTTGATCTACTTCGATGCAAAGATCCCAATGCCAAACTGTTTCCAGGAACAGGAGTACAATACACTGGTGTGCACCGACCAAGTATTGTCAAGATCTCCTCGATCTATAAGACCTTTCGGTCAAGGCAAAGATCTCATCGATCTGTTAAAACCTTTCGGTTCAATAACTTTTCGGTTCAGGTAGAGATCTCTTTAATGTGTTAAAACCTTTTGGTTCAATAACCTTTCGGTTCAGGCAAAGATCTTTCGATTTGTAAAAACCTTTCGGTTCAGATCTATGTTTTTTGGTTCAGGTAGAGATCTCTTCGATCTGTTAAAACCTTTTGGTTCAATAACCTTTCGGTTCAGGCAAAGATCTTTTGATTTGTAAAAACCTTTCGGTTCAGATCTATGTTCCTTCGGGCACATGCTAAAGCTTTCACGCTTCAGCCTCTGTAGCAACAGCACGATAGCACAAAATACTTGTGTGTTTTTCGTATCTCTTTTTTATCTCTTGTATCCAAGAGCTCCCAAAGAGGTACTATATATAGGCCTCTAAGACCAGCTCAAAGGTCACCTACATTTAATTTGAGTGTTACAAACATAATGACAATTATGCCAATTATATTTGTAATGACAAATAACATAAATGATGTAACTGTTGCATGCAGTAACTTATGACCGTGAGGGTCGCGATCCTGCGCAACACAAGGGTCGCTCTCTCTCTTGTGAACGCGAGGGTCGCACCCTCATGCGAACGCGAGGCCCCGATGTCTTTGTGCGAAGTGCAAAGTACGTCTAACAAAGCGCTACTTAGCGCCTCAGCCCGATTAGCCCCGATCCCCGGCCCATTGCCCACGGCTCACGAGCCCATGTGAACTTATGATGGATTAATTAAATAAAAATAATTCTCGGCTTGTCGTTGGTAAGCCTCGAACACATGACATTTGAGATATCAAAACTTTAACTTTCCACTACGCTACTAAAGATTTCTAAAAAATATCAGTAGTTAATAAATACATAGTTTAAAAACTCATTTTTGGAAAGCGGTTTTGACCAAAAATATCCAACATATATAACATATGCACTTTTCTATATGATTACAGGGGATCATTTATATATTATTTTCGCACTTAACATTGAATTTTTTTTCCTTTTCCCCTTTTTTTCAATTAAAACTAGCTCTTTAATATATGCATGTGATATTTTTCAGTCTTAAATATATACCACACTGCGCGGGAACTAGCTAGTGGATCGTCTTATCAATTACCAACCCTCCAAAAATCCATTCTCAATCGAAAAGAGTAATAGAGTGTGAGTTGACACCTAATTCCTCCTACACACATGTTAGGTTAGGTTAAATTATTACTATCATTAACACCTAATTCTCTTAATTTTTGCGGTTGCGTTCATCTCATCAGATCAACAGTCCATATCTCTTTATTATTCCTCTCTAGCAATTACAACAACAATAAAAAAAACAGCATGCGTGACTTAATAAAAATGAAAAGCATGTTTTGTTTCTCTTTGGTCTTTAGTGCTTGTGTTTCTAGCTAGTTTGCTCTTATTAATTAGTATCAAAGTCAGATTTGATTAGTCACGTACAATATTAATCGTAGTTTCAATAGAAATATAAATATATATATATATATATATATATATATAATTTATTATATATATATAATAATATATATAATATATATATATATATATATTATATTAATATATATAATTATATAATATATCAGTATTAAAATAAGTTTTCATTAATCCTAAGAATTTTTTTTTTGTTTCTAAAATACTATCATTTTTGGTGTATGCACAACTTCAAGATATGACATAATAGCAACCTCGCGGTTCTTGCATTCAAAGCCGGTAGGTGGTTACGATGCAGGCCACAGGCGCATATATATGTAATATCCATTTGTTGAATAAATGCGCAACAAGAAATTCAGTTATTGCCAAAATCATCAGTTACTGAAAGAATGACACACAAAATAGAAAATAAAAATAAAAATAAAAGTTAAAGCTTAAGGTAATGATTACAAATTTACTTGGCGACTGCTCCGTTGGTAGGAAACAAATTAAGCTGAAGCGCCAAGTGGCTAGCAACAAAGCATTTGGAATTGTAATCAGGTTTACTTTTTTATAAAAAGATTGCAGCATTTGCTGCGGGTTGCAAATACTTAAAACTTATAATGTCATATCATCAAATATTAGTCAAAAGACTCTGAAAACTTAGTCATTACAATTTCAATATACAAACATTTTGGGGATGTTTTTTTTTTCCCCACGCAACTTGCACCGTTGCATTAAAAAAAAAGGGATCCACAAATTAAAAATCATGGATTTTTATCAAATATTTTGTTTGCTTGTTATTTTTGCAATGCAACATAAGAATTCGACTACTTGGCGATGGCTATGAAATCGGTGCAAAGCATCGAATATTTATCACTTCGAATAAATTCCTTACCATCTCAAACACCTGGCGGTGCTCGGCATCGAAGTACAGCTTCTCCCTCTCACATATCTGGTCAAATATTCAAAGGTCCGAACACACGGATGACACGTGCAACGATTCTACAGGGGGAAAGTCACGTGACGTTAGCGGGAAAGGAGCGGTGCCCGGTCACGTGATCCAACCGCGTCTCCGCTCCCTGGATACAAGCTGGCGGCGTCGTGCATGGGGTGCGGACTCCCCCTAATTAGTCCTTTCTCCCCCCTCACAT